>NW_026606877.1:600000-1172500 GCF_029890125.1 Rhinichthys klamathensis goyatoka
TTCAGCAACGCTTCGGCTTTCAAAAACACTACGACCGCTTTGTTCATTCGCGAGCCAGAGATTATGTTATCAAAACCAACCTTCTGTCCTACCGCCACCAACAAATCTTCAACTGTTACACCCGCCTCTGGCACACACCTGCACCCATTACGAAGGGATAAACAGGCCGTTCCTTGCTCCGGAACGGCTGCCATACCGGCACTCGAGTTTTTTTTTTTTTTTTTTTTTTTTTTTAAACCATAACGTAGGGGGAAAAGAAACAAAGAAAAGAAACAAAATCAAAAAGAAAAAGGAAGAGACGCTCTCCAACGCCACCACACACAATGGCCCTCACCCTCACCGGAAGAGAGAGAGAGAGAGAGAGAGAGAGAGAGAGAGAGAGAGAGAGAGAGAGAGAGAGAGAGAGAGAGAGAGAGAGAGATGCTGATATCAAGACACACTGGTGATACTAATGATAATCAATTTGACTGATATAGAACATAGTGTACAGAACATAGCTGTTCCAGAAGTATTTTTTTGCATTCATTTCTCCATGGGGATATAACAAAGTCTGTTAGAGTGTTATAACCACGAATCAAGCCAACCAGCTATGAGGTAAATCATCATAATGAAACATTTTGATTTGAAGCAAAAAAAGTATTTGATAACCGAAAAAAAAAATATATACAAAGGTAAGTATTTAACGGCTTTAGTGAGGGAAAGAACTAAGATCCCATGAAGCATTGAGAACAACATAATCGAATTAAAAACAATGATAAAAAAGTATGCAGATAAGAAGACCAGAGGCCGTTTTTTTAATGAATGTTATCATTCAATGAATCAAAAGCCGATAACATGTTTGCTCTTAAACATTAGTTTTGGATTGAACAAATTCTGTTTAAAAGTCACGGACAATTGTGAGACAGGTAGAATTCAGTTTACTGCACTTCTCATTCATTTCTATAGTATTGATTATCACACAACTTTGAACTAAATCAATGACATCAAGGCTGAATGTGGTTATCAAGGCACATGTGATCCAAGTTAGCCGTTACACTTGTATCCACAGACCATTGTATCTCCCAATAATAAGCCCGTCTCTGGTTTTGACTCTCTGATTAAATTGTCTGTATAGCATCATGGATAATGTAGTTTTTCACCACAAATTCCGCTGTTAAACACGATTATTTTAAAAGGAAGTTGAACTAATACAGGCTGGTGGATTCAACAGATAATCGATTGTGACCATGTAAGACATGCTGCTGCTGCACATGTAACATACATGAAATAGCCCCCCAACAAAGCAGGAGACAAGACATGAGAAAAGTGCTCAGCCCTCCCCACTCAAACATCTTTTCCAGATAGTTGAAGGCTGTACAGCCAATGCCACTGTTGAGCAGCTTTTCACAGTCGCTCTAGATTTTTGACTTTGGAGCACAGTTGTGCAACAGCTGAAAGAGACTATTGCTATACTTTGTAAAGCAACTTTTCACTTGCATAGGTGCACAGGTTAATGGAAGAAATAGACAATACAAGCATATACCAACGCATTCTCATCCTTTGGCGTAATATAGGTGACGCCATATGACATTTCGTCAAAATCTTACGCACATGGCATCCTTTAGCGTCAATATAACACTAGGGGTGTAACGATATTTGAACCGAACCGAAAAACCGCGATACACCACCCACGATACGTATCGCGATACTCTCATGGCGAACCGAACACGCCCCGCCCCCTGCTGCCCCGCCCAGCCCCGGCTCATTGGACCTCATGTGTTATGTGTACACAACGAATACAGGGCTGTTGCCTAACCACCATTAACCACATATAATCGCAATAAGCTCAGTGTTTTGTTACTTTTGATAATAAGCAAGGTGTAATCTTTCAAATTATGTCTATTTGATCACGAAATGCAAACAATAAATGCCGTTTTGGCGCTCTTAGATGTGGCGTGACAGATATCACTGTATGCATGCGGCAGCGCGATCATCTCTTTCTCAGTTACAGAATAAACATGAATGGACACCCGAAGGTATGTTGAAAGATACAGTATACTTACTGAAAGGCATCATAACTCGTGTAAACACTCAATCAGTGTTTCAACAGCGGAAATATGTCAATAAAACGCTTAGTTTTTCACATAGCTTTATATTTACCTCAGGCAAGTCATTCAGTGTCCACAGCTTGCTGGTTTGCTAACTCTTTCACTAAATAAATGCTATATATTAGCCTATATATTATATTTTACTTAACCTGTTTATGATATCTTGATTATTTAATGTATGTTTAAAATAGTTGTCATGAAAATAACAGCAACTGTGTAAATTATTATATAACAATAACAAATTAGAGTAAAAACATGTTAATGCAAAAATTGCCTTATGTGCAGTTTACATGTTTTCATACAATTTGTTATTTGAGTGTTGATTATTATTATATAATTTAGGCTAAAAGTCTAGGCTGTTAAGCTTTAATGTTATAGTAATGTGCAAGTAAGCGCTGTAGTTTACAGCATTAGCAGATAATTTTGTTATCCTTGAGAAACGTTTACTTGTAATTGAATTAATTTAAAGACAAGGACACAATTTGTTCATTAAAGCACTGTTTAATAAAAAATAAAAGCAATTTTAGCTTTCTAAACCCCCCCACCCCACCGAAATGAACCGAACCGAACCGAGACCTCAAAACCGTGGGACGAACCGAACCGTCAGGTTTGTGTATCGTTACACCCCTATATAACACGCACTGTTATGGGTAGGTTTAGGTCTGGGGTAGGGTACGGTTATGACGCCTTGGGATCTGCGTCTCATATTCACGCTAAACGATGCCATGTGCGTTGGATTTAGACGAGCGTCACCTGTATGACGCCTTGGGTTCTGCGTCTCATATTGATGCTAAAGGATGCCATGTGCGGAAGATTTCAACGAAATGTCCAAAGCGTCACATGTATAACGCCAAAGGATGAGAACGGGCTGCATATACACACTTGCTGCTGAGTGAGAAAACAAGTTGCATAGGGAGATATGCATATATTTGTAGACAGAACTAGATTGGACAAAAGACACACCCCAAACAAGCAGATCCACCGCCAAGATATTTTGAAAGTTAAGGATTTGAAGTTTAGGACCTATCAGCCTGCGCCATCTAGAGTTTCATGCCATAACTTGGTATAAAAACAATAGAAAAGCAGTGCAGTGGAACACAAAAACATGTTCTATGTAAACTGCCCCTAGGGTGTGCTTCACATCGAATAAGTAGGCTGAAAACTGTCGAGGAACGTACTGTCGGTGAGTCGACTGCATATATATCAACGCATTCTCATCCTTTGGCGTCATATAGGTGACGCCATATGACATTTCGTCGAAATCTTACGCACATGGCATCCTTTAGGTCTGGGGTAGGGTACGGTTATGACGCCTTGGGATCTGCGTCTCATATTCACACTAAACGATGCCATGTGCGTTGGATTTAGACGAGCGTCACCTGTATGACGCCTTGGGTTCTGCGTCTCATATTGATGCTAAAGGATGCCATGTGCGTAAGATTTCAATGAAATGTAGCCTACAAAGCGTCACATGTATGACGCCAAAGGATGAGAACGGGTTGTATGTATATATATATATATATATATATATATATATAGGCCTCCTCTCATGCTAATTGGATAGACATGTTTATTGCTGATTGAAATGACGTGTTGATCGGATAGATCATTTGAACATGTTCCTTCAGAACTTTGTTAATGAAACATCATGTACATTAACCTTGCGCTAAATGCGCTAAACTAAATTAGGCTGATTATAGATTAAGGCTTATTCGCCAAACTTTGTTTGTGTATAGTAGCCATGCAGACTGCATTCAGTAATAATTATGTGGGCATGTTTGTGTGTGTTTTCCCCCCCCATATTTATTCTTAATGAATTCACCCAATTTTGGAAATTCATTAAGAATGCATGTTGTGATTTTGGGGGGGAAATGTAACCACTTCCAAATGTCACATGCCCTTTCTCCATTTTTCTATCTGTAATTCGGAGTTCTCACATGTTATCTCTCTTTTATTCCTTTTGGAGACTAAGATTATAAGAAGCACACAGATGTAAGTCCTCAGTGGGTCCAGCTTCTTTTCATCCGAGGACTTTGTCAAGAAGAACACTCTGTGTTAAACACACCCACACTCTGTCTCATTTTCTCACATACTCTTTCTCTGCTGCCTCATACACACACTCCACATATCTCGTTCTGCATCTGGAAGCAATGATTTGATTCAGTGCTTTTGAGAGATTGCACCCCCATCGTTCATTTGGCCATGGCCCATCCCTGAACTCTTTCTCGCTGTCCGTCACACTGTGTGTTAGATTGTCTATCTTTAAGCCTTTTGATATCTCTTCTCCCATTCAAAGTTGACAACCATGACACATGTACTGCCTGTTTGATCAGACAAATAACATGGACTAAACAGTGATGTTAAGGAAACCCGTGCATGGTAAGCTATGTAGATACTGTAGTACTTTAAATGTGTTGTGTCTTAGTGGGAAGCACATCATTTTTTGAAGTGTTCGGAAAGTAAAGTTTCTGTTGCTAACCCAGATAACAAAAACATGTTAGGTTTTTGAAAATTTTATTTCTGAATCTTCTCTGAAATTTTTCTTTTTTAATTTGATCAATATGAAGGGAACATTCTATTTTATCATTTTGCAAACAATATCGGCATGTTACTTTGATGGTCTCTGAACATACTGAAACAAGTAGGACAATTTAAAATAAGTTTCAGAAAAAAAGCATCCGATGAATGATATATAAATAACGTTTCTGTCAGGACCACTATCGTCAAATACGATTGACAATTAGCATACAGTTTGGATTGTCAGTTTTGTTCCGTTCTGGGCGAGAACTCCCTGCGCATTCATTCAGCCTAGCATGGATAAGAACAGGGAGAGCAGCAATAACCCCCCTTAGGGTAAACAGAACAGAACCAACATGAATGTATGCAGATACAATTCAAGATTTTAAAGTACAAAATAGTTCGAGAATTTATTCTGATTCAAGGGGAATCAGAATGCCAAATGCTGACTGGGTTGAGAGGAGGAGCTGGGGATGGAGGAGGGTAATTAGCTCCTGAGAAACGTGATAGCTGCTGATAATATTGAAGGAGCTTATATATGTATACAGTGATAGGCGTCATATTCCTATAGGTAGACGTGGATCAGCTGAGAGTCAGCTGATGCGAGCTTGACTAATGTGACCTGCCAGAACTGAGGCTGCGCTTGATTTTTGTGAACATTATTAAAGACTAGACTTCAAACAAACATTCTATTAATGTTACTGGAAGAACTGCGAAAGAACCTTGCCAGAACATTTACGAGAATTACTTAGAACATTACTGAGAACGTTCCCTGAAAGGGAAACTCCCACACATGCATATGCAATAAGGTCAGCCACAAAAATAACCGTATCCACGCCTTTTCAGCTCAAATTTTTCACTGCGTGTCTTAAATAAATCCTGACAGTTGTTTTTTAACACCAAAAGAGGGTTTGCGCTGGCGCAAGCTGTTAGTAAATCTGGTCCATGATGTCAGGGTTTGGGGTTGAAGAGATGAGGCGAGGACTCAAGTGCAGGAAACAAGGGCTTCTTTATTAATAAAATAAAACAAAACAGACAACAAAAACTACCCCGAGGGGGAAAACAAGACTGACTTGACTTGACTTGACAAGATGGGCGGGGCAAGACAATCGACATGGCACAAGGAAGGAAACATACACGCCATGTGCTCACACCAAACATGATTGGAACGCAAGCACATGGCCAGTAAAACGAATCACAAGCCATGCTCACACAAAACGAGACATGAACACGCAGCTAATGAGAACACTCAATAGCCACGTGTTCACACAAAACATGACAACATGAAAGCACACAGCCAGTGTAAAACACAAGCTGTGGGCTACACAGAACACAACAATACTCACGGACAGAAGAGCGTACGGCCCGAGCGAACTCGAAACCGCACGCTCACATGACAAAACAAGCGGAGCATGGATGTCCGAATCCCGACACAGAACTGAAGCCAAACTAGACCAAAGTACTTGTCGGGATCCAAACAACACGCCCCGCACATGAAACAAGGTACACCAGGGATGGGCAACTTCGGTCCTGGAGGGCCACTGTCCTAAGGAGTTTAGCTTCAACCCTAATCAAACACACCTGAACAAGCTAATTAAGGTCTTCAGGATTACTAGAAAGTTACAGGATGAATCACCTATGTTCCTCAACAGTTTTCTGTTTGCATTCCTCCACCACCCCAACTCCTCACTCTTGGCCGGTTCTTATCCCAGCCAGGAATACGGGAGAGAACTCTACTTTCGGGCCAAATTCAGACTTCAGAACCCTTCCATTGGACGCCGAATACCCATACTCTTTTACTATATCTGATTATTTGTAAGTGTGAATGCATGAAATGAAAGTATGGAAATCTGTATTTATTTACACTGTAAACTGCTACCTATATCCCCTCTGTGTATAGAGGGTAGTGAACACTGTGAATTGTAACATCTTTTTACTATTGCTCACGGGTTCTCTAGTATTTCTTTAAGATCTTAAGGTTAAATATAGACTCAGGGAGCAGCACAGCTGAACTTGGCACTAATTTTCTCATGTCAACTATTTCCCTCGAGGGAGTCTGACCAACTCTAGCTGAAATTAAATTAACGAACTGCTGATGCATATGATCAGACCATTGACTCTATTTTCTTCAGATTGTTCTGAAAGACATAAAAAAGCCTGGAACTTTTATTAACCCAGTATCTCAGAGACTTTGACAGAAAGAGATGAACTGATATGAGGAAGAGATGGCATAAAGGCTATACTTATTCAATCTGCTGCTCAACCCAACGGATACATCTTTAATGAAGTAATGATTAATCTATTTAATAAAATTTCAGAATTACAGAACACAGCTCATTTATCATAGACTAAAACTGAATGGTTAATTCCAGCCTGATTTACTGTGAGACTGAAAAAGAATGAGTCATTTAAAGCATTAGTCTTCTAAATCAGTTTCATACGGAAGACAATTTTTGGCCTCTATAAAAAGTAATTAACTTCTCACAACCCTTTCTCATGCCCAACCATGCAAAAATCACACAAAACGATTCAGGAAGGAGAGGTGTATCACATAGCTAATCTACGATAAGGCAAATCCACCCTAAGCTTAAGGATCTTGAAAATCCATTAGCTTTGCAACAAAAGTTGAAGTAGTCTTCCATCAGGAACCACACTGTTGAGACCTGGAAAGCAATTTAATAAATTCAATTAATTAAAGTATTCAAAATTGAGCGGGGCACTGAGGCTGGAACTGAACTAAATGTAATTCAATAAAATGTCATTTGTTTGTCAAAAGACACACATAACAGTCGAGAGAAACATACTGTATATAGATTATGTTTTGTTCAGATGTCCTGATTAAAGTTTTTATAATGGTCAAGATAGTTTAATAAAAGTGCTAGCCAGATTAATGTTATATAAAAACTAAAGTCTTATAGTTTTACATTAGACTGCTGTATTCATTCAAACATAAAGGATGAACTATATTTTAATGTTTTCACATCCACTGGTTTGGAATGAGCATCGGGAATAATCTCTTTAATTTACCAATGATTTTATAGAAACATGATAGTACAAATTAAAAAAATAACCGAAAATATTCAAAACAAAATCCCAAAGGAAGACACATGACCATCTAAACTCAAACAAGCCACAACTGCAGTGACTTTCGGGGGAAATAAACCTTCTCTGATGATGATGATGATGATGACAATAATAAAAACTGGCACTGGAATTGAAAACAATAACTGAAATAAGTCAGCAATTTGGTCGTGTTTCTGCTGTTGTGTATGTCAAGGCAGAAACAAATGACAACAGTAGGAGCTGCAAATTGGAACAGTGACAAACGCTTACTGTTGTCATCAGTGAACTGCCTAGGTGACAAAACTGTCAGTCACTAAAATTGTTGAGAAAGACAAAGAGTAAGTTTAGCAATTTTGAATTGTTTGTACCAGGCTGATCCACATCATCAGCAGCTCTCTAAAGGTTTTATTCCTAACAAAATCATTCTGCTGAGATGCAAAGCTCTCCTGTTTGGTTTCATATATTATGCAACATTCCATATCTGGGAACATTTCATGTAGGTGGCTCTTAAATCTCACTCTGCTTCAAAAGGTTTTTGTTTTTTTTTGTTGAAAAATGTTTATCTTTTTTGTTTCTCTCTTTCCTCATTTCTTGTTGTTATACAATTTATTTAGTGGAAATACCTCTGGCACAGACGTCAATAGCATTAATTGACATAGAAGCCTTAAAGTGATTTAGGGTGGAATGAGCTCTTCAGGCTATGACTCTCATAAAAAAAAGAAAAGAAAAAAACTGTTTTTGATACAAATTCAATCTTTTTCTTTTCTTTTTCTTGAAAACCAAATAAATGTTGAGTCATAAAACACCTTTTGGTATACAGTACTGCACAGTTGTAATTTTCTTAATTTGTCCTCCTTTTCACTTTTGGTAATGATTCTCAACATAATAGCCATCATACTTTAATTTCAAAGATTTAATTTAATTTAATTTTTTTTTTTTTTATTTGAACACTTTTGAAAGACGCACAGCCACAACAATTTATCTTTAGTAAATCTACCTTTCATTTAAAGGTCAGATGTACTCGATAAACACTGAGAAATAATCTTATTTTACTGCTGAAGGACAGAGTTATAATAAAGACAAGTGTCTGCCACCAATCCATTGGAACATATATTGCATCTGGGACTTGATGACTTGTTTTGTGAGGGCGTATTTTAGAGGCCAGATGATGTTTGCCAATGCACGAACAACCACAAAGAAACTAACAGATGAGACCTCAGAACCATCCAGACGTCAGGTTAAAAAAACATCTATTTCTGTCCGTGGGTGGGAAAGAGAGCTTGCAGTTGTGAAAAGGAACAAATAATGATCCACAAACAGCCCCCAAACTCGACGCAAAAACAACATTGTGGCAGAGGAAAGGCATAATGGGAGAGTTATATAGTCTCAGCCAATCCTATTTAGTACAGGAAAGATATGTCACCACCCTCTCGATGTCTCATTAGGCTCTGGTAGTTTTAACAGTAAACACTATAATGTCTCCAGTCCCAACCAGAATTCAAATAAGCAAAGTGTGTTTTAAGAAGTAACAGCATCCAAAGTCAATACCATGCATGCGAATCTTTAATATTTTAAAAATTAATTGGTAACACTTTACAATGAGGTTCATTAGTTAACATTAGTTCATTTATTAAAGGGGTCATTTAATGGTACATGCACTTTTTGCAAGTTGATTGTACTGAAATGTGTGTTGGCAGTGCCTATACACAACCATCATATAATGATAAAAAAAATCCATCCAGTGTTTTTGTTTTAATCTCCTTATATGTTTTCCCCTGTCTCAAATCGAGCCGTTCGACCGTGTGACGTCACACGGTCGGACGCCCCTCCCACGATTGTTGATTGACAGCAGCGTTTCAACACAGACCCGCCCTCGCTCGTGAGCGAGCTGTCAATCATAGTCCGTCATTAAGCTAAGCGATTGTGGTGTTCTGTTCTTGGGTGTAATAACGAACACAGCAGTCATTTTGATGTTCCTAAATCCGAACCGCTGAAGTGGCTGAGTTTTGTTTTCGAAGGGAATATTCCCTAGCCTGACTACGTCAGACTTCGTACTTCCGCTCAATTTCAGTCCGCTTCTGTACTTAGTCTGAGACATCGACATGTGACGTGACGTAGACGCTAAGCACCGAGTTTAAGATTGTGACTGCGGATATGGAGACACGGGATGCAATTCGCTCTGTTGTGGAGAATATTCCCGGCATTTGAAAACTGAAGCCCCAACAACAAGAGTGTTAGTTAAACATTTGAATGGAGGTGATGTCGTGGCCCTACTCCCGACAGGTTTTGGTAAAAGTTTAATTTATCAAATATTACCGATCGTCAGCGAGAAACTGGGGAGGCCAAAGGCCGGCAAGGCGATAGTTGTGATTGTGTCCCCCTTGGTTGCACTCATGGAGGATCAGGTTAAGGAGGCAGCAAAACTCGGTCAGCCATGTTCACTGCGGTATTTCGCTCGATGGTTTCGTTTTTGCATCATCATACATGTGTTTACAGTGGAAGTTCGATGCGGCTGAGCTGGCGAATAACACACGTCATAACCAAACGTTATGTGATTGGCTTACGGGTAACCAATGATTTTATACTTCAGACAAGCGCCAACCCCCCCCCCCCCCCCCCCCCAGCCCCCCCCCCCCCCCGCGAGAAAGAAAACACTTTTCAAAGATGACATGCCAGACTCTGTCTATGAAGCAAAGCGAAGTAGCAGTTTGGTATTACCAGGCTAAATATTCCCCACGATCAACGTCAATGCGTTCATGTTTGCGCGAATCATTTCTCACCAGACTGCTTTATAAACGAGGGTCAGTATAAAGCTGGTTTTGCTAAGAAGCTACTCCTGAAAAAAATTGGTACCAACCAACTTATTTATGTTCCCTCTGCACCTCCAGAAGAAGTAAAGCCCCGTTCACACTACAAGCGACTTTGTCGCTGCATGTCGCCAGTGGCTGCCGATGAGGTCGCTAGTGGGAGTTCCCACTACTGGTTGCCTTTATGAATGACATCCAATGATGCGGAGAAGGATCATACGCGCTCCGCTCCTATTGGTTGTCGCTCCCGAAAGTCGCTCCCCATTTGCATAAAGTTAAACAGATCTCAACTTTGTCGCGTCGCCAGACACGCCCCATCCGGTCACCAAAGGTCGCTGTCGCGCGTGTCGCCGGAAGTCGCCCACTCACCAATGAAATGAATGGTATCGCGTCGCTTGGTCGCGTGTAGTGTGAACGGGGCTTAAGTGTAAAGTTTTATTAACCTTTATATTAATCTTTGCAAATCGTGGAAAAAAGTTTTTCATGACCATTAGTTGTAATGTCAATCTGTCAACGAACTAACGTATACATCAGTAAACACACAGCGTTCATATCTCACTACTCTACCCTGCTGCCAGTGCATACAAAAATAGATCAAAGTGACATTAGTTTAACCAACCATTCAGAAACGTCCTGTTCGAGCCTTAATTGTCGAACTTCTTTGCGGCCGTCATCTTGTTCCGGGTCCGACTCCGGTTCAAATTGATACGGTTGCACAGATGTGTCCTCAGAGACTTCCGCTGCCATTCTTTCTCCAAAATATACCCTCAACTGTTGTCAAGGCAACGCTCCACGTGTGATGTGTCAAAACAGAGGGGCGGAGTGAGCAAAGCTCATCATCATTTAAAGGCATATGCACTGAAACGGCATGCTGAAAACAGAGCTGAATTTGACCAGGTAAAATTATTGTTTTCTTAAAATACTACTGAGAATTTTTAATGAAAGTATATTACAAAGTTTTCATTTAGACCCTAAACATTCATATTAACTTGTACAAAAATGGCATTAAATGACCCCTTTAACTTACATGAACTAACAATGAGGAATACATTTGTTACAGTATTTATTAATCTTTGTTAATGTTAGTTAATACAAATACAGCTGTTCATTGTTTGTTCATGTCACTTTGTTAACAAATACAACCTTTGATTTTAAAAAGGTATTATTAAATGTTGAAAATAATATTAACTAAGATTAATAAATGCTGACGAAGTATTGTTCTAGTTCCTAAGATAGTTAACTAATGCACCTTATTGTAAAGTGTTACCATTTATTTTTTCAAATAATTAAAATTATTACTATATATATATATATATATATATATATATATATGCACACACGCATATACAGTATTTGCTTCTCCCGTGCTAATGTGGTTGATTATTTGAAAGTGCTCATCCCGAACTTTGTTAATGAATCATAATTTTGGTCTAATTTATTTCCAAACTTACTGGCTGCTGTCAACCTGCAGATATTGTTTATTCAATCTGAATAAATCTTGGGAGAATGCATTTTGATTTCATATGAATTCCTAAACTCTAAGCTTTATTTGTTTGTTTGTTTGTTCATTATGTGCTTATGTTGTTGATTTGAGTTTTTTCAAGAAGTTTGCACATTTGGCAATGCATGCTAATGTTTCCTGACACAACCAAGCACTATTGCCACAAGAAAAACAATTTTCAGACTGAATGCCAGAAAAACAAAAAACAACAAAAAAACAACATCAATGCAAACATATGTTGGCTGTTCCAGATTTTCATGTCAATAAAATCTCCCCACCTGTTAGGTCTACAGAAAATAAAATACTAGCAGCAGTATGTGAGAGTCAGTGAGAGTGTCACACAACAATCACTGTTATTGTTCTTTTTGGCTGTTATTTTGTTTTTCATCTTCCAAATTTACACTACAGCTACTTCGGAAAACATGATAAGGAGGTCCAAAAGGGACATGGTAAAGGAGGAAAAAAAATAGATGGGAATTATTTGTCAATGCTTTTGCCTTCTCTCACAAATGTTTCCCATTCCCTCAAGAAACTTTGCATTCGCTTGCAAAATGTTTTGTGCTCCCCAAGAAATTTTGCGTTCGCTTTGCGAATGCAGTTTCTCTGCGGATTGCAAAAGTTTTTCAAGGAACGCAAAACTTGCGAGCAAAAGCAAAAGCATTGGAATGGGTGCGTGTCAATCAGCTCCCTAGTTCAGTAGTCACGGCACTGATCAGTGAGTCGGCCATTTTATGGGCTGTCTCAATCGTAAAATCCTTCCAGTGCACTGAAATGTTTGCCACCTAAAAAGTCCCGCAATGCACCGTGAAAACCAGGGAGCATTGGTGCTCACATATGTTCCTTTATTTTATTTTTTTATACAAACCATTTAATTATATTTCAGCATAAACATACATCACTAGACAGGTAATGAACATAATCTAGCTAAAATATATCATTTATTTACAGCAAGCGAAGTATTTATCATAACGTACTTTAAGTAACATTAAAAAATAATGTCAGATAATGCTGTTGTTATTAGTAGTGATCTCATATGTTGTCCATCATGTCCCTTTAGGGGCTCCGTAAACTGTGTTGTCATACAATTAAAACACAATTAATCTGAAACCAGCATGATTTATTAATTAAAACTAAGTGACAGTTTCGAACACAGACAGCAATTTTCTCAGAAGTAAAAATAAAATAAAATACATATACATAATATTTTGCTTAAGTACAAGTAAAAAAAAAAAGTTAGTCTTGTTTGACATTTCAAAAGTGACTTGTATCTTAAGTGGAATTGTTTTTTACGATAAGTAGATGCATCATTTACTCACCATCATTTCGTTCCAAATATGACTTTTTCTTCTGCAAATCACAAAAGATGATATTTTGAAGAATTATTATTTTTTTCTTCAAAATATCTTCTTTTATGTTCCATAGAAGAAAGAAAATCATAGAGATGTGAAATGACATGAGAGTAAGTAAATGATGACACATTGTTCAATTATGGGTGAAATTTCCCTTCAAGCCATATGATATCCTTTCATGTAAGTATTACAATCTTGGAGGCATCTTTCCCACATCTAAAAACTGACATACTTTCCTCAAAGTGAATGTGATAATACAACCCGGTATACAAACACTACGACCTAGCATGCCCATTCTTCATTGAAAGTCATTGCATGGTACAGGTAAAGCAAACACAACCTAATAGCAATTAAACAACTAAATAGGTTGGCAATTAACCTAAAAAGTTAGACCCATTTAGACATCTTAGTGCATACAAGATATAAAGAGCCCAGAGGTAAAGCTAGCTTTCCATTAAACAGACTAGAATTTAATAATCTGTTCAAAGCTGGAACAAATACAAATTTATCCAAAATTAACACACAGTTTATTGTTGCCTTCGCTTTCGTTGCTTATGGCAAATTTGATGGTACATTAACTTTATAGTGCTGCATGACGGTCCAAAATCATTAAACATTAATTTACAATTATGGAATAGATTTTTAATGGCTCAGCTTTGTTTTAATCAGTGCCTGTGTCCAGGGAAGAGTTATCATACAATCTGGCAGACTTTGATTTAGGGATGGCTGGTTTTTAATGGCCTGCTCTGTGTGACCTTAGCGTTCTGGCACTGGCAAAGATAGCATCTTTGTTCTCAAGGACGTAGTGTTATAGGGATACATAAATGCTTGCGCTAAGCAAGAACACCAAGAGATCTTTGAAAGTCACACAGTAGTGGTAACGTTTACAATATAAAACAAAATTTTATGGTGAGCCTCCTGTAAAAATATAAAAGCCACTTAAAAGTGATTTTGTGAATTAATTTAAAATAAGTAAGGAATAATTGACTCAATTAAAGTCAATTATTCCGCTTATACTACGGTTAGCACACCTCAAAACATTGTCGATCTACGAACGCCGATCCAAGCCTGCTGTTCGCACACACCTTATCACAACTTATAGCTCGTTCACATCTCACCAGC
This sequence comes from Rhinichthys klamathensis goyatoka, assembly GCF_029890125.1. Lineage (NCBI taxonomy): Eukaryota > Metazoa > Chordata > Actinopteri > Cypriniformes > Leuciscidae > Rhinichthys > Rhinichthys klamathensis. The sequence goes on from NW_026606877.1 coordinate 614,447, forward strand.
GCACTTGGATCGGCGTTCGTAGATTGACTGGTAGAGACTGTATTTCAAAGATGGCTCCTGCCTGTATACGCGAAGTTGACTGTATAAAATATCTTCTTATTAAACTGTCTGGACACTGACAAAGTTCTCAATGCTTCGGTTTGCATGTAGGGACCCTCGTTATGCTACCGTGCTAGTGTGGGGCTATTTTGAGCCTTGTTAGTGGTATTAACAAGCGATTTTTATTTGTCATTGATCTATGCCCAATATACTAGCGTTATACTAGCTTTATAGGCTAAACTGTTTTTAGAGATAAAACTATTTACATTCGATAATCATGAAAACAAATCTTAGATAACGGTTGACTAGGTAACAATGTGTAATTAGACCAAAGGTTCATTTTGCGCCGGAGTTCTCCTTTAACATTAGTTAATAAAAATACAACTCTTCATTGTTATTTTATGTTAGCTCAGGTCCTTAAATAATATCAACAAATACAATTTGACTTTAATAATGTATTAGTAAATGTTGAAATAATAATATTAATAATGCTTTAGAAGTATTTTTATTGTAAATAAACGTAACCTTATTGTAAAGTGTTACTAATCATTAAAAATGTAAAAAATAGTACTGATCTTTGAAAATTTAGATATTTTGTTCATCATTATCGTGAGAGGGTCCTATGGGGTGGGGGGATCCTACGGGAAGATGTAAAAAAATTATACTTCACATTACAAATCAACTTTAAAGTAGTGGCATTCCCATGCGGAGGCAACTGCATGATCTTTTGCACTGAAAAGTAGCAGAATATATCAACCAACCAACCTGTATAATATGAACAAGATGGTTTGAATGACAAGCTAGTTTTACAGCTGGTTTCTATTACAACCCCTTACCCCTTTGGTCTTCTTAAAAATTGGCAAGCCACATTGCCTTGAATGATGTACATAAAAGTCGACTGCGCCAGTTCCCAGTGAAATAAAACTTGTAATGCCAGTTCTTTTCCAATATTACCTTGTCACTTTGCAAGTTTCCCTCTCTGTGTTTTGTACCCAGATATTTATAGCTTTTGGCAGTAGAAGGTTAATTGAACTATAATGGGTTCATAAATGAAATTGAGGAGCAGAGGCATAAAGCTGAGAAGTGTGGAGGGAAAACAATACCCATACAAACACCTTCAACAGCTGTTAGTGACTGACTTCTTAGTGAATATCTAAAATTCCGGCTGACATTCCCATTTGAATATTGTTGTCATCACACTGTTGTAGAATGCCTTTTATTTTCATTGAGAGCTCCAGGAGAGCTTGTGAGAGCAGGAGAGCATAGTCAATTCTGCCATTCAGTTTCTAGAGAAATCTGGATAATGTGACACTTTTTAGACAAAGATTCTTAGTGTAGCGGTACGGAGTTGTATGAAATCAAATCAAATGTGAGAAACATTCAGGCACCCTTTCAATTGTGTCGATTTGAACATGTAGTTCACTTAATCCTAATTGATAGCAACACAAAATTGATTTGATTGGCTCAATGAATCTTAGACTGCAAACACAGGTGCATCATGAAAATGGATATTTAAGGTTGTGATTTGCTAGTTGATTCTCGGAAAGTAGCAACATGGGAACCTCAAACGAACTCCTTAATGACCCAAAAACTAGGATAATTTGTCAATATGAATTAGGATACAAAAAGTTATCACAGACGTTTAAGGACTCTGTCTCCACAGTTAGAAATATAGTTAGAAAATGGAAGGCCATGGAATAGTCCTTGTGAAGAAAAGATGTGGTAGGCCAAAAAAAAGAGAAAAAAGTCTCAAAGGCAATGTTCCTAATGATCATTGACAAACCACAGATCACGTCCAAAGAGCTTCAAGAACATCTTGCTGCTGATAGTGTCATTGTACATCGTTCCACACCAGCGCACTTTGCACAAGGAGCAGCTCAATGTAAAAGGGTGATGCGGTAAAAGTTGTTTCTGTAGTTTGAGGTTTGCAAAGGCTCATCTGACAGGCCAGCATTATTTTGGAATAATGTGCTGGATGTGGACAAATAAAATTCACTTTTAAAACGAGTTATTTGGTCACAAGGGGTGTATTTCAGAAGGCAGGTTATGTGACATACCGGTTATGTATAAGGTTAAGTAAGCGGATAACCTCCACTTTCGGTTCCAAAACCGGGATTAGTTTACTTCAAAGGTGTTCGGCAAATGCGTGCCCTGTTGATGAGGCTCCAGTGGGCATGACATATTGCTCACAATATTTTATATACTATATAAAGTTATATCGATATATAAAGCGCTATTAAGATAATACGAATTTTATTATAATATATATAATTCTCATCTCACACATCACTGATCTATTCTACAGTGAGACGTTTTTTCTTTTTTTTTTGCAACAGGACGTTTTCTATGCTATAATCTATAATAAAATACATATGATATATCTTACCTTTCAAATGTGGAAGCAAAATGACTAAAAATAAACTTATACAGCCATGCTATCTTTGCAAGCACAGACTGTAGTTTAATCAATCTTTTTATTAATTAGCATCAAACAAACAATATTGTTCTTATTCAGTGATTTAAGATTATTAAACGAAAAGATTGCACTACCGCCAAATAGGTGGCGATATGCACTATGTAAATCAGCATTTAACAAAAGAAGAAAGTATAGCGCGCTTTTTCTTAGCGTCAGTTTCCATGGTGACTCATTGAATGATTTGGCGCTCTGTTGAGAATGTTCGGTGTGTTAACCATGAACATACTCCGAGTTAGAAGAACTTACTCACAGATGCGTTTTTGGTACCAGCATGCCTTGAGTAAGCAAGGTTTGGTTTAATCAACCGAGAGTTCAGGGTATGTTTGACAGTAAGAACCTTTTTTTATAGAATACACCCCTGAAGCACTTTGTATGGTGGAAAAAAGAACACAGCATTCCAGGAGAAGAACCTGCTCCCTACAGTAAAATTTGGTGGACGGTCCATCATGCTATGGGGCTGTGTGGCAAGCACAGCTACTGGAAACCTTCTCAAAGTTGAGGGTTGCATGGATTCCACCCAGTACCAGCAGATTCTTAAGAACAATGTTCAAGAATCAGTCAAAAGGCTGAAGTTAAGACGTATGTGGTTATTTCAGAAGGACAATGATCCAAAGCATTGTTCCAAATCTACCAAGGAATTCATGCACAGACACAATGTTCTAGAATAGCCATCCCAGTCCTCAGACTTGAACAATAGCGAAAACCTATGGAATGCTTTGAAGTGGGCTGTAAACGCTCTGCAGCCAACAAACCTGACTGAACTAGAGACATTCTGCAAGGAAGAATTGGCCAAAATACCTGCAGCCAGAATTCAGGGTCTTAGCAGTGGCTATATGAAGCGCCTACAGGCTGCTATTTCAGCAAAATGAGGCTCTACTTAAAGGTACAATATGTAGGATTTTTGCAGTAAAATAGCCAAAAACCACTAGGTCAATGTTATACATTTTGCTTAGTTGATTACTTACAATATCCCCAATGTTTCCAACTATTTGTAAATTGTGAGAAAATTGCGATTTTAACCAAGGAAACGGGACGTGTCAGCAGGGGTGAGTCGCCGCCAGTCAATGGCGTCATATCCGCGTAACCCTCGGTTTCCACTCGTACTGCCGTAGTAACCATGGCGACAGACGTGGACAACTGGGTTATGCTTAGCAGGACGCTCACGCTGTTATGTTCAAACATTATGGACCATGTCAAGCAGACTTTGAGACAAAAAGAGGACTAGAACGAAGATCAAAATCTTTCGAGATGCCGAGAGCTCCACGTCCGTGACTAACTTCGACTTGACAGAGACGCGAGTGTTCCATGTACTTTATTAGACAGGTGAGCAAATGTACATAAAACTAGTCAATGTTATTTAGTTCAACATGATGAAATGTTAGAATATGATCTGTATGTTATTCTAATGTTGATCTAGCTTAGGCTACTGCTAGTCTCATACAGCCAACAAACAACCTAACTAACAACATTCAACACACTCAAATGCCGTTTTAGTGTGATAGTGTAACTGTTAGAGCAAGTGAAACAGCGCTGCGTTACCTCAAGTTTCATTCGTCTAATAAACTGACCTGTAAGTAACTTATTAATTCAGCACTTGCGTGTAGTTCTGTAGAATGAAATGTCCTTATTCCTTTATATCCGCGGGACTCGCGTTGCGTGTGGCGCTGGTAACTTATAACGTTACGTCTCTCGTTAGCAATCGCGACCTGCTTCATACCACAGTCATGTTCAAAACATCACTGTATTCACTCATCCATAAAAGATCCATCAGCTTGACGACAAGATCCATAATTCCGCTTGATGCTTTGCGTCATCGATATACGCCTTTGTTATTGTAAGAGATTAGCGACCCCTGGTGGCCAAAAATGACATACTGTATGTTGAATATTGATGTAATTGACCGTTCGCAGGCCCCTCCCCCCAAACGGCCATTGTCCAATCACACATCATAGCAACCGTTACTATATGAGCAGGTCCGTCAAACATTGACTCCAAGCAAGATGGTGAAGCGGTGCGCCCACGGCGTTTGTAAATCGGACACTAGATACCCCGAGAGATTGTCTGGAGGAGTTGTGTTCTTTCCGTTTCAAAAGCCGAAAACACAACGTGCGCAAATCCTACAATGGATAAAAACGGTGTGGACGGCCCCACTCCCAGTTAAATGTGTCGAACATGGCGTGCAGCGTGCGTGAGACTGAGACAATGAGATTAACGTTAGTCAAAGACACATGGAGAAAGCAGATCAAGAGGATCCACAAAGGAAGTACGTTTTCTAAAGTGTTGTTGTTAACATGATATTTTCGGGGGGAAATGAGCAGCAGTCACTAGCAGTGCAGGCAGCACCTGTAGACTACAGTTTAGACTAACGTAAGAGGAGTGCACGTTCGCAACGGGGAATGCATGAAGCTTACTTGACAACATCAGTTCATATCAAAATCGTAACGAATATAAATAATGTATGATTATCTGCATCTTTCCGTCTATTATGTATAGTTACTTTTTAAACACGAAAATCGCATTCAGCATGACACGCAAGCGGTTGCCGTGGTAATGAACAACCTGCTTGTTAAAGCGAATGAATAATCCTGTATCTGAGGCAAAATTACTAAATATGCAGCGCGAGTTATATATTTCTAACTCCAAACAATTAGCCACTGAACCAGTTTATAAAATCTTCTTCAAGGCTGTGCTGGTTGCATTTGAGGTAACGTTACAGGTCATGGGGTTTCTCAGATTTTGCTTGAGACCGGTTTGAGAGCTTGATTAGGCTCGATAGTAGTCGTGTCTCCTTCATTGCGTATTTTTATATTTTGAATATATCCCTCCACTGCATACTGTAACCCCTTTTGCCTCGATCTGGAGGATATCGCGGAGGTATTACTCCAAAAAAGGTCACTGACGCACCTCTTCCCGTCATGGCAATCTGTGGCGCTGGTCGTGTTTGACCATTTGTTTGACGGGCGTAGCAACAATAACTAGGGGGCGTGGCTTTTGCAAACGGTCAATTGTTCCATTGGGGTGCCCAAATTTTTGCACCTGTCTGTTTTTGTTATGATTCACATTGCATTGTTTCTATTGATTCAATAAATGTTTCCATAAGGTATAAATTATATCCAAATGAAGTTGCTGCTTCAAAAAAGCCCAGCAGATTATGAATTGAAATGATAATTATCAGGGGTGCCCAAACTTTTGCATAAAACTATGTTACTCAGTCAGTATTGATGAATTTTTGTTTTAAGTAAACAAAGACTTTAAGTTTTAAGACTAAATTTAACTACATTTTACTGAAACTAAATTTAATGAAACTAGCATGAATAGTGAGTTTTGTTCAAATTATATTGAAATTACAAAATACTGGATGGATTCAATCCCTTTAAATATCTAAAAGGAGAAAAGTTTCACATGTGTAATTTCAACCTATGCTTTTAAGTTTCAGGAAAGCGTGGTATAAAAAAAAAGGAGAAAAAACATAGTAAATGTAATTGGTCATTTTATTTACAATAACATTACAGGATCCACACCAGAAGAAACTGAGAGCTGTGTTGCAAAAGAATCACACTGACCTAAAAAACAAAGCACAAAGGAGCAGTGTAAGATGAGAATAAACAATGGTATCCTAAATGATTGAATATTGTTTGAAATGGTTCACAATGTGACCATGTTTAAATTTTAATAGAGATAAAAAATATTAAAGGTAATTTAGAGTCATTTGCTCAAAACGTGTCTGATGCAAAGTTACTTACAATGTGTGACTGATAGGAGCTTCATTTCTTCAGGATCTGATGCCTGACAACGATGAAGGGGAAGGCAAATCCACTGCCAAAGAACAGCACCATCATGCCAAGGAGCCTCCACTTGTTTTCTACTGAGAACGGCAGGTTCTGCAAAAATAATTTATTTAGAAAATTATTGAAACCACATTAGGGAAAATTAATGTAGAGCACCATAAACATGTCCTATTGGTTCAAGACTGATTTTATAATTGAAGACATGCTTCCTAAATTCAATTAAACTGAATACGGTCTTTGACTATGTTCACACTATCAGTCCAAATTCGATTTGTGCATCTGATCTAAATGATTTACTTTGTCGTTCACACTTGGTAAAAATGACTGGATTCCAATCAGATATGCACAAAATTTGGATTTGGACTGACCGTCTGAATATGGCTTTTGTGAACTAGCCAGAATTCTTGACTGAGCTTCTGACCAATCATTGGTCTTGACTTTTCCAATCATTGGTCCTGACTTTTCCAATCATTTGTGATTACTGAATATAATTGTAAACAGATTACATACAATACAAAAAAAAGAGAACAATTTATAGACAATAAAATATTTTAGAGTTCACTATAAAAAGTCACTATATAAATTACAACATGTTTTCAAGACCTTATGAATTTCACCATGTAGGTGCATTTGTGGTTATGTGGATTGGCTGAAGAGAGTTCCCACACCTTTAGATCAATACATTTTCATAAAACTTCAAGGACTTCTGCAGTTGTTTGGTCACTAGTTTATGGTAATAAAAAAATAAAAATAAATATATATATATATATATATATATATATATATATATATATATATATATATATATATATATATATATAGGGAAAATAACATTACATAGCCAATTGACATATTTAAGAGTTAAACATAACTTTAGAAATATGTATATTGACAATATAAATTACCATGAATTTTAAGACTATTAATTTCCATGACTAAGTTAACGTTACTGATATTTCCAGCTTTTCCATGGCCGTGGGATAAAGACATCAAGCAGCAGGCGCACTAATGCCAATTCAAGGTCATAAAACACTATTGTAACAGAAGTCAACCTCATTGAATCATAAATAAAAGTACATGAATGCATTCACACTTAAAATCATTGAGGGTCTTCCTTAATGTAAAACTACGTTAGCGGTTAACGTACACAGCCGCGGTGGCCTGATCAAATGCTAAGCTAAGCTAATCTAAGGAAACTCCTGCACTCCGCCCTAACAGATCCATTACAATAACTGTTTAACACTTAATACAAATATTTATATAAGCTTAACCGCCTCTATGTACAAACCAATGTGATCACTTTTAACTAAACACTTAAAACGGGCTCCGCTCGGGCTTCAGATGAACCCAGGCCTGTGCCGATCAGGCATACAGGCGTTGAAGCTTTAAACAACAACCGACTAATTTTGGTCATATCCTAAAATCTCCTCACCTTTCCAGGTCCCTCCGCATAGTGACTGGAGCGCACCGCAGAGGTGGCGAATCGTCGCACGGCTTGTCCGAGCATCGTTTAACGTTACTGCTGAAGTGTGTGAGATCTGCTCGACCTGAGTGAGTCTGACTCTCAACGACCTTCCTGTCTGTGTGCCTGGAGATAGAGGGCGAACAGGCTTATGGGTAACGTGACAGTCACACCGCGGCGCGAGGTATTATGGGAAATGAAGTTGTAATTTTTTGAAGCAGGCGTTTCAAAAGTCACATACATAAGAGAAAATATCATAATTGAATTAATATTTCATAATATCCAAATTGGTCACTAATATTAATGATGATAATAATAATAAGTGATTAGCCTATTCCAGGGGATTTAAACTTTTATAGAGGGACCACCATCCATAAGGGACCATCAGTCAATCCAGGGAAATATTCAACTTATTTTTCACTGCATAAGCTATTTCTTGTGAATATGCGAGATTAACAAAGTTATTCAGACAAAGTTAGTACAACTGTTTGTGCTAAACTGTGTTTATGATTAGGCTATGTTCAAATAAAATGACATCAAATACGCTGTCACTTCAAGCAGTAGCTTTAACAGACTGTTTTGTACCACTAAAATAAATCAAGAGAGTCAAACAACTGACACTTTAGGGTGAAAATGCTACTTGCTCTTATGTTAAAAAAATATTTTGTAGCATTTTATAATAACTTTAATAAAAAACATTAAATTATATTATTACATCATCTCATGCTGCCAGGTTTATAGTTCGTTTAGTTCTCTTACGAGAGGTTCTCTTGTACTGCGTAATATCTTACGCTAGGGGAAAACCTCTTTTCCATGAGATATTGAAGCCAAAAATTATCCTCAATTTTGAATTAATGTAAAACACTTTGCGGCAGCATGCAGACATAGGCAAGGCGGCTCACATGCCTATTGGCTGTCCTGCGGCAACTGCAGCAGCCTATCGAGAGAGGCCCTTGGTGACGTCAGATCCAATGGGGGCGCTTCGCGCCCACTGCGTCACCTCCCGCCAAAGCGTCCGTGGCCTGGGCCTATAAATATAGCTCGATGGGCTGATATAATCTGATTTTTCATCTCTTTAGTGAAGCTCACGCATCGCTGGATCCGGAGTGAAGAAGCCGCGCCGTCTGAGAAAAGCTTTCATCCGTCAAAGATTTTGCTGATATATTCGCTGAGGTTCAGAAGACGTCACAGGCTATGAAGCACTTCTTACCAAAGTGCTCTAGCTTCACAGCAGATCGCCCAAAATAGCCGTCTGCTCGAAGCTCCCAGCCACAGCCTCCGCCCGCCGCCGCTTCACAGCGCCGTCAAGCCCGGGACCAGAGACCACGCTCTCGCTCTGCCGGCAGCCGGCCCCCTCCGCGTGGGCCCCGGCAAAAGATTGAGATAAAGCCAGAGGCCTCAAAGTCTTCCTAGCCCTCCTAGGAAAACAATGGTGTTTAAGTCTCGCCGCGACCAGACTTCCACCGAAACTGTTCCAGTGTATTTTGCAGTAAACAAGCCGGTATCACGGCCCGCTTGCCTGCACACAAATGCCTTTTCCACGGCGACCCAGATAAATCACATAAACAGTGTAATTTCTGGTATTCCGGCCACAGCCGATGGTGTTATGAGTGTAATAAAAATGCCCACAGCCCAGTGTTCATTTCTACACACAAACACAGCCCGCCACAGTACACGGCTCGCACAAATAAAATCGACTCATGTCAATTGTGCATTAAATGTAGTGAATGTGCCCACAACCCAGTGCCCAACACTACACACTGCATGTCCCACGGTTTCTGTAAAAACGAAACCAACACACATACAGTCAGCTCAGGCCGTCTGTGTTTTCAGTGCAGTAAATGTGCCCGCTGTCCTGCGCCAACATTCACACACAGACATGTTAAGCCCCACTCGCTCTCTCCAGGGCTGCCAACTTTTGAGTTCAGCTTAGAGTGAGATTGTGGGGGGCGGGGCTTGGGTTATGGGGGAGGGGCTTATTGAGGGGCGTGGCTTGGTGTGGGGAAAAATACAAAAACAAAATCCTTGCATTAGCAGAAGTGTAATAAGTATATATTGATTGTCAAAGTATTTGGTATCTGTACAGAATTTCTTGGGAGATTTACATTACATTTAATTTTACATTTAACATTTTAATTGACATTCTGTTCTTAGAAAACAATAATTAACATAAGGCATGTCCAGATATTTGTCATCTGGAAATGCTTTTGTACTGTTTTTATGATAAAGTTATGTAAAATAACTGCTCAGTGCTGCAAAACAAACAACTCTGCTATTGCTAACTTAATATATAAACTATATAACAGGCCTATTAGTTACCAGCCTAAACTGGATGGAGACAAGGAGCGCCCTGTAACTCACTGACCTGCCTGCGTTCACAATTCACACAGTGCAGATGGGAGGGAGAACGGCTGACTACACAGTTTATGGGAATAAATTGTGTATTTCCCTCACAATTGTCACAAAAAACTCACACTGTCTGTCTGGTCTCCAGAGCCGGTCCGAGCCTTTTGGGGGCCCTAAGCAGAATTTGATTTGGGGGGCCCCTCCCACTACGCGAAGTCCCCTGTGCTTGACGATTATTGACACAAATGTCACGCAATAATGATACATTATGAATGAATACAGTAAGGTTATGTATTAATACAAAATAAATAGGCCTACTTAATAAAAAATAGATGCCTACTTAAATAAAAAAGTTTTAACTTTTACTTTACTCTTTTACTAACTCTTTAAAACTTCTTCAAACAAACTGTCTCAAAACATATAAAATAAATTATTTGCTAAAATAATGACAAAACTGAGAAATCAGAAATATAATAAGACCAAGGGTTCAACAATGACAATTATTGTTGAAAACTGTAAAAATATTATTATTTCTCAACTGTCTCAATACAGTGTAACTGTCCACTGGGTTGTGTTGCGAAAGACACGCAAGCTCGTTTACCTCTCTGCCGTCGTGTGCGTGTGCGCGTGCGCGGTTAGGAGCGCGCCGTTAGGAGCTCAACACATCTGTCTCGCATGCACGTTCGCTCGCTATAGATAGATTACAGGATATTTTAACTAATTTGCGGTAAAACTAGTCGATCACGAATGGCTCAACTGGTAGATCTATAGATAAACTTATCTTTCAGGCATTTGACCGACTGGGTTGACACTTCAGCGTGAGAAATCGGGGGTGTGGCGTGAGAGCGTGAGAATTGGCTCAATTGCGTGAGTCTCATGGTGAATGCGTGAGAGTTGGCAGCCCTGTCTCTCTCAGCAAACTGCTATAAGGGAATCGAGCGCGGCCAGGCTGCCCGCCGCAATCGGCGCGCCCCCTGCCTCAAACGCTGCAAGCACAGTGTTTACGTTACAGCACACCAAAGCTCTCCTGTCGCCACCATGTTGCGGCCAGAGCCCAGATCTCATTCTACCCCTAGCTATTCATGCAAATGCATGGGCAAAGCTCCCCGGGGTATCAAAATGGGTGCTGAACATTATAAAAAGAGGCTATTCGCTGCAGTTCGCTCGACGTCTCCGCCGCTACACGGCGCGGGTCAAAACTACGGTAAAAACCGAACTAGCCCATCTACTTCGAGCCGAAATGACTATTGAGCAAAGGGGCAATAGAGCCTTTATCTCAAGCTCAGAGCGAAGGGGGCCTATACAGCAGATATTTTCTGGTACCAAAAAAAAGACGGGGGTCTCAGACCCATTCTAGATCTAAGCACAACGAAGTGCTTGTGAAACGCCAGTTCAGAATGCTCACAACCAGGAAAATTCTCGCGCAGATTTGCCAAGGGGACTGGTTTATGTCAATAGATCTGAAGGACGCGTATTTCCAAATACAAATAGCGACACAGGCGATTCTTGAGGTTCACCTTCGAGGGCCAGGCATATCAATACACAGTCCTACCGTTCGGCCTGTCCCTAGCACCCTGTACATTTACAATGTGCATGGACGTGGCTTTAGCACCCCTGAAACTTCGGGGCATGCGAGTTTTGAACTACTTGGATGATTGGCTGATTCTAGCTCGATCACACTCAGAGCTCATAGAACACAGGACCATATTACTCGAACATCTCGAGAATCTAGGTCTCAAAGTCAATTGGGCGAAAAATTCGCTGTCTCCCAGTCAGAAAATATCTTTTCTGGGCACAGAACTGAACTCGCTGTCTATGATAGCGCGACTGTCGCTAGAGCGCAGACTGAACATTCAGCGCATCACGAAATCCTTCTGCTGTGGCACTATAGTCCCGCTCAAAAGGTTTCAGAAAATGCTGGGTCTCATGGCCTCAGCATCATCAGTACTCCAGTTGGGTCTGCTTCGCATGCGCCCGCTGCAGTTATGGCTAAAGCGCGAGTACCACCTCGGGCATGGGCCTCTGGTCTGTTTCGCCTCAAGGTTGATCAGAAATGCGTCACAGCTCTGAAACCTTGGAGAGCAATTGGCTGGTACCAGTCAGGTGTAAGCCTGGGGACCTCCTCGAGTGTGAGCGTGGTGTCCACGGATGCCTCCACCTCGGGATGGGGAGTGCTGCTCGAGGGCAGACCGTTCTTTGGCCAGTGGTCAGAACGGGAGAAGCTCCTACACATAAACTGTCTAGAAATGATGGCAGTCGACAACGCGCTGAGGCGTTTTTGTCCCCGAATAAAAGGTCACCACATCTTGGTCCGCTCGGACAACATGTCAGTGGTGGCCTACATAAATCGCCAGGGTGGCGTCAGGTCCCGAAACCTTTACAGGCTGACGGAACGCCTCCTGGTCTGGGCTCAGCACAATCTGCGCTCATTGAGAGCAGCACATGTGCCTGGTCACCTGAATTTGGGACCAGACAGACTGTCCAGAAACAATGTTCCAGCAGGAGAATGGTCTCTGCACCCGCAGACGGTCCTACTGCTGTGGGAGACATTCGGCAGAGCGCAGGTAGACCTGTTTGCGTCCCAAGAAAACGCTCACTGTCCGAAGTTTTTCTCCAAGAGCAGGGATGCGCTGCCCATTTTTTCCCCCCGTTTCGCTTCTGCCTCAGGTATTGGAACGAATCAGGGAAAACGGATGCTCAGTGCTACTTGTGGCTCCGCTCTGGAAAAACCAGGCTTGGTTCCCAGTTCTGATGCAGCTGACAAGCACTGCCCCATGGCCAATACCGACGAGGAAAGACCTCCTCTCTCAGGCCAAGGGCTCGATTTGGCATCCTCGCCCGGAGCTGTGGTCCCTGCACGCATGGGCCATCAACGGGTACCCGCAAACCTCCCGGAGGGAGTGTTAAACACAGTCACTCAGGCTAGAGTGCCGTCTACTAGACGGCTCTATTCCTCAAAATGGTCTGTGTTTTCTGGCTGGTGCAAAGCCCGAGGTTTTTCACGCCTAGACTGCGGGGTTACGGAAGTTCTCTCCTTCCTTCAAGAGCTACTGGATAAGGGCAGAACCCCATCCATGCTCAAAGTTTATGTGGCGGCCATAGCAGCGTTTACAAAACCCGCGACTGGCCAGTCACTGGGAAAGAACAATCTGGTCATCCGCTTCCTTAAAGGAGCTAAGAGGCTGAATCCTCCCAGACCCCCCTCAGTCCCCACGTGGGACCTTTCCACGGTTTTGGAAGCCATGAAAGGTGCCCTGTTCGAGCCAATCCACTTGTTGGACATGAAACATCTGTCATTCAAGACAGTGTTTCTTATGGCTCTTGTTTCAGTGAAGCGCATAGGGGGTTTACAAGCGCTCTCAGTAAGCACGACGTGTATGGAATTTGGGCCAAATGACTCGAAAGTCATACTCAAACCAAGACACGGATATGTGCCTAAATCCCTCTACACACCGTTCGGGGCTCAGGTTATTTCCCTGTCTGCCCTGCCGGTTTACAATGAGGAAAAGGATGCGAGCTTCCTTTGCCCAGTCAGGGCATTAAGAGCTTATGTGTCTCGCTCGTCTGTTTTCAGACAGACTGAGCAGCTCTTCGTTTCGTTCAGCGGACGTGCTAAGGGACTAGCCACATCGAAACAGAGCCTATCCAGATGGATAGTTGATGCCATTACGCTGGCATACACGTCTACAGGCTTGAAGTGTCCTTTAGGTGTTAGAGCGCACTCCACAAGAGGCATGGCCTCGTCGTGGGCTTGGTCTAGCGGAATTACCTTGCAGGATATCTGTATGGCGGCAGGCTGGGCCTCCCCGTCTACATTTATAAGGTTTTATAACCTAGAGGTTCCCGCCTTACAGGCTACACTACTTTCGGTCTAAAATCAGTATTGTCTGCCCCGTTGCTGCAGCTCAGAATACTACAACCGCTTGAGCACCGCTCGCTGATCGATAAAATTACTCCATGGGCAAAAGTAAGACCCATCCTGTTACACAGTTCAGGCCGAACATTTTCACCCTGACTGTTTGGAACACTGTTAATGTGTTTAGGTCCCTTAGGACGCTAACTTATTGGGAATGACGCTTCTAGCCTCTCTTCTCAGACTCTTTGTGAGTCCCTGGTGATTATGCACTATATGAGCCCCAGGCACCTGCCCTTGGGACTTTGGTGTTGGATCCCAGCACGCACAAGGTTTTACACTGTGTTCCCCTAGCGTAAGATATTACGCAGTACGAGGGAACCTCTCGTAAGAGAACGTACTCGGTTACTGACGTAACCTCGGTTCTCTCTAGAAGAGGGAACGTGTACTGCGTATCTTTGCCGTGCCTGCAACACGCTCTGGTTCGCTTCGGCGATGAAAAAACAGATTATATCAGCCCATCGAGCTATATTTATAGGCCCAGGCCACGCCCGCTTTGGCGGGAGGTGACGTAGTGGGCGCGAAGCGCCCCCATTGGATCTGACTTCACCAAGGGCCTCTCTCGATAGGCCGCTCCAGTTGCTGCAGGACAGCCAATAGGCACGCGAGCTGCCTTGCCTATGTCTGCCGCAACGCGTTTTACATTAATTCAAAATTAAGGATAATATTTGGCTTCAATATCTCGTGGAAAAGAGGTTTTCCCCTAGCGTAAGATATTACGCAGTACTCTTTCCCTCTTCTAGAGAGAACCGAGGTTACGTTAGTAACCGAGTACGTTTTAATTTTAAAAGAAAACTCTGTAGTCAATGTTTTAAACACAGTGCCGAAAGTATTCATATTTATTGAGAAGCACACTCCTTTCAATAAAAGGTTTAAAAGCTGAAAATGCATATAAGAGACAAAAAAGTCGTGAGGTCAATGGAACGTTCCACGTCGAGACAGATCTTGGACTCAAGCCTCTCCTCAGTGAAGACACATGAAGCCCCACTTGGAATAAAAAAAACAAAAAAAAAACACCTAAAGGTCTCTCTCAGACTGTGAGAAGATTCTCTGGTCTGATGTTCTGACAGTTCCAAGCTTTGTGTATGTAGGAAACCAGGCACTGCTCATCATCTGCACAATACCATCCCAACAGAAAAGTGTGGTGGTGGTGGCAGCATCATTCTGTGGGGGTGTTTTTCAGCGGCAGGGACTGGGAGACTCGTCAGGGTAGAAAGAAATACCATATTATGTCACTGTATTATGCCACTGTCTAGAGTCTTGAAATTATTATTTTTAGTCATCAACTGTTTTTGTCAAGTGACACAACTGACACCACTGGTCACATGACAATGCCAGCATGGCGGATGTAAACCTGAATTGCATTAATAATGCAGGTTATGCGCAAAAAACTTCTGTATTCTGTAAAACAGGTCTCATCGCTTCAGGTCATGCTACATTAAATATGCTGTTTAACTCAAGATGCCTTTAAAGGTACAATATGTAGGATTTTTGCAGTAAAAATAAATCCAAAAACCACTAGGCCAATGTTATATATTTTGTTTAGTTAATTACTTACAATATCCCCAATGTTTCCAACTATTTGTAAATCGTGAGAAAATTGCGATTTTAACCAAGGAAACGGGACGTAACCCTCGGTTTCCGCTCGTACTGCCATAGTAACCATGGCGTCAGACGTGGACAACTGGGTTATGCTTAGCAGGACGCTCACGCTGTTGTTGTTTTGTTTAAACATTTTGGACCATGGCAAGCAGACTGAGACAAAAAGAGGACTAGAACAAAGATCAAAATCTTTCGAGATGCCGAGAGCTCCACGTCCGCGACTACCTTCGACTTGACAGAGACGCGAGTCACCAAGGGCCTCTCTCGATAGGCTGCTCCAGTTGCTGCAGGACAGCCAATAGGCACGCGAGCTGCCTTGCCTATGTCTGCCGCAACGCGTTTTACATTAATTCAAAATTAAGGATAATATTTGGCTTCAATATCTCGTGGAAAAGAGGTTTTCCCCTAGCGTAAGATATTACGCAGTACTCTTTCCCTCTTCTAGAGAGAACCGAGGTTACGTTAGTAACCGAGTACGTTTTCATTTTAAAACGTTTTAATTTACGTTTTAATTTGCTCACCTGTACTTTATTAGACAGGTGAGCAAATGTACATAAAACTAGTCAATGTTATTTAGTTCAACATGATGAAATGTTAGAATATGATCTGTATGTTAACGTTATTCTAATGTTGATCTAGCTTAGGCTACTGCTAGTCTCATACAGCCAACAAACAACCTAACTAACAACATTAAACACACTCAAATGCCGTTTAGTGTGATAGTGTAACTGTTAGAGCAAGTGAAACAGCGTTGCATTACCTCAAGTTTAATTAGTCTAATCAACTGACCTGTGAGTAACTTATTAATTCAGGACTTGCATGTAGTTCGGTAGAATGAAATGTTTTTATTCCTTTATATCCACGGGACTCGCGTTGCATGTGGCGCTGGTAACTTATAACGTTACTGTCACGGGTGGTGTATGGCAGGAATCACGAGGAGACGAGAAATTCCAATAAACAATAAACTTTACTATAAATCAAAACAACAAACAGGTACAGGCAGACAGATGGGTAGCGGATACAGACACCAGGTAACATTGACGAGAACCGACCAAGACAGACTGAACAGAGAGAACTAAATACAGATACAAACGACCACTAACGAGGTGAGGACAGGTGACACAGATGATTAAGACGATGAACAGGTGGATGATTGAGGGAGTGAATTCAGGTGTAGAGACAAGAGGATGCTGGGAAGTGTAGTGAAGATGACGAAGACAGAATGGTGCAGACGATGACTGTGACAGTTACGTCTCTCATTAGCAATCGCGCCCTGCTTCATACCACACTCATGTTAAAAATATCACTATATTCACTCATCCATAAAAGATCCATCAGCTTGACGACAAGATCCATAATTCCGCTTGATGCTTTGCGTCATCGATATACGCCTTTGTTATTGTAAGAGATTAGCGACCCCTGGTGGCCAAAAATTACATACTGTACGTTTAAAGGAGCCACCAAAGATGAGCATAACCAATGTCCATTACATTTGCAGGTTGACAAATTGTAGGGATTGAAGGGAAAATCATTGATTCTCTTGTAGTAAAATCCTTAACTCACAACAGGAAAAGTTAAGAACAAAGAACCCTAACTAACCCACATTCCTATTACCATGTGGTCCCGTGATAAGGTCTCCAACCTTCCAAACTGGCGCCTAGAAGTCTAGAGAGCAAATGGACTTTCGAACATTTATGGTGATAAATGGTCCTGAATGTCCATTAAACAGCGAATTCCCCCTCTTGAGACAACACCCAGACCTTCTTCACTCCCTCCTGACGGAAATCGGGCGGGAGAGGCGAGAACAGATGTCCCGTCTGCGTGCAATACACACTTACGCACACACCTATGTTCACACACACATACCTATGAACCCTAGGTTTCTATCTATAAATCGGTATTAAAACAGAGTTGGTGTATTAAAATACCTGTAACAGAACTATAAATGTGCAAACATGTCCTACGAATGTTTTCATGAATGTAAGACACTTATAAATACCTGAAAGTGTGCATTAAGAGGTAACTCTGCAATATTATGTCTGTGACGTGTGATGTTTGATATGTTTGTAATCCTAAAAATCTGATCTATTCATTAAGCTGTATATCGATAGCGTGAAATATATATAACTACCTATATATGCCATTTCTAAAGTAAGCTTAAGGTCCTTCTAGTCATAAAGATGCAAATTGATTCCGAATGACCCACTCGGGGGCGTAGGCTCTCTTCAAGATGGGCCATTATCATTGGCCGACACACCTATCCAAGGCGTGTTCTGTTTATCTTTAAAACCCCAAACTCAGAGACATTCGCTCTCTGTTCCCTGTTCCTGTATCCTGTGACCCGATGTAATCCTCGTGTTTTATTTTGTTCCTGTTTTATTTTGTCTTCGTTTTATTTTGCGTATAGCCAGTCTGTCCTTAGTGCGGTCCTCGAGATACCCACGTGCGTTTCGTTAGTCTTCCAGCATCCCAGCGAAAGGACTATCTTCACGCATACAGAACTGCATTAGAACTTTTAAATCTCCCGCGACAACCACGCTTGGAGGAATCAAAGAAGCCCGCCTCCTATTCCCAGGACGCCACGAGCTTGCTCCCACACCGCTCTAACCAGGTCTGAATGCAAACTGTTCCATCTAAATTTAGACGCTCTGAAGTGTGTATTCTTAGGCTGTCTCTGAGGACCTAACTGTGCTAGCAATTGTGTTTTTCCCTGTGTTTCTACCTTCTTTTCTTATTGTTTAAGTTCATTTTGGTTTCATATCTTTGTTTTACATGTAGTGTAGTTCATTAAACCTCATTTATACTCTATTGCCTCGGTGTTGTTGTTGATCGCATAACAAAGCCTCTTTAATATAAAGATCCTAGCTACAATCTGATAATTGTTAAGTGCACAAAACATTGTCAGTAAATTTAAGCTAAAATAAGACCACCAGCCATTGGTAACCTCTAGCGAAACAGCGCGGCGGACGTGCTGGCTTAACGAGGTATCAATCGCTGTGGTAATCTTAAAGATCAGCTATAGCCCTCTGTGTAGGATGTATATTCACAATTCCTCATAATTCGTGGGGTTAATTGTGTATATACGCCCTGAACAGACGTGTATGCTGCACGACCCCTCGTTGGGTGATTTATCTATGCAAGGACTCGGCTCAAACTATATTCGATAATATGTTGATCAGAGATTAATAACTGTTGAATATTTATCCCCACAATCATAATTGACTAAAGAGCTTATGACCCAGATTCCTTACATATATTATGGTGGAGAATTAAAAGGCAATATTTTAAGCTTTGTTGTGTGAGCAATTAATGCAGTGTCAATTTGGTATACCTTGTTGTGTTTTGGATTAAGAAACGCGAGCGCGCCGCGCATGTTGGAAGCTGAAAGTCGAGTTTCAGCCGAGCACATTACAAACTGCTAAATTCGTCTAAACGTTTTAGTCATTGTAATTGCTAAAATAAATGGCAGTTCATAACACTGATAGTCACTGTCGAAATGTTGAAAGTAAACTGTAGTTCATAACAAAAGAGATATTACCTCTGTAAAGACGTTTACATGTTAATATATGTGCTTTTGGAACCGCCTGCTTGCAAAACGAGAATCTTTTGAGCAGAGTCGAAGAGGAACTGAATACAGCGATGCTCCTGTAATTCAACCTAACAAGGCCTGATTTTCTAATCGTTAGATTAAACGAATAAAACTCCTGGTTTCAACTTTTGATTTAGCTAACCAAATGTTAAACCAGAACATTTCAATCATTAAAGTGCTAAATGATAAATGTATTGGGAGTTAAACCACAGACGTAAATTCCTGTAGGTACAGACACGTAAATGCAGTGAAATAATTCTGCCTCGTGAACCCGTGAAACATAGCACCGTAAAATCCGCCTGAATCTAAATTGTGTGCAGTTAAGATTTGGCGCGCCCCACAAAGGTACAATTGAAGCAGTGTGGTTGTGATTCTGTTGCTGAACACTAGAGCGCAGCCTTGCACCTCGGCCTCAAATTACCGCCACAACCTCTTCATCAACGTGAGCGCAATAGCGCCACCGTATGGACGCTCTCACATAAGGTCACTCTTTCCTGAATTTTCTTTTCTAAGTCATTTCTAATTCCTCACAGGAAGTGACTCACGAAAAGACGCCCCCTTCAGGGCCTCCAACGCTGAGTCAGCTCCTTGTGATTCTTGCATTCTGTTTGAAATTTCAGTCTGTTTTCAGTTGGGTTTGTTCTAAAGCCGTCATTGATAACTTACAGCGATCGTGATTAGCATTAGAAGTAATCCCATCCGTTAATTGTCATAGTCTCATTCAGATTTGGTCTAAAGAAAAACTTTGAAGGTAAAACTGAATTAAATTTTCACTTCACTCCATAAATTAGGTTACGAATAATTCTACTCGATTTCGTTTTCTGTCCAGATAAGTTCATTGATTGTCCCTCAGATAAATCAATGTCTTATTAAATATTTTTACCTTTTCTCTTTCTCGATAAATTAATGAGTTTGATAATTTGTTGTAATAAGTTGATAACTTCATTAATTGTCTTTTCTAAAAAAAAAATAAAAAAACTTTTTTTGTGTTTCTTCTCAATTTTTTTTATTTATTTACTCTCCCCTGCCGTCTCTTAGTGATATTTCTATCACGACTGCACCCGTGCTATTTAAGGTGTTATTTAACATCTCCGTACACGCTTAGTTGAATTGAATTTACACCAGTTGACTTGCAATTTCAATTAAGTTGTGTTCTACCAGGCTAACCACTGGAAAGTACCCCCTCTTGTGGCTCAAACCCGCCACTACAGCGTACTTACTCCTGTGTTTATTCTGCCTTACTCACTAACCCTGCTCCATAGGTTATTCTGATAACTGACAGCAGTGTCAAAAATCCCTCTCTGCCTTCTTCACTCGCATTAAGCAACAAGGTTTTGTATTTCCTACACACACAGATACTCCATTTGGGTTAGACAAAGTAAGCTTTAAGTAATTTTAGACTCACTTTTCTCTATCACATTTGGTATCCACAGGTAGAACTCCCTTGCGCTGGTGTGATCGGACCGTCATTCCTGGTTGGTTTCCAGTGAGCGGGGCTGTCTGGCCGGCGTAACCAACGCTTGCTGTGGGTGAGTCACGGAACTTCCTGGCTCTCCATTGGTGCGGCACGCAATAAGACATCAGCAATTTGGCGCTCCCAAAAGGGGGAGACCCACCACGCAATAAGACACAAGGCAATTTCGGACCCAGTACTCAAAGCGGGGCCGCTCGAAAGAGGGTTCTGAGGAAAATTCCTCTTTGCAGTGTCGTAAGCAGGTGACCTCCCCGGGAGTGCCGGTTGTGTTAAAGTCTAGGTTGTTTGAGAGGGCGCACCGTGGTTGACGCACAGTTGAGGCCGTGGACACCCCGGTTAAGTGCTTGGAGCGACGGAAAGATTGTCCCCGACACTGGCTCCAGCTAGTGTGATTTCAGGTCACCCCAAGCAAGCTAAATTAAGGTAAAGAAAGGTCATCCCCTTAGTATAAGCCACCAGAATATTATATATTCTCCCGTGACATGTAAGAGTGTCCACCCCTTTCCTAAAGAAAACCACACATAGTCGGCTCAAGCCCTCTTAGTTCCCGTAACTCTTTCTGTGCTACTGTTTACTCTGTTTTAACAGACCCATTAATTCCTATTGTCTAATCTCCCTTTAAGTTTTTTTTTCTTACTATTCTTCTGTTAGTTCTCTCTGCCTTGTGTGAACTGTGCCTACCAGGTCACCCAGAGACGAAGCCTACAGAGACACCCAAGGAGAGCTGAATAACAGACTGACAGCCGAGCCGGTAGCACCAACAGTGACCTACTAGGCTCCGGCCCTGTCAAATCTTTATTTAGGCCCTGCGCTGACCTAAACAATTTGTCCCTACCTAACTGTCTGCAACAGTTAGTCAAAGTACCGTAAACGGCATCGCCCGTATTAAGGGTATAAGCGCATAAATTGTAGAACAACTTTGCATTTGGTCTGTGTGTGCGTGTGTGTGTTGTGCTCCTCTCGCCCGCAGTGAGCCAGTATGTCCCGGTCTCCCAGCCCAGCAGCCCACTGGGACAGCCTCGAGACATGGCTGAATGCCATGACAGCCACCGTCCTGCCCAGGGATACCGGCGACTCCGAGCCCCGGGATCAGGCGCAGCTGGACACCGACCTGGACTTGCTGATGGGGCATGACCCAACTCAGAGCTACAACCACAAATAATGGGCCCGAATCATGGGAAACCTGGCCCATACGCTCGTCGCACAAGCCCGCCTCCACGAAAGACACGCCATCAACCTGGAACAGGAGACGGCAACTCTGCGGCTCCAAGCGGAGGAGGCCCGGCGCGACCAAGCAAAGACCCAAAGTCGGCTAGACCAGCTACTACTCGAGAACGAGGAGCAGGACGAGGAGGAAACGGACTCAGAGCCACGAAAGGAAGTAGAAGAACTTCAAACTGCTCTGGAAAACCTTCGTCTAGACACCGACCAAAAGGAACTAAAAGAAAGAAAAGCCAGA
Source organism: Rhinichthys klamathensis goyatoka (assembly GCF_029890125.1). Lineage (NCBI taxonomy): Eukaryota > Metazoa > Chordata > Actinopteri > Cypriniformes > Leuciscidae > Rhinichthys > Rhinichthys klamathensis. Next base: position 636,595 of record NW_026606877.1, read on the forward strand.
GAGACACTCACCGAAAAACTGCAACAAGGTGAAGCTCTCCTTGAGAGAGCAAACAATGAACTAAAAGAAAGAGACGCCAAAGCCAAAGCCTGTGAGAAACACTTGAAGGCGGCCAGAGCTGAAATAAATGAACTTATCCAGCAAAAATAACTTTATAAAGATGAGCTCGACGCTGTCCACCGGGAGTTAAACTTATCACGGCATGGCCTTTAAGGAACTTGACAAGTTGGCCCGGAACATTCCTACCTTCACCCTAAACCCTGCCGGAGGCCATGATGTGCATGCCTACTTGAAAGACATTGACTTCCACTTATACACTGTTCCCCACGTCACCCCGTGGGACAGATTATACCTGCTTCGAATTACGTCCAGTCGGGACGTACGCAGTTTTCTGGATCGCCAACCAGATTCAGTTAAGGTGGACTATCATTAACTGCGACAGGCATTCATCAGGGAATTCTCTGATCCAGACACAGATCAAGGACTCATCACCGCGATGAGCCTCAAGCAGGCACGATTAGAAACTCCGCAGGCCTTTTACACTCTTATCAGACAGGCCTACTTTGGGGCAAGGAATGATCCCGGGATGGAGGAGGACTTTAACTTCCGAACTTTGTTTCTCCAAAACCTGCATCCCACAGTGAGCCATCACTTAGGGGTCCTGGCCTGCCCTCGCACAATGAGTACCCAGCAACTGCGAGATTTAGCCCACAAAGCGTTTATCAAGCAGAAAATTGCTTCTGAAAAGACTGTCAAAACTCCCTCTATCTGCCCTATCACTGATCAGCACTCAGAGCTGGCACTAGAGGGCACCCAACAACACCACACTAACAGACTTTCTAATAACGAGTCAAGACCGTTTCAAGCCAGCAGAGGGCAACGCAACCGCGAGGGTGCTCGTCCTAAGCACCAGAGCGGGCGCTCTGAAAGATCATACGGCACCCCACGGCCCCCCCACAATCAAAAGGGGGGGGCCACGTGGGAAACCAGCCGACGGCCCAGACAGAGCCGAACTCCAGCGACAAGAACGCCTAGTCCAGACAGCCCGCACCGAACTCCCTCTCGGCAGGCCTCACGCAGGTCCAAGTCCAAATCCGAACCTGCTGCAAAAGAAACAAGTGAGTCCACGTCAGAGACCGCAGAGATCCTGAAGATTCTACAAGGGCTTCTTCACAAGAAAACCGACAAAGGGGACAAGCCAGACTCCTTGTGACTAAGGGTAAGGAGTAACACCCTTCCTGATAGCCCTCCTACTGAACCAAGCACCACGAACACTGTTCTCCTGACACAGACCACAGAACCAGCTGTCACAACACCAAGGGACAATGACACCCACTCGCTGCTATTGTCAACCGCACATCCAGATGCGGACAACCAAACCCATCACACCAGTGAGCAAACCCCTGAGATACCAGAAAGTGCGGTTTTGGTTGTGTGTCTCCGCAACGAAGCCCAAGATACCGACCCTAACTGTTTGTCTATCACCACACAAGCCCCGACACTAAAACTCCTGGGGAACCTGGTCGAAAAAGGACTAGCACGCAAACTTTATCTTTCTATCACAGTGGAAAATGTGGTGAAGCTCGAAGCTCTGGTCGACACCGGATCGGACCTCACTTTGATATCAGCCGAACTCTTTGAAAGACTCAGATTTGAAACTAACAGACAGAACAGAACTCTAAAATCTCAGAATTGTGAGCTGAATGTGCGATCTTACAGCCAAACTGACATTTGGCTTGAACGAATAGCTCCCATTCACTTAACACTTGGTCCCATGGGTTTATTACACCCTGTGTACATTTCACCAATGGACACGTACCCCCTCCTCATCGGCAAAGATCTACTAGATCGCTTCGAGCCCCTGCTGGATTTCAGACAACTGAAAATCTGGGCTCAAGTGCGAGAACCCCTCCCCTGTCAGCCACCCAGGTCAACTGAGCCAGACTGTCAGGTCACAGAGGTCACGGGAACTTTCGCCGCCAGCCAGGGAGACACAGACTCAGCACCTGACCGAGATTCAAGTTCGTTACTCTGCACTTTTCAACTCACCAAAGACTCTGAGTCCTTCTGCCCCAAGGTCAACACCGAACTACAGCTGAATGGTCTAACCACCACAGACATTGTTCTCGCTCTATGGGCCGACAATTCTGCTGTCAGCCTGTCACTTTTCAACGATCTAAGTAAAGTCACGCCAGACCTTCCTTCTGCCAGCAAACGCACACGTTTCCCTTTGAACTCATGCCCCTCAAACCTGGTGACTGCAAAAGGTATCTGTGCTTTGAACTTGAACTGGAACCATCGGTGCCTAACTCATTACTTCTTGATCATTACGGACCTGCCCCACGATGTCTACATTGGAGCAGACATTCTGATTCGCCTCCAGGCTCATGTAGATTTTATTAACGAGGTACTGTGGGCCCCACTGACTTTACAAACAGCTGTTGTTCCGACACACACTGACAATCTTCTGTCAGGCCAAACCATCCCAGAGGTTTGCACCCTAATCAGCGAACAGGCAACTGTAGTACCTGCTTACACCAAAGGGGTCGCTGTTCGATTGAACATACGGTGTGGCCAAATCCTAAACCACACACTGGGTTTCTTTCAACCTTCGCCCGAATGCCTTGAACTTGGACTCACACTTGAGGCCACACCCCTCACTGAAGTGTCATCTCGGGCCATCTACATCCTTTTCAACAACTGCATTGCAGTGGACATCACAATTCCAAAAGCCAATCGGCTAGGATGGCTAGTAAGCCATGACTTTCCTGATTTTGAACCTACTTTACCTGTCATTGGGCCAATTCCAGTTTCAATGATACCCAAAGGGTGCACAGACGACACACTGCGCACAGTACCTTTCAAGATCATCTCCATCGCCTCTGTCATGCCGATGGACAAAGATCAAGTCTGCAGAACGGAACTGACGGAGGACAAACACCTTGCCGTCTACACAGTTTCCAAACAACTTACCTGCGAGACTGATGCAACTCCTGCACCTTCGCCTGCAAACACAACAGGCGATTCACCCACAGAGGAGCCATATCCAGGTTTTGAGTCCCAAGTTCAGCAAATTCTAAAAGACGCCGATGCAATCAATGAGGATGCAGATCTACAAAGACTAAGACAAGTCCTTTACAAATTCAAAGCGTCATTTGCCAAAGACTCTCTAGATTGTGGTCTCACCCACCTTCACACCGTGCGCATTCCAACGCCCCCTGAGGCTCCTCCCACCTTCGTCAGGCAGTACAAGATCCCCATCGCATCACACGAACCGGTGCAAGAAATCATTGACTCTATGCTTGAAAAAGGTGTAATTCGCCCTATGCAATAGCACCTATTCTGCTCCTATCTGGCCGGTAATCAAACCAAACGGCAAGTGGCGACCCACCATCGACTACCGAAAACTGAATCAACAGGTGCCACTGTCAAGATGGCCCATGACCCAGCTAGAGCAAGAAATACCCAGAATCAGGGCAGCCACAATCTTCTCCACACTTGACGTGGCCTCAGGGTTTTGGACCATACCTGTGCATCCAGATGATCAGCACAAGCTTGCTTTCACGTTCGGTAACAGACAATTCACTTTCACCAGGTGCCCATTCGGCTATGCTAACTCACCCGCCAAATTTAACATCTTCCTGAACAAAGCATGCCCCGATGCAAGGATGAGAGGCAACCTCATCTATGTGGACGACGTGCTGATGAAAAGCACAACAGTAACCGATCACCTGAAAGAAATAGACTATGTTTTGAACCAATTATCAGCTGCGGGAGCCAAGATTGCCCTCCACAAAGGACAATGGTGTCGAACCAAGGTCAACTACGTGGGACTACTGATCGGGTCACAGGGCATCGAACCACAGTCCAGCCGCATTCAAGCTGTTCAAAACATCAAACCACCCACCAACCTCTCAGAACTGCGAAGTTTCCTGGGGGTGTGCAACTACTCACGGCAGTTCATCGAAAGCTATTCAGACATTGCAAAGCCTCTGACTGCCCTGCTGAAAAAAGACTGCCCGTTTGTCTGGACAGCCGTCCAGGACAATGCCATGACTGAGCTGAAACGTCACCTGTGCACAGCTCCATGTCTGGCTTACCCTGACCCACAAAGAGAATTCTACTTAGAAGCCGGATTCTCCAACCACTGTCTCAGCGCTGGCCTGTACCAACGACACGATCAAGACAAAAGAGTTGTAGCACATGCCAGCAAGACACTCCTTCCACCAGAGACTAAATTCTCAGACTGTAAAAAAGCGCTGCTTTGCACTGTATGGGCCATACAACGGTTCTCCAACTACATTGGAGCTCAGAAAGTTATCATTGAGACCTGTCACCAGCCTGTCATGTTCCTCAACAGCCAACGCATCCGCGATGGCGTGGTCACCAATTCCCGCATCGCCACGTGGTTGATGGCCCTCCAAGGGCGCAATGTTGAGGCAAGATATGCCCAGAACCACAAGTCAGCGCTAGGCAACGGCCTGGCTGCCTGCCAGAACTGCTCTGATAACGCACCACCTGTGACAGCTAATGTGGAAGAACCACAACCAAAGACGTGTCACAGATACTTCGAAGACAACACGTGCCAAGATATGCCCACAGCTAACGTCGATGGATGTTCCTACAACCAAGAGGGCATCCGCCAAGCTGGCGCGGGTGTGTTATGGGTCAATGATCGGCCTTGCCCACCTCAACACTTCAAGCTGGGGCCTCAGTCATCACAATATGCTGAGGTGGCAGCCATTCTCATAACCATGCAAATCTCAGCGACCCACAACATCAAAGAACTCCTGATCTGCACAGACTCGAACTATGCCAGACTAAGTTTCACATGCCACCTCCCAGGGTGGAAACAAAATGGCTTTAAGACTTCGAACGGTAAGCCTGTCAAACACCAACACTTGTTTCAGGCATGCGATGACCTAACTAGACAACACGACATGATCGTCTACTGGAAAAAGGTGAAAGGCCACTCCAAGCAACCAGGCCTCGATAAGGACATGAATGACCAAACCGATGCCCTTGCCAAGACTGGCGCACTGCACGGTAACCCATGGTCACCTCCAGCCCAACCACCGGCTTTTGATGTGGCAGCACTAACCCGCTGCAAACGTACCTTTCCTGCCGCACTGCCCGCCTCTCAGCCTCTCACTCTGACCCCGCAGATCTCAAACAACGACATAGCGGACATGCAAGCCACTGACATCTCCATAAAGACTTTCCTAAACCACCTCTCTGACCCCTCCAACCACCCACTCACACAGTCTGATCTCACTGACAACCCGTGCCTCAGACGACTGCATGACATCAAGCACATGCTGCGTGTGATTAACGACATTCTGTGGTATACACCTGATGACACCACCACGCCACGGCTGGTGGTCCCACCCAACGACACCGCTCAGACCATGGCATACTTCCTGATGAATCGCATCTTCTCCAGATTCGGATTGCCAATGAGTGTCAACTCAGACAGAGGTACTCACTTTACAGCTGAGATTATGCAGCAGATCTGGAAACTCCTGGGGGTCCAAGTTCATCTGGCCAAGTTGAACGTTCGAATCGGACTGTGGTCAGTATGCTGAAAAAGTATGTGGCTGCCAACCAGAAAGACTGGGACGTGAAACTCCCGCTGGTGTTAATGGCTCTCAGGGCCACCCCACAGGACTCAACTCAGGTGTCTCCCTTCGAACTAATGACTGGACGACAGATGGCACTTCCACTGCACCTGCTGTATCAGCCAGGAGACTCCGGTCTCATCACAGCCTGCACCACTCACCAGTACCTCGATGAACTGCACCGGCACCTGAAAGCAACCTTCGCTTTCGCCCAACAACAGCTTCAAAAGAGCGCCGAGGGCCAGAAAGCATACTATGACCGGAAAGCGTCACACCAGGAACTAGCCGTGGGTGACAGGGTCTGGTATTACAGCTTCGCGCAGCCACCACGCACAGCCTCCCATCGGCTGTCAAAGAAATTCCTACCCCATTGGACAGGACCTCATGAAATTGTTGACAAACTTTCTCCGGTGGCGTACCGAATCCAATTGAGCCGGGGACAGAAAGACCCAGTGCTCAAATGGGTCCACCGCAACCAAATTAAAAGACATTCGGCTGTTGGCCGAGAAAGGCGGGGAGAGGCCAATGCAAACTAACCTGATTACCCTCCTAGGAGTGAAAAGACTGTCCTGCCAAACCAAGGACAACTCTCGCTGACACACTGTCCCTCTCTCTCTCTCTCCCCCTCTCTCTCCACATCTTCCCTTTCACCTCTAATAGGATGTTGATGTGGTTCGCCATCCTGCTTGTCCAGTCGACCCGAGGGCAACCGCCACCTGACGTCATCTCAACCGGCCCGGCGTCAGGCATTGTGCTGAGGGAGCAACCAGGTCTCTTGATCACCAACTGCCGGACCCACACCCAGAAGGTGTACGTTCGACTCGATCCCCGCAACGTGTACCGGGCACACTACCCCAGTGCAACAGCCCAGTACAGCTGGGCCGGGGCCCGATGGACCGAGGACTCTCTCAACCACGCCGAGGCCGACGTCAGGCACATGCTGAACCAACTCGAAAAGATGACCGTCACCCAAGCAGAATTAGGCGGACACAGCCGCCGCCCCAAACAGTTCCTTGGAGCTCTGCTGGGAGCCGCAGCTGCGGTGGGAACTCTGTTCAACATTGGTATGTCAAGTGTCAACGCCGTCAACCTAGCCACCGTGAGACGACAGGTGGCTGAAATTCAAACAGAGATCCCACAGCTAAAAGAGCAGCTCAACGTGCAGAGTGCTTCCCTGCAGACCGTTGGAAGGACCTTGAGAGGAACTGTGGTCATTCTCAACACCCACAGTGTCCTGCTGAACCAGACTGTGAAGTCCATGAAACAGCTGTTCACTGTTTTCCAAAATGACTTTGCCCAAACTCAGCTAGTCACCGCCCTAATGTCAGACATGTTGCGGGAGGTGAGCTCATCCATCGACAGCCTAGCCATGGGTAGGATCCCGCCCTACCTCATACCATTGAGCCTTGTCCAGACTGTGCTGGCTTCCGCAATCACCACGCCAGCTGATCCGCTCCAAGTACACCTGGCCTACTCGCTCGGCAGCGCCATCCCACTCTATGTCGACCCAGAGCAAAGAGAAATGGGCTTCCTCCTGAACTTACCCATCATAGAGTCAAGCCGAATCTACAGACTCAAAGACATTGTCAATGTCGGGTTTTGGAAGGGTAACACACACATCAAAATCCGCACCCCAGACGTGGTGGCCTACCACGACAGCGATCCACAGCTGTACCTGGCCCCAAACCTGCACATGTGCACATTAACAAAAGATATTCACTATCTCTGCCCTAGCAAACCCTTCCTCAGAGATAACACTGATGGAATCTGTGGGCTGCAAACCATGTCCAGCGACAGCCGCTGCCCTACCGAAGCCAAGCCTCACATGCAAGTGGAAGAAACCCGAGCAGAGATCATCGGTGACCGGTGGCTCGTCAACACTCCGGTACTCACGGCTACTCTTACGTATGACCAGCATGACACCGCCACCCGTGTCAGCCTGCTCAACCAGAGCATGTGGATTCAAGTACCTAAAGGTGCCATCCTCCACGTAGATGACCTGGCATTATATCATCTCCCGAGCCACGAGTACGAAACAGAACTGGAAATCCCCTCCTTCTTCAAGGACCATAACTTCACTCTGGGTCCAGAACTGGAACTGGAAATTGAGACAGGGGGGTCACAGCTGATCGACATTGCTCCCCTCGACTCTGCCCTACAAGCTTTGTCTCGACAACCCCTCTTGACTACCTCACCTGTTGTCCGAGCCTGGACCGCAGCCGACACGGCGCTGTGCCTCTCTATGGTAGTTAGTCACATCCTAACACTGGGCCTGGCTTTCATCCTGTACAGGAGACTCAACGAGAACCGAGCAGCTACCATCAGGCTCACCAAAGCCGTGTCCGGAGGTTTTCGACGAAACCCCCGGAAGGAGGATAACCCGCAAGAAGCCGCCGGCAACCTCATTGAGTTAAGCCCTCAGCCCTGATAATCACCTGTGATCCGAATTCATGATTCACCTTCCATCCTCCCATGCAATGATTGTCGGCAGACGAGATCTCCCTAGGGACCTCATCTCCCGAAAGGGGGGACTGTAGGGATTGAAGGGACAATCATTGATTCTCTTGTAGTAAAATCCTTAACTCACAACAGGAAAAGTTAAGAACAAAGAACCCTAACTAACCCACATTCCTATTACCATGTGGTCCCGTGATAAGGTCTCCAACCTTCCAAACTGGCGCCTAGAAGTCTAGAGAGCAAATTGACTTTCGAACATTTATGGTGATAAATGGTCCTGAATGTCCATTAAACAGCGAATTCCCCCTCTTGAGACAACACCCAGACCTTCTTCACTCCCTCCTGACGGAAATCGGGCGGGACAGGCGAGAACAGATGTCCCGTCTGCGTGCAAAACACACTTACGCACACACCTATGTTCACACACACATACCTATGAACCCTAGGTTTCTATCTATAAATCGGTATTAAAACAGAGTTGGTGTATTAAAATACCTGTAACAGAACTACCTATATATGCCATTTCTAAAGTAAGCTTAAGGTCCTTCTAGTCATAAAGATGCAAATTGATTCCGAATGACCCACTCGGGGGCGTAGGCTCTCTTCAAGATGGGCCATTATCATTGGCCGACACACCTATCCAAGGCGTGTTCTGTTTATCTTTAAAACCCCAAACTCAGAGACATTCGCTCTCTGTTCCCTGTTCCTGTATCCTGTGACCCGATGTAATCCTCGTGTTTTATTTTGTTCCTGTTTTATTTTGTCTTCGTTTTATTTTGCGTATAGCCAGTCTGTCCTTAGTGCGGTCCTCGAGATACCCACGTGCGTTTCGTTAGTCTTCCAGCATCCCAGCGAAAAGACTATCTTCACGCATACAGAACTGCGTTAGAACTTTTAAATCTCCCGCGACAACCACGCTTGGAGGAATCAAAGAAGCCCGCCTCCTATTCCCAGGACGCCACGAGCTTACTCCCACACCGCTCTAACCAGGTCTGAATGCAAACTGTTCCATCTAAATTTAGACGCTCTGAAGTGTGTATTCTTAGGCTGTCTCTGAGGACCTAACTATGCTAGCAATTGTGTTTTTCCCTGTGTTTCTACCTTCTTTTCTTATTGTTTAAGTTCATTTTGGTTTCATATATATCTTTGTTTTACATGTAGTGTAGTTCATTAAACCTCATTTATACTCTATTGCCTCGGTGTTGTTGTTGATCGCATAACAAAGCCTCTTTAATATAAAGATCCTAGCTACAATCTGATAATTGTTAAGTGCACAAAACATTGTCAGTAAATTTAAGCTAAAATAAGACCACCAGCCATTGGTAACCTCTAGCGAAACAGCGCGGCAGACGTGCTGGCTTAACGAGGTATCAATCGCTGTGGTAATCTTAAAGATCAGCTATAGCCCTCTGTGTAGGATGTATATTCACAATTCCTCATAATTCGTGGGGTTAATTGTGTATATACGCCCTGAACAGACGTGTATGCTGCACGACCCCTCGTTGGGTGATTTATCTATGCAAGGACTCGGCTCAAACTATATTCGATAATTTGTTGATCAGAGATTAATAACTGTTGAATATTTATCCCCAAAATCATAATTGACTAAAGAGCTTATGACCCAGATTCCTTACAAAATTAATATTTTTCTTTCTTCTTTTCACTAACATTCAGATTTTAAAATCAAATTAAACAGCAACAATAAAAAAAGAACTAGCTAGGTTAGTCCATATAGCTATCGCCTTTAGTTTAAACTGCTGTTAAAACTTTCTCCGACAAGGGGATGCGATAAAACCAGTTTTCCTGTCTGTTCCATATGCATCATGCGTACTATATAAAACAGGCTTTTTTAATGAAGTTCTTTATCAAACGTAGTATCCATGCGCTTTCGGATGCAGCTAGTACGACCAAAGTATTGGAACGACATGAGAGTGAGTAAATAATAAAATGATTTTAATTTGGCAGTTTTAAGTAGCCCAAGCTTTTGGTAACAACTTTATGTGAAACATTTCTTCTAAAACTTGAATTTGATTATAGTTCACTTCAAAGGAGCTGTCCTAACAGAAGGCTTTGATAAAACTGCCATTGTGGACCCATGCTCACATTTGTGTGGCATGAAAAGTTTACAGCACAGTAAATAATTTAGGAGCAGAGCATTTTGAAGAGTTTGCTGGAGAATATTTAATTCATCTTTAGGTAGCTTGCAAACATACAAATGTGATTAGTTAAAGAAACTCAGCATTGGATGTCCCTGCATGAATTCTGAGAGATTTAAGAGAGTGATCATAAAATATTTTTGGTTATTTTTCTCATATTTACAAACAGATCTTTTAAAAATGCATTAGAAGAGTGACACTGGGAAACATTGATCCTCTGCTGTGCTCTGTTGCCCTTGGTTTATGCAACAGATATGAAGAATGTACAGTAACGGACACTGAAAATGATTTCAGGCTATATTCAGCCATTGTTCTATACATTCCTTCACTCAGATATGGAGAAGACTATAAAAAATGTATGCTTTTCATTTCCTTTATGTCAAGGAGAACAGCTCCCAGAGTCATACAATTAGATTTTAGCATTTTCTTTCATTTTAGAGATTTTTCTTAATCTAACACAGACTAACCAAAAAATCCTTTCGAAACATTAGGCTATAGGTTTTAGTGCCACACCAAATTACATTAATGTCTGCTTAGATTAAACATTTTCCTTTATACATTTAATTATGCTTCAGACTAGGGGAGCCTGAAAGGAGAAACTAGGTCACTGGTCAAAATGAACTGAATACAGGTTCACCTCAAGGATCTCACATTGCAATTCAGCTCAAACCTTCTTTCACTGGGCAAAACATGATTAGCAACTGACTGTTTCACCTTCTCAGCCATCAGCCAGATAAGAATTTTCTTGTCACGACAGCTTGTTTGTCCCGTAGCCGCAACATGTTTGAATATGTTATCCTGGGTGTTTGAGTATGCATGTTTGTTTTTCATGACACATAGTTGCCTGCCCTCCTCAATTATGCTGCATCCATCAGCCAAAGGTCTTAACCTGGACAGCAACCAACTGTCTCTGCTGTCACTCTGCAGCTGGTTAAAAAATAAAGGATCCCAGCTCAATCTGCTCTGAACGTCCATAATCCTCAAGGCTGTAGACCCCTTTTGCGCCGACGTCACAATTATGTCACAGCGTTAGCTGCAGGCAAAACCAATGGACAACTGGAGGCGGCTAATACAAACCAGCACAGATTCGGCTACATAATAAGGAGCTTAAATTATTATTATTATTATTAAATGTCATCTTGTTGTGTTGATGGGTGCAAGAATCGATGAAAAATGAATATGCTGTATCTGGAATTTCTATTTCAAGAAAACGTTAACATCATTAAAATTGCACCGTAATCACTCTTTACATTGTCCTCTTCTTTGCGCTGGCTAGGCAGAACTTTTTATCGTACCACACAAGTCTTGTACATGACCATTCAGCACATAGTTAATAGGCATCTAAAGATTTATATGCCCTCGGTTTCTTTTTCCGCTCTGTTTCTCTATCAGCTAATGTTAGGTGTAGAAGTCAGGCCACTCAACCGGAGGTAACTTAGCGTTAACGTTAATCCTGTCAGATCGTCCACGACAGATCGTCCATCAATTGACAGCGTGTACAGTACGGGTCAGCCAATCTGGTTCCGTCCGTTAAAATGAACTTTTGCAAATAACAATCGCGGTCCTGGACAGTGAGTGACATTGCACCTTAAGATAAAATCGGATTCTCTTACGAGAGGTTCTCTCGTATTGCGTAAGCTAGCTTACGCTGCGGGAAAGATTCATCTTTGCTGAGATATTGAAGCCAAAAATTATTTCATAATTTGTATCCATACACAACGCAGTTCCTCTGCGGCAGACCTAGAGCAGGCTAGCTAGCAGCTCATTGGTTCGCTCAGAGAGAACTGCTTAAGCCTATGGGAGAGCGGGGCTAAACCCGCTTCCAATGAGAGGCGCCCGCGCGCTCATTGCGTCATGGCCCGCCAGAATGGGCGTGGCCATGGTGTATATAACAGTCTCTCCCAGGCTTATATGTTGATTCATTTCATCTTCAGCAAGCTGCACGCTTCTGCTGTCCTGAGAAAAGCCGTCGCCGTCGAGAAGGCATCACTCTAGCGAGCTCCCGGACCCTGAAGAAGCCGGCCATCTTCGCCACCTTCAGCCGCCCTGCAAGCTAGCGCCATCCGACGACTGTATCCTTCTCTATTATATCTAAAAGAGCCGAGCGTCTTTTTAAAGATGTCTCGTTTTTCCTGCGGCTCTTGCAGCGCTCGTCTCGAGGACGGAGACCGCCATGTCATCTGCGCTCTCTGCCTGGGACTCGAGCACGCAGAACTCGCCCTCGCGGATGGAGGATGCGACTTCTGTGAGAGCCTGCCGTTGTCGTCCCTGCGGGCACGACTTCTGGCAGCAAAATCCGCTCCCGCGCCGCCTTCCTCTTCGCCGCGTAAAAAAAAAAAAAAAAAAAAAAACGCCGCTCCCAGAGGCCGCCGGAGCCCCCAGCGGAACAATGCGGGCCGCCGCCGCCGCCTCCCGCTTCCCGCTCTCCCTCCCCGCCCCTGCCGGACATACAGTTGCCGCCGAGTGGCCGCTCTGTCGCTTCCGATGACGCCGCGGAGGAGAAGGACTCCTGTTCACTGCTCGCTTCTGACAGTGAAGAATGGTCATCTCTCGGATCCACGAGAGAATCGGCGGGGATCCGCGCCGGGATAGAGGAGGAACTAATGCGCCTCCTCTCACAGGCCGTCGAACGCCTCGGTCTCGAGTGGTCTCCTCCACCCGAGCAGGCCCCGAACCGGATGGACGGCAGCTTTTTTCATCGGCGCTCGACCCCCGCGTGCAACCGGGCCGCTCCATTCCTGCCTGAACTTCACGCAGAGCTGACGAAGTCCTGGAATGCCCCGCTCTCGGCTAGAAACCGCTCTGATATATCCGCCTCGCTGCGCTCGGTGGACGGAGCCGCCGAGAAAGGCTACTCAGCCATGCCGCCCGTCGAGGACTTGGTCGCCGCACACCTCTGCCCGCCCTCTGCTAGATGGCGCTCTTCCCCCACGCTTCCTTCGAAAGCTTGCAGAGCGACCTCGAGCTTTCATGCTCCCGCCTACGCCGCCGCCGGTCAGGCCGCCGCAGCGCTACATTCGATGTCTGTCCTCCAAGTATTACAGAGCGATATTCTCCGTGAGTGGGCCGAAGGCGGTAGAAACCCCTCCCCCGCTGTCACGGATCTGAGAAGTGCTACGGACCTCGCCCTTCGCGCCACTAAAGCCGCCGCACAAGCTCTGGGGAGATGCATGGCCAGCCTTTGTGTTGCCGAGAGACACTTATGGCTCACGCTCGCCGACATGGGAGATTCTGAGCGCGCCGCGTTTCTTAACGCGCCCCTCTCCCCGACGGGCCTTTTTGGATCTGCTGTCACGGGAATCGTCGATCGCTTTTCTGAGGTCCAGAAAGCTACTCAGGCGATGAATTTGTTTCTGCCCCGCCGCGCTAGCTCTTCCGCGGGCCGCTCTCACAGCGCCCCCCTCCGCAGACTCAAACAGCCCAGCGCAGACAGGGCGGCCGCCCTCGCTCTCGCTCTGACAGCCGCCGCAGACCGCCGCCCCCACGAGGCCCGCGACCTAAGATCACGCTGAAGCCTGATCATCAGAAGTCTGCCTAGCAAAGTCAAGAAAACGACGGTGCTCTCCCGCTGCGGCCGGACCGCCGTCAAAGCTTCGCCCTCTGTCAGTCCCCGTTATTTCGCCGACTGCTGTAGTGTTGACCGCCACAAACAAGCCGGTGTCCCAGCCCGCTTGCGAGCGACAAAAAGCCGTTTTTACGGCTACCCAGAGAAATCTCAAAAAGAGAAAATTTGCCAGTTGTGTAGAAAAAGTGCCCACAATCAGGTGCTCACCCATACACACAAGCATAACATACCCCGTGTCTCTATCAGAGCCCCATCACATGAAACGGGCACAGCCCGCTCTAATATCAGAGAACATAAACACGCCCACGATCTCGTGCGCGTGTCCCCTCTCTGCTCGCTCTGTTTCACGGCCCATAGACTCCTCTCTGAGTGCAAATCCCGTTGCCACACACATTCAAAGCGCGCCCACACACTGTGTCCAGCCCGCTATGTGCAGCAATCAGGGCGATATAGCCATTCGGCCACTAGCCGCATGCTCCAAAGCGTGGGAAGCCAATCCAGGCATTTCCCCGTGGGTGCTAAGCATTATAAAGGACGGCTATCTGCTACAGTTTAGCCGCCGCCCGCCTCGTGCGCGCGCGCGGCTCGAATCTACTGTCAGCCCGCTGGCCGCCGGCACGCTCCGCTCAGAAATTGCGACGCTGTTGCAAAAGGGCGCCATAGAGAGAGTCCCACCATCTATGACCGAGTCGGGGTTTTACGGCCGTTATTTTCTGGTTCCCAAGAAAGACGGCGGCCTCAGACCGATTTTAGATCTCAGGTCTTTGAACAAAGTGCTCATGAAGAGACCGTTCAAGATGCTCACTACCAGGAAACTCCTCGCGCATGTGCGCCAGGGGGACTGGTTCATCTCTCTAGACCTGAAAGACGCCTATTTTCAGATCCAGATAAATCCCCTTCACAGGCCATTCTTACGTTTCGCCTTCGAGGGTCATGTTTATCAATACGCCGTTCTCCCGTTCGGCTTATCTCTGGCGCCCCGCACATTTACGAAGTGCATGGATACGGCGCTCGCCCCCCTGCGGAGCCAGGGGCTGCGCATATTGAATTATCTGGACGACTGGCTGATTTTGGCCCAATCACAGACGGAGCTTCTGTCGCACCGCGCAGTTCTCCTCGACCATCTGAAAACGCTGGGCCTCTCTGTCAACTGGACAAAGAGCTCCCTTCAACCCAGTCAATCGATTTCCTTTCTAGGAATAGATTTGAACTCGGTCACGATGACGGCTCGCCTGTCTACACAGCGCGAGCGCAGTGTACAGCGACTGGCCGCCTCGTTTCAGATGGGCACCCGCTCACCTCTGAAAACTTTTCAGAGGATGCTGGGTTACATGGCCTCAGCCTCCGCTGTGCTTCAGCTGGGCCTTCTGCACATGCGTCCGCTTCAGCTTTGGTTAAACAGCCGTGTACCCCACCGCGCGTGGAACACGGGCCGCCAGCTGATCAGAGTTACGCAGACATGTCTCACGGCGCTGCAGCCATGGACAGTAGCAGAATGGTTTCGACAGGGCGTCACGATGGGGACCTTTTCTCGCCGAAAAGTCATCTCGACAGATGCATGCAACACGGGTTGGGGTGCAGTCTGCGAGGGCTCACCGGCCTTCGGCCATTGGTCGACACAGGAAAGCCCCTTACACATAAACTGTCTGGAAATGCTTGCGGTCGAGAACGCGCTTTCGCGCTTCCTCCCGCTCATTCGGGGACACCACGTCCTGATCCGTTCGGACAACATGGCTGTGGTCTCCTATCTCAACCGTCAGGGCGGTGTCAGGTCCAGGAATCTCTTCCTACTGACACACCGCATTTTAGTTTGGTCTCAGAGCCGCCTGCTCTCGCTCAGAGCGACGCATGTGCCGGGCCATCTGAACGACGGCCCAGACATTCTGTCCAGGAACCTCATCTCCTCAGGAGAATGGTCCCTGAACACACAAACGGTCCAAATACTGTGGCGGCTATTCGGCAGAGCAGAGGTGGACCTCTTCGCGTCAGAAGAGAACGCTCACTGCCCAATATTTTTCTCAAGGAGCGAGGACGCGCTAGCCCAGGAATGGCCTCGCCGCCCGCTCTATGCATTCCCTCCGATCGCTCTGCTACCACAGGTAATTCAGAGGATCAGGGACACACGCCACTCGGTGCTCCTCATAGCCCCGCGTTGGGAGAGTCAGAATTGGGTTCCGGAGCTCACTCAGCTGTCGCAGACAGCCCCGTGGCCCATCCCAGTCAGAGCAGATCTCCTCTCTCAGGCTCGCGGCACGATCTGGCACCCCCATCCACGGCGCTGGGCGCTACATGCATGGGTGATAAACGACTATTCGTTGATTTGCCAGAAGGAGTAAGAAACACTATCATACAGGCTAGAGCACCTTCCACGAGAAGGCTCTATGCGTCTAAATGGTCTGTGTTCTCAAAATGGTGCACCGACAAACATCGGGACCCACGGTCATGCGAGGTGCCGTCTTTGCTTGTTTTCCTTCAAGAGATGCTGGACAAGGGCAGGTCCCCCTCCACTCTCAAGGTTTACGTGGCAGCCGTCGCGGCGTTCTCTGAACCCCGACGCGCTCAGTCCCTGGGCAAAGACGAGTTAGTCATCCGCTTCCTCAGGGGAGCTAAGAGGATGAACCCTCCGCGCCCCCCTTCGGTTCCTATCTGGGATCTTTCTATAGTTCTCGAAGCTATGAAAGCACCCCCGTTCGAACCGCTCGAGTCTGTGGACCTAAAATACCTCTCGCTCAAAACCGTTTTTCTGACGGCTCTGTCCTAGGTAAAACGCGTGGGGGATCTTCACGCGCTCTCATCCAGCGCCGCGTGTCTCGAGTTTGGTCCGAATGATTCTGTTGTCATTCTCAAACCTAGACATGGCTATGTCCCGAAGGCGATTGGTACCCCGTTCAGGGCTCAGATTATTTCCCTATCGGCTCTGCCTTAATCCGATAGTGAGCGCGACGCCAATCTCCTCTGCCCGGTGCGGGCTCTGAGATTGTACACTACGCGCGCTGCCGCGTTCAGACGCGCTGAGCAGCTTTTCGTGTCGTTTGGGGGGGCGCACCAAAGGTCTGGCCGCCTCTAAACAGACACTGTCTAGATGGATAGTAGACGCTATCGCCTCTGCTTACGCATCTAAATGCCTGCCCTGCCCTCTGGGCATCAGGGCGCACTCCACTAGAGGCATGGCCTCATCGTGGGCATGGTCCTGTGGAATTTCCATTCATGACATTTGTGTGGCCGCGGGATGGGCCTCCCCGTCCACTTTTGTCAGATTTTACAACTTGGAAGTTCCCGCCTTGCAGGCAAAATTACTAGCTGTCTAACGTCCAGCTCCCTAAGAAGCTGCATTACTGGGAGTCCCTCACACAACCGGTTCGCCCCTTGTGCTCTCCTTAAATGCTTATACACTTCATGTGCCCGCTCTGCCGGCCTCATACATGCTTATGTATACACTTCATGTGCCCGCTCTGCCGGCCTCATAATACATTCACTCCACGTTAAAAATGCCCCGGTATCACCCTGGGATTCATGAGTGGATTCATAGCGCGCACGGCGTTGACCAGGTGTTCCCGCAGCGTAAGCTAGCTTACGCAATACGAGAGAACCTCTCGTAAGAGAACGAATCGGTTACCTAACGTAACCTCGGTTCTCTCTAGAAGAGGGAACGAGTATTGCGTTCCCGGCCGTGCTTGCGCTACTAGCGTTTCGCTTCACGCTGAAATAAATCAACATATAAGCCTGGGAGAGACTGTTATATACACCATGGCCACGCCCATTCTGGCGGGCCATGACGCAATGAGCGCGCGGGCGCCTCTCATTGGAAGCGGGTTCAGCCCCGCTCTCCCATAGGCTTAAGCAGTTCTCTCTGAGCGAACCAATGAGCTGCTAGCTAGCCTGCTCTAGGTCTGCCACAGAGGAACTGCGTTGTGTATGGATACAAATTATGAAATAATTTTTGGCTTCAATATCTCAGCAAAGATGAATCTTTCCCGCAGCGTAAGCTAGCTTACGCAATACTCGTTCCCTCTTCTAGAGAGAACCGAGGTTACGTTAGGTAACCGATTCGTTTTCTCCAGTCATTGTAAACAGCAAGCTAAGAAAACTTGCAAACTAACGTTAGGGAAGTGGCCAGAGGGATCGTTCTGCCTCCACCTAAGCTCCGCCAACAAAAAAACGTCATCATGTTTACCAACTGAAAAGGGGTCTATAACTTTAGAAATCGGTTATTTCCATAAGCTATTTGTATTTACATAATGTTTTTTTAAAAGACCTTGCTGTCATTAAAATTTAATTTAAATCAATATTTTTGTGTGTATTAGGTCTAACTTGCAGATTAATTTGCAAGTAGTGCTGTGATAATTTTTTCACATATTCATTTACTGGAACGGTGTGCAGAAAATGATTGCACTCACTGAAATTAGCTATAAAATTGTATAACTGTACTGGGATATCATAGGATCTCTGTTACAGACTGACAGCCCAACTCTCTGTAAAAAGGGGCATTGATTTGCAGGTTTGTTTATAACTAATCACACTTTCTGCTTGATAATCATTTTGCGCATTCACAGCAGGCAGAACATAGGGGGAAATTGAGAGGGTGAATTTACAGCGGTTTTATGAGTTTGGGGATGCAAAAATGATCAACAACCAAGCAAAGGTAAATGAAGACAGAGGGAAATAAAGAGGCCAAAAAGTGATGGGACCAAAAATTGAGCAAGATGAGAGTATACACAATACTATCCCAACCGTAAATAATGGTGTTGGCAGCATCATTCTGTGGGGGTGTTTTTCAGAGGCAGGAATGGAGGACTCAAGGGTAGAAGGTAGAAAGAAAACTCAATGCAGGAAAATGTAGAGATATCCTCAATGAAACCCTGGTCCAGAGCATCCAGAACCTCAGACTGGGCAGAAGGTTCACCTTCCAAAAGGACAGTGACCCTAAACACACTGCTAAGACAAATCAAGAGTGGTTATGGACAACTACGTGAATGAAACCTGACAAGCTGTTGAACGACTGTCCCCATCCAACCTGACAGAACGAGAGGATCTGCAGAGAAGAATGGCTAAAAAATCCTCAAATGCATGTAAAGCTTGTCGTATCTTACCAAAAAGATTTGAGGCTGTAAAGGTGCTTCAACTAAGTACTGGGTTAATGGTATGAATACTTATGCAATGTAATTATTTGAGTTTTTCCTTTTTAATACATTTACAATGTTGTCATAATGGTGTATAGAGTCTAGATTGATGTAAGCTTTGGCATAAGGCTGCAACATACATATGATAACCAATGATCTGAGACAGAATTCTCTGTCAAAACGTGATGTAACCAAAAAGTAAGCAAGATGAGATTTAAAGGTGACCTATAATTCAAAATTGAATTTACCTTGGTATATTCAAATAACAAGAGTTCAGTGCATGGACATGAGTCATGACATAGAGTGAATCTCAAACTGGACTGTTTTCGCGTTCTCATTTAATTCACGTTTATGAAAAACACCCCTGAAAAACGGTCGGTTCTCCACACAATACCGACTGTGACGCAATAGTCGGGATCATTAATATGTACGCCTCCAAATATTTGCATAATGCCAGCCCTCAATGCCAGGCGGAACTGCGCAGCCGAAGCATGGCAGTTGCTCAGTGTGGATGTACACATGAACACAAAAGTATTTTTTAGTTCCTTCATCTGAGCCTCTGAAGAAACAATGGGTTAATTTTATTTTCTCTGGAAATTTCCAAACATTTCACCGACTGTTTCCTCAACTTGGGCCAATACAGAGCTGGCCTCGGATCGAGCTACCAAGCAACACTTTCTGATGTGTAATTGTTCAAATTCAGACAGGTAATCTTTCTCTCAGAATCGTTCAATACTGTTTATGCATCAGTAAGTCAAGCCAGTGACTAAAATATCAGCTTCACATCGTTTCTTTTAGTAGGATGAAAATAATCGTATTTAAATTGTGAACAAATTATATACAGAAAGCGATCAAAGAACAATCTTTCCACACAGCGCGAGTTTATCTGGACACTTGCCAAACTCGTTATGAAATCAATGACGCACGTTACTGCACAACGAAGCTCTTACTGTATTTACATCATCGTGTTTGCATTGGTGAAAGCAGAGAGGGTGCAGAAACTGCTTTGCAATGATAAGATCTTCATTCTCGCGATCAACACACTGTCATCTGCTCAATGCTCATCACGGCAACATTTTATGTGATGGGAAAAGATCTAAATACTTTAAAAACATCTCACGATTCGTTAATCTCGATAGCTGTTATAGTAAAAACGTATAATAGCAGTAGTAAAAGTATTCGGGAGAGAGTTTCACATGTAATGCGTAGCTATTTCATATGCAAGCATGTCAGCCAATCACAGCAGTGGCCGCGGTTACACTGAATCCCACAGCAGACACGCCCCTTCAAACAGAGTGTTCAAATCAGAGGCTAAAAGCAGGCTAGGAAAAATGCCATTTATTTCTAAATTATGATTATTTTTTATCTAAAAAACATACTAACATTATAAGGGTAACCCAGGAAACATTATAAAATAATAATAAAAAAACATTCTAGGGCACCTTTAACATCTGCAAAGCTTTTCATCGCTGGAGGGAGCAAAAGCTTAAACTTGCTTCAAAACAGATGTTAAACTTGGTTTTCTTCTGATTGACAGGTACATTTATCTGATATAAATCGTCATTGTAATGCCAAAGCGGTATTTATTGTAGAAAGAAGAGTGTCTGTTTGTCTGGTTTTATTGAGTGCAACAGTGCCTACCCATTTTTCCAGCTGCCTTGGTTCCAGAACTGTGTTTTTCCAATTTATTTTTGCCACAGTGTTGTTAAAGATTTATAAGCCATGAACCAAACCAACCAGCTACGAGATGAATCACAGCATTAACGTTTTTAATGATGGTTAAAAAACCTACAATCCCATTGACTAGGAATTCGTCTGTTAAACACAATAATGTTTTTTTTTTTTTTTAAAAGGTAAAAAAAAAATGCAGGCTTATGTTTCGATTAACAACCTGAAATCTCAGACTAAGTCTTTCTAATAAGTTATCATCAAAAATCAATCCCCCCATGAAGAAAATGAATGGAATTTTAACTTCCGGACTGTTACACTCTGTAACGATGTGTTTTAAACGTATGTAATATTCTGTTATGTTAGTACTTTTTGTTTGTTAATAGTTTACATTCTACATGTTGAAAGGTTCTGTGTTGCTGAAGACACAACCCATCCTGAATATATAATTCAGAGCTCTTTGACTACGCAAATTTGCTCATGTGAAAATTGTGAAGATAAGAAAGAAACAGTTTGATACAATCTGGTGCAAATACCCTTAATGTGCACTCATCTGTCTTTAATCAACACTGGGGCAGCATCAAAGAGAACACTGTATCTCCTATTCAAAATTTGCAGTAACCTTAGGCAAAAGATGTTAATCAATTTATCAATTTGCTTTGGCAGCTGTGCCACCAGCTAACATGTCTTGCATCGTTGCAGCTGACATTTCTGAGCTGAAAAGATTATGTTCATAGTGGAAAGAATGCAGTATAGGCTGAGATTGGTTTTAACATCCTCTGTTTTTCTCCGGAGGCAGACAGATATTGCATACTTTATCAGGTGACTTTTCCTCTTGGCGGGAGCTTAGAGTGACATCTTTATCTGTTGTTTCCCAAGGTTAGAAACAAGTGATGAAAGGTTTCCATTCTACCCCAAGGCCTGGGCTTAGAGAGTTATGAGTCCAGATACAAATTTCTCAGACTGAGGTTCAATTTTAATCACATAAACTTGAACAAGCTGGAAAATAACAGCAAAACGCTCAGAACTCAGGCCTATTTAAATGAATACAAATAAACATACGTTTGAGCACACTGTATCTCTGCGCACCTGTAATCAGCACATATTTATTTTGGCAACCATTAACGGGTTACAGCATTCATAATGCCTGCATAAGCAGCACAGTGATTGTAGATGTGAAGGTGCAATTAGTTTCATGCTGAGTCTATTTTTTTGCTGTAAAAATCTGCAGAAAATATGGAGATAATGATCAATATGTGTTTTTAAATGGCCAATAACCATATCTAGAAAGCCGGGTGGCTGTCACAGACATGAGCATTTGATGAACAGAAATGAAATAATGAGTCCCTGAACAAAGTCCTCATGCCTCCCTGCAGTAGGAAAAACATTGTTTAAACTCTTTCCAATAAAGATCCGTAAAACTTATTTGGATTTTTACAAAATTATCTTTAAAACATTGTGTCCTAAAAAAGGGACGATTATCTGCTGGCAAAGCTGGCAGTATAATTTGGAGAGAGATACACTTCTCTGTTATTTCACCAAGCAGACATAGTTACCAGCCAATTCTGATAATCTCAAAATATCCAAATATTGGCTGATTCATTTTTTTTTTTAAATACAGGCCTTTATGAAGCAACATAACATAATGGAGTGAACTATAGATAAAGCTTGATATGTCCTGTTATAGTTCCATTTTACTCTCTTGTTTGCTTCTTGTTTGCCTGATTTTAGTTAGCTTCGTACTCATTGCTATTCTAATTTATTACATTGTTTATTAAAATACTCTTTATTGAACTTAGATTTCACACATGTTAGTCAACACCTGACAACATGCAGTGCACACAAACACATATTTTCAGTAAATCCGACTGAATCAAGGTGATTTAAATAGTTTCACTCTGGGATTCAAGTTCCACTCTGTGTAAACTAATTATCATTTTGTGCTTTCACACATTTTATAATTGATTGCCTTTATTAAAGGAAACATTCAACTGAGTACACTTTATTTTCTCAATAAACACAGCTCGGTTACACATTTCTCTCATTAGTTATTTCCCTCTATTCCCCCTTCATGCATGGCACAAAAACACAAAGTGAATGTGAATGATGTAGGTGTAAATCCAAGGCCACAAGACCACATGCGGTTAGATATTAATCTTTAACATGGAATAATGTAAAATACCCTGTGTTTACTGCTGACCAGACCGACATTGGCTCTGACTGAATGGACTGGAAA
Organism: Rhinichthys klamathensis goyatoka; assembly: GCF_029890125.1. Lineage (NCBI taxonomy): Eukaryota > Metazoa > Chordata > Actinopteri > Cypriniformes > Leuciscidae > Rhinichthys > Rhinichthys klamathensis. The sequence goes on from NW_026606877.1 coordinate 659,415, forward strand.
AATGAGGGCTTTTTGTAGTTTTCTTTTTCCGGCAACAACCGAGCAGAGACTGCAGGATAAAATAAAGTGTTACATTCCTGTGAGATCAGGATTGATTTAGAACTGCTCTACAGTGTTTTTCCAAGAGCATTTATAATATAAATGTATGCCTGAACGTGTATACAGTGTGCAATGAATGACACAGGAATACCGAATAACTCCTGTATGAACTGAAATGTGATCTTCATACATGTTCATCACAGGAATTCACTGATACACAAGTTTTGAGGGGCTGATGCCTTAACAGACAGCTTGTGAATCAATAATCAATCCTTCCTCTGTTGACCCTTAGGACATGGCAGACCACAATTCAACATGAAGTGGCTTTCAACAAATCCTCAGTCTGCTGATCTGAAGGCCTGTAGGGAGCAGTGTTGTGCAGACTCTGCCTCTCTGCCAGAGATCAAGGTTTCCAAATCAGAATGTGCCTAAAACCCCCCTGTAGTGCTATTCTGCCTACATGAATAATTCCCATGATCTATGTCACCTGAGGCACCCCAAAAAATCCTGCAACATTCCCCCCAATCAAGCAAGCATTGATAACCATCAATATTATTGGTCCATTTTCCCCACAAGAGAAACACTACATTTTAAATAAGTATTTTAGAAGGACATTAGCATTTGGGTGGCAGTAAAGCTAATATTTTGTACATAAACTAAAAGCCAAAACCCATTTGTGGCAGGGTGAGCTGTATGATGCCTTCATACACACCTCATGAGTGTCTCACTCACCTGCATGAAAATTCCCCTCAGGAGAAAATATTTTCAGCCTTTAATTGTAGAAGCAGATATTTCCAAGTCAGTTTGCCCCTCCAGACCCACTGGAAGCATCAGCAGAGTCAGTCATGCTAGACATTTAAGACAAGGTCTACGGGCCATTAATTAAATCCTGAACTGAAAAACTAGCCTGGTCTCACTTGATAGACAGGGTTGTCAATTGGCTTTTTCAATTTGGTATCTGCTTGGTTCAAAATGAATACATAAATTAACATATACATTAATCTACTACATTATTTAAAAACCGTGAGACTGGACGGCTACCCAAACTAAAAGCACGGTAAAATAAAGCTGATTATTTATTTTAAAGAACAAAGAATAAATGATGAGATTTTGGTGGTGTCTGCTGATATTTTAGTCTTATAAAGCCAAAGATTACTCTGATAGAGCTTCAGACACTCAGAGCGGATGATATGTGCATTCTATACTCATGCATCATGAAAGCAGAAAGTGCTTTCCATGATCTTTCATCTGTGCATTTGATGTCTTATCACATGCACTTTAATGTTGTTTACTGTGAAATTTCAGTCTGTGTGATGGAGTGTATCCTCAAAATCTCTTTTATGCATTGCCTAAAATTGATTTGAGTCAAGAAAAGCCATGCATGATTTTATACTCAGCCAGTTCAGACCACGTGATAAGCCAGAAGTGGCCATAGCGAAGAGCTGGTTTCTGCTTGTTATATGATATGTTTTTGCAGTTGACCAAAGCTGCTTCGAGTGTGTGGGCTGTGTATGTCTTGAGATTTCTGTGCCATGTTACTATATGAAGACCTCCGATGCAAAAGCCTCTAAAAGCCACCTCTGTCAAAAATTAGATAATATTGAGTGAATGCTCTCCGCACATAGTATACTTTCATCAAATACTTTCACTTCAAACTCACTAAATCCCTCCTTCTGTAACGGTGTGTTGCAGGCAGGTTTACATGGTGTGTAGCTTTAACATGGATTGTTGATGGGTTTCAAATGTCATTCCATGGGTTTCACATGAGATATTTTACATTTCACATGATATCTCATGGGTTTCACATGTGATTAAATGTTTCACATGGGAATTTTACATTTCACATGTAAGCTCATGGATTTCACATGGGAATTTTACATTTCACATGCAATCCCATGGGTTTCACTTGTAATCACATAGGTTTCACATGGGAATATACATGGGTTTCACATGGGAATATACATGGGTTTCACATGTAATCACATGGGTTTCACATGTAATCACATGGGTTTCACATGCAATCCCATGGGTTTCACATGTAATCACATGGGTTTCACATGTAATCACATGGGTTTCACATGCAATCCCATGGGTTTCACATGTAATCCCATGGGTTTCACATGCAATCCCATGGGTTTCACATGTAATCACATGGGTTTCACATGGGAATATACATGGGTTTCACATGTAATCACATGGGTTTCACATGTAATCACATGGGTTTCACATGTAATCACATGGGTTTCACATGCAATCACATGGGTTTCACATGTAATCACATGGGTTTCACATGCAATCCCATGGGTTTCACATGTAATCCCATGGGTTTCACATGCAATCACATGGGTTTCACATGTAATCACATGGGTTTCACATGGGAATATACATGGGTTTCACATGTAATCACATGGGTTTCACATGGGAAAATGTTCCAAAAGCACACGTTTCCCATGTGCAAATTACCTTTAACATGTGCAAGGGTTTCACATGTAATCACATGGGTTTCACATGTAATCACATGGGTTTCACATGTAATCACATAGGTTTCACATGGGAATATACATGGGTTTCACATGGGAATATACATGGGTTTCACATGTAATCCCATGGGTTTCACATGTAATCCCATGGGTTTCACATGCAATCCCATGGGTTTCACATGTAATCACATGGGTTTCACATGGGAATATACATGGGTTTCACATGTAATCACATGGGTTTCACATGTAATCACATGGGTTTCACATGTAATCACATGGGTTTCACATGCAATCACATGGGTTTCACATGTAATCACATGGGTTTCACATGTAATCACATGGGTTTCACATGCAATCCCATGGGTTTCACATGTAATCACATGGGTTTCACATGTAATCACATGGGTTTCACATGCAATCACATGGGTTTCACATGTAATCACATGGGTTTCACATGTGATCACATGGGTTTCACATGTAATCACATGGATTTCACATGCAATCCCATGGGTTTCACATGTAATCCCATGGGTTTCACATGCAATCACATGGGTTTCACATGTAATCACATGGGTTTCACATGGGAATATACATGGGTTTCACATGTAATCACATGGGTTTCACATGGTAAAATGTTCCAAAAGCACACGTTTCCCATGTGCAAATTACCTTTAACATGTGCAAAGCACATGTGTTCCACATATTTCACATGTTAAATTTCACATGTGCAAAATCACATGTCCACGTTGTCACATGGGATCACATGTGTTTTTGCACATGTGAAACTCATGTGGTTTTTCTGTAAGGGGGAGTTTGCTTGTTCTCCCCATGTCAGCATTTCCTCCTGGTTTCCCCTCACAGTCCAAAGACATTTTACGTGGATTGGATACAGTAAATTACACACATAAGTGAGTGTGTGAGTATGTCCCAGCACTGCACAAATTAGTGCACCTTAGTGCTGGGTTGCGTCAGGAAGGTTATCTGGCGTAAAACCTCTGCCAAACGTCTGTCCTGATAATTCCGCCGTGGCAACCCATAACAGGAAGCAGCTGAAAGAGTGAGATGAGTTTTGAAAGCAGTTTTTGCTGTTTACTATTTTGTTAGCAACCATGATATTTTTGGTGGAAACACTACATAAAGTAGCCTGGTAATACCAGACTCTGCTACTTCACTTTGCTTCGTAGACAGAGTCTGGAATGGCATAATAGAGAAGTGTTTTCTCTCTCGCTAGGGGGCGCTTGTCTGAAGTTTAAAATCATTGGTTACCCGTAAGCCAATCAGATAAGTTTATATATGAGTCTATGTTATGTGCCAACCATAGACTGCCAACACAGCCGCATCGAACCACAGACATCATGCATCGAACTCAAATCTATGATCGAACTTCCACTGTAAACCTGCTATAAACACTTGATGATGCGAGCGAAATACCGGAGTGAACATGGCTGTAAACGACTTTTGCAGATTATGCGAAATTAATCTACGCATCCACGGTACAATCAGGGCCTCTAAACTGATATTTGACAGTAGAGAGAAACAAAAAAATATTTGCAGCCAACTGTCAAAGTTAGGATTAGTTCTGTTAAACACAGCTCTTTGTTCATCTCGAGTCTGTCGGAAATGCTGCAACTTAATTGCAAGATTACAGCATGTCATGGCAATATTTAAGACCTGGAAAAGAAAGGACACTGACCTGTCAAAAGGCTCCCAGTTTCTCGCTGACGATCGGTAATAGTTGATAAATTAAACTTTTCCCAAAGGGAGTAGGGCCACATCACCTCCCAAAATAATAAATTAAAATGGACCTGCATGACCTCCATGACAGCACTGGCTCCTTACTTAACATTAAAGTAAGTAGCCAACTTTTTGCCCTCTCCCCTCAGAGACTGCTTAAACATCTTCAGCCACAATGACTGTGCAGCACATACAGTAAACTCTCTTAAATAAATACTGCAAAGGCATATGCGTGCACATACGCTCACACTCAGGAATGGAAGGACCCTTAGCAAGTTACATTGGAGCTACAGGAAGTTAAGATGCCTGTCACATTCTCTTAAGAGTTAGATATGGCAGGACCTTAATGCAGTTAAATGAATAATTAAAACACTGCCTGAAATAGAAAGAAAATGAATGTCTGAAATTAATCGTAAGGACACTGGATATTTTTATAGAGGAGTTTAAATACGATAATGTATGGAAAAATTACACTAAAGACCCTTGGCTATAGTGAGCCATTGTATGATTAAAAAAGGTCTTGATTAATGGATTCAAAGTTCACATACATCATTTGGAAGGTTTGTGCAGTGCTCATGAATTCAAACATTTCAAGTTGTACTTGATGTATTTTGTTGGCAGTGCATTAAATATACAGACTTGCATGCTTGCTTGATGCGTAACCAAGGCAAGAACTGGACTTAGATCTTGGATGAAAGTACCACAAATCTTTGAACCCACAAAGAGATTTACAGCTAGAGAGTTCCTTCTGAAAGCTTAATCTTTGAAAGGATAAAAATTAAAATGGAGACTTGATTTGAGGATCAACCGGCTTAATCCTGTGTAAATCCAGACTTCCTTCCCATTTGACAACTAAGACTGTTTGGATACTTCTTCCAATGAAGAAACAGACACTCAGAGAACTGCATGTCATCCCAAGAGACCTCCCAGTTGACAAAACTCCCATGCTCTTGTCCTTTAAGCGTCAGGGCACATAGCGTGATGGAACTTGCCTTTTTCAGCAGAGAGGATGCCCCAGCGTAGTCCTTCGGATAGACTGTCACTTCTTCTCTGTGTCTTGCGTTTCCAGGCCCACAGGGTAGCTGAGCACTTCTTAGACCTGTCTGTGGCTGTCACTAAACTTAGAGCCACCTGAGCATTATAGTCAGGAATATTTCATGAGTCCCCATCTAACTTCACATCAATGATGCAGCATTGTGGCCATGACTTAATCTCAACAGTTTGAGATTTCTCTAAGACTATAGTAAGCAAAAGATGACCGTGCTAGCTTTCTTAAAGGGATAGTTCACCCAAAATGAAAACCAAACTGTTTTGGATATCACTGACCTTCATTGTATAGATGAAAAATCAAATCAAAACAAAACAAAACAAAACAAAACATGGAGACATTTTTTAAAAAATATCTTCGTTCATGATCTACAAAAGTAAGAAAATCATAGGTTTGGAATCCTGAAGGTGAGAAAATGATTTGACAGAACTATTCCTTTAAGTATGGTAGAAATGACGCTGAGTGGATGTAGACAATTAAATTGTAATAGAGCAATTTAAATAGTTTCAATGAGTTTTCATTTATTTGTCATACAAAAAAGTAAACTTACCTTTCAAATTTGACCCCGTTTGCCATTAATAATTCAGAGTACAAGAGCTCCAACTTTGCATCTCTAATTTTTACACATAATTTTGTCTCATTGGCAATGTATTTTACAAAGCAACCAGAAATGTACACTGACAAGCTCTATAAAGAGATCTCAAGTGCACTTTTTTTTATCCATTTATGTACCTTACTTTACATCTTGATACATCAGTTCCATATGTGAACTAATTTAGATTCATCTAAGATCATCACAAAGTAAAGTTTTTTCTTTCATCATTCTGTCAAAACTTATTTTCTACATGACTTATTTTCTGTTTTATGCATAAATACAGTTACACACTGCTTTCTTGCAAGCCATCAACCTTAAATTCACCCTTCTGTGAAACTATCTGCAACTTCATGAAGATATCAAAGCAGCACATGATGCTTGAGTTGAGCAGGCAGGGTCGCAAACTGTTCATGGCCGTGGACAACCACAAGTTTGTAAGATCCGCAAATGAAATCTATATTCTATCTAAAACTTCTGTGGTCTTCAAGTTACTGTATGATCCTCTATGCTCACTGACACATGTTACCGTCTCATAAACCTCTACAAATGTCAAGTGGAATTTCTGGAAATGTAGGCTACATGAATTTAGGAATATGAGCAAAGCCTGGAGATTAAATGGTCATTGCGTCTATTCCAAAGTTGAAATCAACTATTTATAGGCTGCAACAGCCTGTGAAAATCCAACTCTGCATCAAAAGAATAATAATGATGAGGTGCAGAAAATAGGATTGATTAAAGCTGATTTCTGGTCCTGGCCCTGGCCGAGGGGTCTTTCATCAGGTTCAACCTTTGGGAAGGAGTGAACGATGGTGCGGTGAGGCAGGGCAGAAGCCTGGCCCTATGGGAAATCTTGAATTAGATAGGGCCATTGCCAGCTGATGCAGTATTCAATGCGGCAGAGCTCAAGCTGAATCAGCCACTTTGAAAGGTTTGCATCAAAACTTCTGTTTTCCCTGTCAATCACTTCACATCTTGCAGTCAAAGAGAGAAGAGAGTCCTCTAGTTGCTAGTTTAAAGGGATAGGTCACCCCAAAATGTAAATACTGTCATTATTTTTTTTCACACCCATATCATCCCAAACCGGTATGCCGTTCTTTCTTCTATGGAACACAAAAGAAGATATTCTGAAAAATGTCTGTTTTTTATGTTTATGTAAATGGCTAAGTCTGTTATGTTATTTTAATTTTCTCCTGTCTTTCTCTGAGGGTGGATTTGCATTTTTTTGTGGACTATCCTTTTAAAGTGAAAACATGGCATCTATACATGTAAGTAATTTTTATAAATGTAAGCACAACCTTTGAATAATTTACTGAGGCAAAGTTAGTTCTGCTTCATAATGTGTTCACTTTGTGGAACTACAACACAGATAGTGCTGCGCCTTCGCTTGAGAACTGCTTTGAACCACTGCTTCCATAATAACAATACACTGCATAAATATTAGACTGTACCCATGTCAGGCCAAAAGTTTATCTGTGAATCACAAGACTTGCTTTTATGGTGTTTTATTGTTCGGACTGCTTGCTGTTTGTTGAATACAAAATACAAATCAAAACAACTTGCACTGCAACTGTCCTTTAGTAAATTGCCCTGTTTTCTGTGGATGATGAAGTGCCTTGAATTAAAGAGATTTAAAAGCAGTGTCCTTGATCTGATCTTCCTACAGGGGAAACTTCCTGCCGTACACTGCCATGCATCTCCGACAAGGTTCCTGTCCCTTTGGCAGTGTATAGACAAGTTGAATTTGAACTTGTAATGGCTGGCCTACAAATAAAATGCAAGTTCAGCAAAGCTTTGGCAAGACAGATAATCATTTGATGTATTCAGAAAGACCTGTGGAGGGTTGGGTTTGGACACCAGGATTGAAATATATAGAAAACGCTAAATCACAACGCATGCCATTACAAACAGCACAGCCCACCATTCATTTAGGTCAACTGCCAGGCTGAATTATAATCTTACAGAAGGTCAAGATATCAAAAAGGCATGACTCACAATTGATTCATTTCTGCAGCTGTTCAGAGAAATTCCTCTCATCTTTTCCCCTCTCTATTGGACATCCATTTCTTGATGTTTTTAATGCCGTGCAACTGTGAAAAAAGGAAGTGGCAGCATTTATTAGCTTGGAGTTTATTTATATTCTGCCCCAGGACAACGTTTATGAGATCATTGGAGCAAGACATTAAAGGATTTCATTCTTTATTAATGCTAATGCTGACAATTCAAAGTTTCCTCCCAAAACTTCACCCTTCAGTACTTATGAAATCTGCTGTTCCAAGAGAAAAAATCCAGGTTACAGACATATTTTTTTTTTCTCCTTCAAAATAACTTGTTTGTGGTAATGTGTTATAAATGGAACAAACAGGCCTAATGGGAAGAACCTGAAAGCTTGCAAGCACAATCGTAGCACTCAGTGATCTACTTTCTCAACTCAGAGTTAGAGAAATGAAATCACACTTAGTAGATAAATGGCTGAGCATTTCACTTTGGAATATTCTCATCTATGTGCACTGAAGTAAACATTCATACAGTAACTTTATGCCAAAATAATAGAATACGGTGAATAGTGCAGCTTAAGCAAAATGCTTGGATTAGACTAACATGAGGCCAGTCTTATGAACAGATATAACTTAAAAAACAAACTATAAAAAAGAGGAAAAGTAGGAGAAATACTGTTAATGCCTTAGAGGTGACTGACTGTATCTATTGTAAAAGTCTAAGATCAGTCATGCAGTGTTCAAGTAAATTAAAGAGTAAGGAAATAAAAGTTCATTTAAAAACACAATCATCTTTGGTCTTATGTGTACATTCTAACCCAGCACAATGCAAATCAAAGTAATGTAAATGTCAGCACTGTAAATTACTTTTAATTTGAAAGTAACATCATAATTCCAATAATAATAAAAAAAATATTAAAACACTTAAAGTTTTATATAGTTTTTTTTTTATTATATTATTATGCATGGCTTCCGACAGCGTATTATTTTCTTAAATTATTAATTATTTAACCCTTTGATGCACAACATGGGTCTAAATAGACCCGACTGAGTTTTCATTTTCTATATCTTTGCAAGAAATTAATTTCATCATTCAGTATTGCAGGTATTCCTCAATTAACTTGTTTTAGATCATTACAAATCCTTATTTAAATTTTTCCTTTCTTACTTTTCGAATAAAAATCGTTTTTGTTTCACTACCCTTCTAATGCGCAACATGGGTCTAAAAAGACCCGTATTCATATTTCTTTGCTGAATATTTGAAAGAAATGTATTTGATTATTTATTAATCCAGGTATTCATTAAATATCTTGTTTTTGATTTCCACAAATCATTATTTTTATTTTTCCTTTCTTACTTTATAAACAAACACGGTTTTTGTATTTCTACATCACTTTTACACACATGGTTCAAAAATGACCCATATAGGAACCTTTGATATTTATAAATAGTATAAATATATTTACTGCAGAAAACTATTCACCTGCCACACATTTCACAATTCAACACGGCTGCTGTTGTATATTTCATGCATGTAAGTTTTATTTAATACATTTTTTGTCACAGAAAATATTTGATATTTTGTGAAAGACATCTAGATAAAGCCTAAAATTTGAACGTTTAGGCTAAGGTTACCTTGACCTTGAAATCCATTACTAGTGCAAAAGAGAAACATGTCCAATACTATTAGCTAGCTTGCGGTCGACATATTTTATTTTATCTAATGTTAGCTAGGTCAACAAAATAAAAGTTGGAATAGAAAGTTATATATATTATACAATTATATATTGGCGTTGTTGGGCAGAAACCTTACCTGGGCAGTACCTCCATATTCATTTTTATTTGTGGTCATAAATCAATGCTATCGGTCACATAAGCCGTCGTGTGGTGGCGTTCTGGTGCACTATGGCTGCTGTCGCATCATCTGGGTGGATGCTGCACATTGGTGGTGGGGAAATCAATTGTGGTGGGGAGATCCCCCAGTTGCACTACACTACAGTTCAATTTCAGTGTTATCGGTTATATGTGTGTTATGCGTGACAAAGTGGCCAGTAAACATATTTCAAGTGTTACAGTAAATGTGTTGATCTAAACAACCATGACAAAGGTTATTTTAACAAAAAAAATTCTTTATTCTTTTGTTTGATCACGCTTGCATAGATGGGTCATTTTAAACCCATGTGTGTAAACTTGATGTATTTACACAAAACCTAGGAAATATTAAAATATGAATGTGATAATTGAAAACAAGATATTATGAATATTCATAAATCATGAAATTTATAGATCATGAAATATAAAAGGCTCAAATAAAGTGATTTCAAAAGGTGAAACAAAAAAATGCCGAGCCATGCATGAAATAACATAGGAAATGAATACGGGTCTTTTTAGACCCATGTTGTGCATTAGAAGGGGTATCCATAGCTTGCGCATCAAAGGGTTAAAGACTCAAAAAGGGGACTGAAGGGACAAATTTGGCTTTAAGATAGAATAAAGAGTGTATTGCTTCTGGATCAGGCTGCATCCACAATTGGTCAATCAGCCTGTTATGGGCAATGAGCCAGGCTGTTTGTTATGCTTATGCTCTCGCTGCCAAATATAAATAATTCATTCAAGCTTTTACAATTCAATATTTCCCAAGGGAGGTATAATTCCAAGATAGAGTCATATTTTAATAACAACAAAAAATGATTACATTGCCTTTTATTTGTAGAGCAGAGCTTTGCACCTCTTTTGAAGGCCTGGAGTCTTCGATCGCATTCAATAGGCTACCGTTGCAATGTGATCACAAATTTCATGCTTTAGCCCGAGTAGGTTTTAAAGAAGTCATTATAAAAGTGTGGTAAAAGTATGCTGAGTTTACTGAGCTGGCCTGGCTGGCCCATGCTGAATCAGCCCTCACGGATGGAGGGTCCTGCGACCTCTGTGCAGACATGTCTCTCCGAGCCCTCAAAGCTAGGCGAGAGGAGGCTCGTGCAGCAGCGGGGATTGGGCCTACTGCCACCACTGAGCCGCTGGCAGGCCCCCCACACAACCGCGGGATGGAGGTTCGTCCCCCAGTGAGTTTCCCCGACCCCGTTTTTCTACCCCCTCGCGAGGTCGCGGACTTCGTGTCCTTCGGGGCGAGCGAGGAGGTCTGGGGGAGGTCAGAGAACGACTGGGGTGCGGAGCAGGCCGCTCCGCGGGCGACCGCGGAACAAGAAACCCCGGCGGACCTGCAGGATGAGCTTTTCCGCATTCTCTCGAAGGCCGTCGAGGAGCTGGACCTAGCATGGATGGCTCCTGATGAACCATCTAAGAGCAAGTTAGATACATGGTTCCTCCAATCGAGCCGCCGTCAGGCCGCTTGATTGGAGGAAACGTCAAGGCTCATTCGACTAGGGCGGTAGCCTCTTCGTGGGCCTGGACTAAGGGAATGTCCATTCAGGATTTATGTCTTGCGGCTGGCTGGTCTTCTCAGAACACGTTCGCCAGATTTTATAAGTTGGACTTGCCCTCTGTAGCGTCTTGTGTACTTTCGGTGAGTTGATTATATGCACATTATATAAGAGCTTCTCTGCGCTGCGCTCATGATTTGCTCTGTGTGTTGTATGTTTTACTATGTCACCGCTGTGCGTTGGCCTTCTTACTGTTGTTGTTGCCCTGACTGATAGTTAGTGCAGACTTTCCCTGGTTATACTGCTCAGGATATGCAAATTCTGGCAGTGTTTTGCGAGCTTGTGATTGGTCCCTTTGGGCCTATCAGAGGTTAGAGGTTCGCTATTGGTCAATCTCAGCCTATCGGAGGCTTGCATACTGGGGGGCGGTCTTGTGTTGGGTCTGTTGCCTATGGTTGTTTGCTGCCACGGCGGGATTTTATACAGTTCCCATATACGACATTCGTAATGTCGAAGTTCCGTAGCCTTGATAGGGAACGTCTCCGGTTACTTACGTAACCTCGGTTCCCTGAGAGGCAAGGAACGAGACATTACGCTCGCCGCCGTGTTCGCTATTTGATTTTAGCGTTTGTTCGATTCTAAAGGGAATTGACGCTGCATTTGTATTTATACTGCATATTCAGTATTTGCATATTTGCGTCAATTGGCCAGCTCTGGCGTTAGCCTATAAGATTTCAGCGGAAGTGAAGGAGGAGAGGAGTTCCCATATACGACATTCGTAATGTCTCGTTCCTTGCCTCTCAGGGAACCGAGGTTACGTAAGTAACCGGAGACTTTTCCACTGTTCGATCGCGCGCGCGACTCACACACACACACACTCCAGCATTGCAATCTCAGATTACGTCCCTAAAGAACCCGCGTATAAAGTAGTTCCGCATTACATTAATTAATTTGCACGCGAGTTTTATTTATTTTCATACCGTGTATATTCATGCACTGAACCGTGACGCCCGTACAGTTTCGGTTCAATACGAATACATGTACCGTTCCAACCCTATTCTACACTGTACAAATAAGTACATGCATATTACAGAAAGCACTGATGACTGTTATAAGGGCTGTTATGAAGGCTATGGCTTTTTAATAGACAGATAGTCTAGCATCACGCTACATACATTCGTTATGATGACTACTTTTCCATTGATTGCACTTGAGCAAACATCACCAACCCAACCCTCGACAAACTGATTGTACGCCTCCAGTGATTTCCAGGCTCGGAATTGCTCACATGTGTATAAAATACCAGATAATGGTAACCTTACACATGATAATACTGTATATGAGGCAAAGCTGCATAATCAGTGCTCGGTGCTTCCTCCACACCATTTATGACTGAAATTTTCGCATTGTACCTCTCTCTGTCTTGTGTTAATAGAGTCTCTATAATCTCTGCCACTTTGTCTCTTCATGATTTTCGTAACATTATAAACCGAAAGAAATATTCGAAATTTGCTTGTAAAACTTTGTAAACAGTGCAGCTTATGCCCTCAATGAGGGCATTGTGCCAGAAGATGGCGCCTGCAGCTGAATCAAATAATCCATCCATTTTTCAAACAGCGCTGGTCCAGTGTAATATCATACAGGTACAAAATCCTTTTTAATTTGTTATTGTTTAATTAAAGTTTATATGCTAGTTTCCATGTCAGAGTTCAAGATAAATCTTTTCATTACTACTGGAGCTGCCAGTTTGCTACGTTTCAAATGATTATTATTAAACAGTAAGCACAAACTATGCAAAATCAGCAGCCCTTCCGGTGCACTCAGTGTCCGAATTTACTCACTCGTTTTCATCAACTCTGGTGGACTATATTAGTGGCGTAATGTAGGCAGGGAATAGTGAATTAGGGTATAGGGCAATTTCGAACACAGCACCGGTTTTTGATTCTCCGCACACTGCTCTGTTGCTTATTTGGTTTGTTTGCCCGTGTGTTTAACCCTTTGCTTGTTATTTGGATTACGATTCTGGATTGTCCCAATAAAGCTGCATTTGAATCCTCAATCCGTGTCAGAGCAGTTTGTGACAAGTCACTTTATTATAAGAAAAGATTTCTGTGTTTCCTAATTTCACATGCATTTTTAAGAACAGATTTCTCAACACTTGCAAATAAATGCATCAGTAAACATCAAACATCTCGTTTTACTCTATGAGCTCCTCATCAGTCCAAAGACCTTCACTCTTGCTGCATATTTCATACTCTCAGAGCCTTGGGCTGCAGGGTGGAGGAACCGAGGGGCGAATATGCCAGGGCAGCGAAGAGCGAACCGTGAACCAGTCAAGCACGACTGTGCAATAAAGCGCTTTCTGATTTTTAATTACGCCAGAAAATGGAAGATCATTATAACCCTCTGTTAGCCTCGTAGGCCAGACCACATTCATTATTCCATCTGTTGCACCTGCTTTTGCATTCTGCTAATGTGGGGGTATACAAAAATCTCTGGAAATTTCCAGTCAAAACATTATTACAATTAGGGAAATGTTTGTAATGGAGACATGAATTATTCAGAGTGTGAATTGGTCTCAACTTTGTCCAGTAGGTACAATCAATAAGAGTTCGCCTCCTGGCAAAGTCTATTATGCCATCTAATGCAGCTAAGTGCTTTCTGAGCAGAGAAGCAATTTCCTGTTAATATCTCAAGGGAGAAAAGTCACGTGCAAGAATCAAAACACCCAGGCGTGTTTGTGCGTGCAGCCACACATTGCCCTGAAGGATCTCAGATGAAGTGACGGTCTGATACTCTAAACTAACTCATTTATCATTTGGATAGCCTGAGTGAGCTTCAGTGTGACTTACAGCAGAATCAAACCCTTCATTTATACTCTGTTTGTCTGGTGCGCTGGCTGTTTTGTTCCGACTTTCCACCTCAATGAGCACATTGTCAACATTCTTTGAGTCACGCTCATCTGGAAGCTTTTGAGTCTTGTTATACTAGATTTTGTATGTTTGTTTTAATTCTCTAAGGTTGATAAAAACAGACTCAAGCTCTTTGCTTCAGCCATGCTTATAATGTTACATACTTTGATATTATTTTACAAAATGCTTGTTAAACATCGGTAAATCTAATGTGCAGAAATGCACCCCTGGCAGCTACAAATATTTTTTTATGTGAAGTGATTTTCAAACACAATATTAAATAATACAATACAAAAGCTAGATCACCTGAACTTAAAGGGATATTAAAAAAATAAAAGAATCTGTCATCTACTCACCCTCACTTTATTCCCTTTTTTTTTGTGGTCCACAGAAGAAAGCAAACCATACAGGTGGGTAAATTATGACATAATTGTCATTTTTGGGTCCTCTAAGCCTTTAATAGAATGACTAATCCTGACCTTTCTGTGAGATGTAACTAAACACTAAGTTGAGCCTTAATATGCCCAGAGCAACGCAATTATTAAAAAGTGTGATTAATTGTTAATGATGCCACACTCTTGTAATTTGTACTGTTTTACCTCATGTTGTGCCCATTAGTTCTAGCTGGCTGAATTTACAATGATGTGCCAAATTTTCCCCCATGAATCAAACCAAATAATGTTCTATCCAATTTGTCTTTGTGGTAAATGAACAGTATATTAAGTTATGAGTGAGCTGAGTGACATTGAATAACTTTAGTCCAGCTTTAATTCATATTATCTGTGGAATGTGATGAGGTTTAACAGCTTCTCTTAGTGGCTGCATATACCTTGAGTTGTGGCTCAATTATAGCAGAGCATTTAAACCTGTGTTTACTTGCTCGCTGTTTAGCGAAGCTGCACCGCATTATCAGATCACAGTTGAGAAGCTCTCACTATTGTGAGAGAAATCAATGAAAATTGATAACACAGTTTAGTTTACTACCTGTTTAGCATTAAACAGAACTTGTGTGATTTTTGTCAATACATTGGTTTTTCAATAAAATCATTCTGATGAATATCTAAATTATTTATGCTGGGCATTTCACACATACACACCATTTCAGTAGCAGCTCTACTGCTATACACAAACGTAATGTTACATTAAATTCTGAATATATATATATATATATATATATATATATATATATATATATTAAATCTCCGGCTCACAAAAGATACAATACTTCAATGTACGTATGTATGTATCGTACAGTGTCCCAAAGACATTTATTGTGTGTGCATTGCAAATACTTTCTTACGACACGGATTCAGCATCTGCTGTTGCTGGTTCAAAAGATGCGTCCAAGCCCCCGATGCCAAAAATGTCACATTAGAACTAGCAACTTAGACCATTTTCTGAGAAAAAACACTGCTTCATGAGGCTTCGAAACATTTTTGAATCTTTTGTTTTCAGTCAGTGGTTCGGAGCAAACAAGCAAATTAGCAAATTATCCCATCAAACGAGGCTTTGTTACTGTTTTGAACATTGGTTTCCAAACATTTTAAAATGTCATCGCTAGACGCCATTGATTTGTTAAACCCATGAATGTTTAATGCTTTTAACTGACCTTGGGTCAGTTAACTTAATGTAAGTTAATTTTCATCATCATCATCATCATCATCACTTTAATGAATTTGAATACTATACAAGCCCTAAACATATTAATAAAAAACACAGATTTTACTGAAACTTCATATTTAATGGTATTTAATTATTATATTTAATAGATTCTGCTTGCAATTGATTTGTAAAAGGTGTAATTATACATGTTTCTGCTGTGTTCATTGCATTTATACCGTTTTGACCTGCAGCCGCTTCGAAATAGTTAATCATTTTGCGAAGCAAACTTTTGAAAAAGCTTTGTTTCTCTCATCTCGCAGCACGCAGCGATATTTATGTTATACTACATTTAAAAAAAAAGATAAGTTATTATTTAGATGCTTATATTTTAGGCACAATATTGCCAGCTACTTTTGCTTCGTAACCAAAAAATCTTCCAAACAAATAAGCAATAGAAATGCTGCAGTACACAGTAGTGGTTTCATTTCTGAATAATTAATTGATTTTAAGCAAATCTGTTGAGTGAAGGATTCAATAACTTGTTCATAATCACTTCTTTCTCAATGAATCACCATTTTGAATGAATTGATTAAATGAATTAACTAACTCACAAAGAAGGTGTCGACACCTACTGGTTTAACAATGTAATATGCATAAACTACACAGACTGACTGTCTATCTATTGCCTTATTTGCTCACATCATATATCTCCCTCTCCATTTCTATTTGAAAGGAAACATTTAAAATAAAACAGAAGTGCTCCACTATACCTATCCAACTGTGTTTGTCTCCACAGCAATATGATGAGTGACACAATGAGAATACCAGTGTCACCTTGGGTGGGATTCTTCGTTTTCATTCCTATATAACTTGAGGCTCTTCTTATCAACCTATCAGCCTCATCTGTGACCTGTCAGCCTTACCCAGGACCCCCTGCTGCCCAGCCCCTGCTCCCTGCCCAGAGAACAGAGAGCTCCCTCCATGGGGAACCCACATGATTTACATCAAGCTCTTATTTAAAGACCTCCTTGCCACATTATTTATGGGAATTTGGTTCATTATTGTGTGGGCTCATGTCCGAATAATCTGACTACAAATGATCATTAAATTATTTCTTTAAGCATGTAAACAGTGGGCATGTTTGCTGCCGTCCGAGCGCCCCGTTTCACACTCAACTTGATTCTATCGAACCCTGGTGCATTTGCGTGCATCTTAGGTCATCACAAACGTGCACAGCGCGTGATAGAAAACATTGCGGGTTTTTCAGGACACAAATTAAGATATTTAAAATGAAATCTGAGAGATTTCTGTCCCTCCATAGACACGTTGACACTTCAAAAAATGAATAAAGAGATCGAAAAACTAATCCATATGAATTGAGTGGTTTAGTCAAAGTTTTCTGAAGAGATATGATCGCTTTTTACGATGAACATATTGAATTTAGGCTTTTAGATATGGCATGGACACAATCCCTAATTGTACATAAGATTATAGAAGATATTTGTACGTTTTTAAAAATTGTGTAAAAACGACAAACAAGCTTTCAAAGTGTTCGATGTGCTTTGAGCGGTTCAATTATTTGAAGCTGCACCTAAATGTCTTTGTTGAACTTTCTCAAAGTCTTCTCTTCTCTTGTTCTTCTCACCTGATCATTTTGTTGCTTTTTCTCCCATGCAGACAATGAGCAGGGCTTAGGCATCATCTTACACTCATCACATTGCATAATCGGCTTGAAGCTTTCATTACATGCTGGATTGTTGCTAAATGAGAGTGGAAATTAATATCAGGCCCCAACAAACAAGCAAACCAGACAGATGCAATACTCAGGGAGAAACCAGTTCGAGCTGTCTTTCAAGAGTATATTAACTGATCAAAAAGTGTCTTGATGCATTGAGGTCGCTATCTCAAAGGAAGCTATAACATTTTGACCCTCAGTCTCTCTGGAGTCTGTGTTAAGAGAGATAATGATAATTCAATCAGAGGTTCTGGAGTATTCCACGTCTCTCAGTTCATCCGTTCAGTGTTTGGCAGCTTTAGCATAGATAACAGCTAAAGCTAGTTAAAATTGTCTCCGGTAATTCATTCAGGATCAAACACATCAGTAGATTTTCATTAGAAATGTTTTTTTGTCTGTGTTTCTTCTTACAATTACAGGTTAAAAGGCTGATAAACAGCATATGGCAGCCTGTGAGAGGCTGAAGCTGTCCATTCAGAACCAGCACTTAGTTCAGCCAAACAAATCAGCACCAAGGACAGCTCCACATCGGCTGCCAATCAACCCACTGAACTAGAAACACATGTGTCCCCCACCACTGTATCCCTGTTATCGCTGGTCACAGAAGGTTGGACCTCCTTCAGAAAACTCAATTCAGGCGATCTCGGTGGTACAATGTTGTTCTGAAAGAAAACCTTCAATTTTTTTCCCTTATGGACACATTTTTGCATGGCTATTCTGTTGCTTTGAAGTGTTGTCGTATGCACTGACCCTTCTGTACACCTTGGTATCTGGCTTTTCCCAGAGCCCATTACCTTCCACAGCTTGAAAGCCATTTCCGAGGAAACTATAGCTTTTAGCAGAACTACTGATGTGTATATGACTATGACTGAGACACGCTGTGAGTCTGATTTTCTTTCCTGTTTTTTAATGCTTTCTCAAATGCTTTCTCCACGTTTAACATTCATGTTCATTTTTTTTGTGGAAACCTTGAATGCAGTTTTGTTTTAAAGTCCCCCTGTGGTTAAAATCAAGCTTTTAATGCTGTTTATACACTCACCTAAAGGATTATTAGGAACACCTGTTCAATTTCTCATTAATGCAATTATCTAATCAACCAATCACATGGCAGTTGCTTCAATGCATTTAGGGGTGTGGTCCTGGTCAAGACAATCTCCTGAACTCCAAACTGAATGTCAGAATGGGAAAGAAAGGTGATTTAAGCAATTTTGAGCGTGGCATGGTTGTTGGTGCCAGACGGGCCGGTCTGATTTCACAATCTGCTCAGTTAATGGGATTTTCACGCACAACCATTTCTAGGGTTTACAAAGAATGGTGTGAAAAGGGAAAAACATCCAGTATGTGGCAGTCCTGTGGGCGAAAATGCCTTGTTGATGCTAGAGGTCAGAGGAGAATGGGCCGACTGATTCAAGCTGATAGAAGAGCAACTTTGACTGAAATAACCACTCGTTACAACCGAGGTATGCAGCAAAGCATTTGTGAAGCCACAACACGCACAACCTTGAGGCGGATGGGCTACAACGCCAGAATACCCCACCGGGTACCACTCATCTCCACTACAAATAGGAAAAAGAGGCTACAATTTGCAAGAGCTCACCAAAATTGGACAGTTGAAGGCTGGAAAAATGTTGCCTGGTCTGATGAGTCTCGATTTCTGTTGAGACATTCAGATGGTAGAGTTTGAATTTGGCGTAAACAGAATGAGAACATGGATCCATCATGCCTTGTTACCACTGTGCAGGCTGGTGGTGGTGGTGTACTGGCGTGGGGGATGTTTTCTTGGCACACTTTAGGCCCCTTAGTGCCAATTGGGCATCGTTTAAATGCCACGGCCTACCTGAGCATTGTTTCTGACCATGTCCAACCCTTTATGGCCACCATGTACCCATCCTCTGGTGGCTACTTCCAGCAGGATAATGCACCATGTCACAAAGCTCAAATCATTTCAAATTGGTTTCTTGAACATGAGTCATGACTCATGACAATGAGTTCACTGTACTAAAATGGCCTCCACAGTCACCAGATCTCAACCCAATAAAGCATCTTTGGGATGTGGTGGAACGGGAGCTTCGTGCCCTGGATGTGCATCCCACAAATCTCCATCAACTGCAAGATGCTATCCTATCAATATGGGCCAACATTTCTAAAGAATGCTTTCAGCACCTTGTTGAATCAATGCCACGTAGAATTAAGTAGTATTACCGTAGTATTAGTATGGTGTTCCTAATAATCCTTTAGGTGAGTGTATGTCTAAATGGTGTTATATGGTGTTTTTAATATGCTTTAAGACAAACCATGTGCAAATTCACAAGTCAGCACCATTGCTGAGTATTTTCTCCTTAAAACTGCAGTGAACCAAAGACTGTGTCAAAATCGTGGTTTGAAATCTCTGGTGTTTCTGATGTCACAAACTACCTTGTAACTAACAACGTGTCAAGTCAAGTCAAGTCAAGTCACCTTCATTTATATAGCGCTTTTAACATTATGGCCTTTTTCAAATCAGCTTTACAGTGATAATAGGAAATTAAAGTAACATAGATTGTTTTGGCTTTACAGAAGCTCAAGAATAAAGTTATTGTCCAGCTAAAGTTAGTTTTGATCGTTTCACTTCAGTTGCAAAGATCATTAGTTATTAACTTAGGGACCGCTTACACGACACCTTTCTAACCGAAACCGCTTAACACGCACCAGCCCCTGGGGCTCAAGAATGCAAACCTAGAAATACAGGTAGGTTCCAAGGTGCAAGCCTTGAAGAAAACATGTGTGTGTATGTATGTATATATATATATATATATATATATATATATATGTGTGTGTATACATACATACACACACATATATGAACCCGACGACACACATATATGAACCAGATTTTTTTCTTTTTATCTCTGCAAGCTTTAAAAACGCAAACATGTGAACGCTGACGGCGTCCACATGCGTATTACGTGTTTAGTCTATAGGTATGTGCGTTTGAATATATATGTGCACTGGTGTGTAGTCTTTCTTTACAAATTGACCTAAACAAATTACTTGTCTGGCCTTAAAAAATTATAATTCGGAATTATTTATCGCTTTCGAGTAGCCATGTGAACCGGAACTATTTTGACAACGTTTTATCTGTACAGAGGTAAAGGGGAAGGAGAAGTGGGCCTTCACAGGGGAGAGACTAGTTGACACTTCAGGACTGCGTTGTCGTCGGGTTCAGGCGCAGGTCCTTCATCAGATCTGGATACAGCCTGGATCCGGCGGACTGTGGTAAACCTCGGGATAAACCGAGAGACTAATATTAGACTAATACCATCCTTCTTATGATGTAACAAGTACATCAGGATTTATGAGAAGTGTTCTCCGGTTCCGGCTGACCTAATCTATACAGCCTAACATTGAATTATAGAAGTCAAAGAGATGTGTTTTTAGATTTGAACGGACAGAGTGTGTCTGCTTTCCGGACAATGTTAGGAAGACTGTTCCAGAGTTCTGGTGCTAAATAGGAAAAGGATCTACCGCCAGCAGTCGATTTTGATATTCTAGGTATTATCAACTGACCAGAATTTTGAGATCACAATAGACGTGAAGGACTATAATGCGTTAAGAGCTCGCTCAAGTACTGCGGAGCTAAACCATTTAGTGCTTTGTAAGTAATCAGCAATATTTAAAAATGTATCCGATGTTTAATAGGGAGCCAATGCAGTGTTAATAGAAGGGCAACCACCCATAAGAGTATTACAATAATCGTGAGTGGATCTCCGAGCGGGTGCGAGTGAGTGGAGGCGGGGCTAATTTGCATATTCTTAGAACCGCGTATACTAAATGAGGCAAGGGTGTAGAGTTACATTCAAGCTATTTTAAGGGATGAAGAATTTTTTTTCAAGGAAAAAAAAAACTTTTAAATGTGTAATTTTGGTGATCAAAGATGAGTTTTAAGGAATACAATTATTGACAACAGGGGGACTTTAATGATTCTTTAATGAATAAAAAGTTCAAAAGAACAGCATGTATTGAAACAAAGGAATCTTTTGTAACACTATACACTATAAGTCTTTGCTCTCACTTTGGATCAATTTTTGTGGGTCCTTGGTGAATAGAAGTATTAATTTTCATAAACAAACAAACAAACAAACAAACAAACAAACAAACACACACACACACACACACACACATTGTCATGATCGCGGGATGAAAGACAGGAAGCAGATGCAAGTTACTCTTTTAATGATTATATATATAAGATGAACACACAGTACAGCCGATGGTGAAGTGACGCAGGGGCTTCGGTGGCCAGGACTCGTGCAGACGTGCAGTGAAGACGTGACGACAACGAAAACCCCAATCCACTTGAACACGATGACGAACAGGAACACCAGGCTGGACAGGACACAGGAACACCGACACCGAGGACCAGAGACAACGTACTGACAAAGGATGTAGAAACAGAGGTAAGCATATATAGGGTTGAGAGATTGCGTGCAGCTGGTGAATTGATGATGATCAGCTGGAGCGGATCCGGAGTGCCAATCATTCACGCCCACACGCACGTGCACTCATACAACAACATAAACACGAGACAAGAAGAGAGCAGAGAATACGTATACCGTGACAGTACCCCTCCCTCTAAGAACGCCTCCTGGCGTTCCCAGACCCCCTTACCTGTCGATTGTAATCATCGATAAGGGAGTGATCCAGGATGTCTCGAGCAGGAACCCAACTTCTCTCCTCCGGACCGTAACCTTCCCAGTCCACCAAGTACTGGAATCCGCGTCCCCTCCGCCTAGAGTCCAGAATCCGATTAACCGAATATGTGGTCTCCCCATCTACGAGCCGCGGTGGAGGAGGAACCGGGACCGGCGGATTAATGTGTGAATGAAACACGGGTTTAATTTTGGACACATGGAACACGGAATGAACCCTCCTGTACGCGGGAGGTAATTTGAGGCGGACTGCCACCGGACTAAGGATCTTGGTGACAGCGAACGGGCCGATAAATTTGGGTGCAAGTTTATTAGAAACGGTGCGGAGAGGAATGTTCTTAGTTGAAAGCCACACTTTTTGACCAACGACGTATACGGGAGGCCTTGACCTGTGGCGATCGGCCTTGGCCTTGGTGCGAGCCCCCACTTGGAGTAGAGTCTCCCGGGCTCTAGTCCAAGTGCGGTGACACCTCTGGACAAAGGCGTGAGCGGAGGGGACCGCAACCTCGGATTCCAGACTGGGAAAAATAGGTGGCTGGTAACCTACACTACACTCAAACGGAGATAGGCCCGTAGCTGACACTGGTAACGTATTGTGCGCGTACTCTACCATAGACAGTTGTTGGCTCCAAGAGGAAGGATTCTTGGAGACCAAACATCGCAACACTCTCTCCAAATCTTGGTTGGCCCTCTCGGTTTGACCATTGCTCTGGGGATGAAATCCAGAGGACAAACTCACAGTCGCCCCCAGTAATCTGCAAAACTCTTGCCAAAATTTGGACACGAACTGGGGTCCCCTGTCGGAAACCACGTCTGTCGGGAGGCCATGTAACCGAAAGACGTGATCTACGACTGCCACCGCTGTCTCCTTAGCTGAGGGTAATTTGGGTAAGGGAACAAAGTGGGCTGCCTTCGAGAACCGGTCCACCACAGTCAAAACTACTGTGTTACCCTGGGAGGGTGGGAGGGCGGTGATAAAATCTAGAGCGATATGGGACCAGGGTCTCGAAGGAACCGACAACGGCTGAAGTAACCCGTCTGGGGGTCGATTGGAAGCTTTACCAGTGGCGCAAACCGAGCAGGCCAAAACAAAATCGTGAATGTCGCGAGCCATAAGTGGCCACCAGAATCGTTGCTTGACTAAGAACCTAGTCCGATTTACCCCTGGATGACAAGCCACATTGGAACCATGACCCCACTGAATAACGTCTGACCGTAATCCCTCCGGCACGAATAATCGATTCGGTGGGCAACCGGGCGGAGGCGTTACCCCTTCCAAGGCCTTAACGACCCTCGATTCGACCTCCCATGTGAGTGTTGAAACGAATAGCGTTTCGGGTAAAATACACTCGGGAGTAGACGGGCGCTCGGAAAAATCAAATACACGAGACAGGGCGTCGGGTTTGATGTTCTTGGAACCCGGACGATAAGACAGGGAAAATTCAAAACGACCGAAAAACAGAGCCCACCGAGCCTGCCTGGAGTTCAATCTTTTAGCGGTTTTAACCCTCTGGGGTCTGAGGTGTTTTTGGGGCCATTTGGATGTTCTGTGATGCCCTTACATTTGTGCTTTTTTCAGTTATTTATAAACATGTTAATGGCAAAGGTGTAAATTCACTCTATATAGCACAAACAGGGCTACCATAATCTGTGAGCAACTTGTATGTACATTGTTTGTATTTTTAAGAGAATATTGTTTATGCGTGGTTATTGAAAAAAATTAAAATGAAAGCTGCTGAAATAAGACCACAAAACAAATACTAAATATGTGTCCACAAGACTTTTGACAAATGGATGTTGACGCTTCGAGTTCTGGCTTCAAAATGATCTGAAAATCATCCTTCCTAATCATTCACATAAACCAATAGATTGTTTTAAATTGTGAAAAACATTTTTTTGTTTGCCAAGGCAATATGCAGATGGGCGGAACGGCCCAACCCCTATCATGAATATTAAGTGGTTCTCAGACAGTGACCCTACATAATAATGAGCCTTTCATTCAGGGGTGTCACACAAGAAATAATGCAAGGACAATATATATATATATATATATATATTGTCATTGCATTCTTTCTTGTATATATATAGCCTAAATATATATATATATATATATATATATACACACACACATATATATATATATATATATATATATATATATATATATATATATATATATACAAACAATCAAAATATAAATGAAAGCCAAAAGCACATTTTTAGTCATACCTGGAAACAAATTCTAGTCAAATGCTATATGGGCCATTCTACAGAATCTTGAAAAGAAAATAGTCTTTTTCCATAAATGTCTTATAAAGTATTATTTTTTAAAGTAGACCAATACAATAAAAATAAACCAGTCGCATTTCAAAGTCGTTCGCGAAATGACCGCCAGGTGGCGCAAAGGGACATTTATCAAAACGTAAGTGGGGCTAATGTCAATTAACAGTAAGGATGAAATTCTACAAGTTATGGTAATTTGCAAATAAGCCTACAACAAACATTTATTTTTAAACAAATATTTTTAAATATGCAACATGCACGTTTAAACAACAAACAATACAATCTGAACCAGCGCTTCTGCTCCTGTATTGAGACATGCAGCGCGTTGCAGTTACGATCCGGGTTCCAGTGGCCTTAATACATTCACGGCTTTTTAAAATGTCACAAAGCGTTTTGAGATGGTTTTGAATGAAATATTGAAGTTTATAATTAGGGTATTTTGGCACACCACGCCGAGTGGCTATGCATTATTCTAAAATCTGGCTTTATTCTGGCATGTTGAATTAGAGTTTGACAAACGCGGCGGCGCGTTCATTTGAATTTATTTTTCTCATAACAGCTAAAAGAACTTACTGCGTAATTGTTGGTCATACAGATAAGATATCATCTTTTAAAACTGTAAAAGGTCTACTTTTATTCATGTAGGCTAAAGTAGGCCTACACTCACAGGCTAACGACAAAACGTTTTCTCGCTCATGACAAACAAACGTTTGGGCATTTCTCAGTGAGAAAATTCATAGCCGAGTGGTAGAACTTACGGTTCGATCATCAAGAAGACACGGGTTCAAATCCCGAACAAACATGGTCTATTGTAAATTTTATATTTATTAATGCAGAGAGATTTGTGTAGCTCTAAAACTCTGGTACACCATACAGTTTTTTGCTTATATTTATAAAATAAAATTACCATGCATTTCCATTTTACACTAAGGAACAATAGTATCCAACAGAACGACTTTGCATCTGTACCAATCGTATGAGGCCAATCGTAATTTCAAAAGCAGTTCTGTAAAAAAAGTAATTTTATATATATAGCCAATATATATATATATATATTTTATTAGGCCTATTATTATTATTTTTTTGATTCCCTACAACCTAGAGTTTTTAAAAACATGGTTTTAAGTAAAGTGTGATTTGCCAGGGGGACGGGGATTTCCTTCTGGTCTAAACATCCCTGCTTCTGCTGAATTATTTGAATCCCCACACCCCTCCCTCCACAGTAATCAATGCTATAGGCTACTTCACCAATAGACCATATCAAATATAAAATAGAGATATGCAACAGAACAAGCACGTTTAAACAACGATAAACAATAAAATCAAAACCAGCGTTTCAGTTGTTCATAGTTCAAGTGGCCTTAATGCATGCACGGCTTTTCAAAATTTCACAAAGCGTTTTGAGATTATTTTGAATGAAATATTGAAGTTTATAATTAAGTGTTTTGGCAGACCACGCCGAGTGGCCCTATGCATTTTTCTAAAATCGGGTTTTATTCGAACTTTTGCTAACGACAAAAGTTTATCTGTCGTCTCTGTCTCCGGGAACTGCGCGTCACAAAAATGAACCGAAAGCCACTTCAGCTCAGTCACTATAAGAAATCGGCTCTGTCTAATGCCTTTAAATGTCTAAATATTCAGGCTAATAAATGTTATCTGATTATGTAATCCATATGAAAACGAGAGGTACAGAGGATCTACTCAAACATGTAGCCTATGTAAGCGCTTCCCAATGAGAAAATGACAAGGGTGAAAATCTCGCTCTAATGAAATGTAGCAGGCTAAATCGCCCTGAATTAAAATGTAAAAACAGATCAAATAATGTATTTGTCGAAATGTTGCGATATTGTTTCATTTAAGTTCATAATTATTCTATAGGCCTACATGTTATTTAATTTAGCAGCATTACCACGAAGCACCGTGGTTCGATATTTATTTGAATAATAAAAAAAATAATAAAAACTTAATTCACAAATTGCATGCCTGGTTGAAAGGATCCAAAGATCCCTGTAGAATTTAATATTAAGTTGAACATTTTGTTCATGACAACAAATGAACATGCGTTTTTTCAGATTATATTTAGTTTTGCTTGGAAAAAGCTGGCCCAAACCAGTTTTATTTCATCAATTATTGAAATAATGAAATATTTAGTAATAAACTTTTATGACAGAAATTTCACTAGGCTACATGTAACTTAAATCATTTAATTCCTTCATTATCAACACTGTCTAGAATAGCGATTTAAGTGTGAATTACGACTTCTCTTTGTGTTAAATCAGCCTCAGACTCCGATAGCCTGTGGGGGGTTGGGGGACAGTTCAGTGCTGTGCGCGCAGGACAATAGGCCTAGGTGTTAATGTTCCTCTTTCATATGGAGAGCGAGGGAGACTAAATAAACTTGTTAAAAAGAGATTCAGCGCGAGAGAGGCAAAGAAAAACGCATGTTTTAATTTAATTATGTTGCTTTGGACAATTTTCGTTTTGTAGGCCTACTGTTTTAATTGTTTAATGTCATTTATTTGGCAATACAAATTTAAAATGTCGCAAGAATAATATTAGCCTAGTGTTTCTTATTTTGCATCGCAAAAGAAATAAACTCTAAACCCGATGCAACCCTGTTTTAAATAAAAAAAAACACTTTATTTAAACCTTGAAATGTTCGAACTTGGTTTCAAACTTAAGTAATTTTAGTGTTCTTTTACATTACACAATAATTTAGCAGACTAAAGACGAGCTTCTTCATTTTCATTTTCTGATGCAATCGGCTGACAATCTTCCTTCATCAGTTTGTGTCCTTTGTGCAGCGGCTGCGGTTCTACTGGAATGTAGCAAATTTATGTTGTAATGATAATTAAACAAAACTCTTGACTTTAAATAAGTAAACAGTTATAAACAGTTAGCTATTTAAGCATCAAGAAGGTAAAATATAAACGCTGTTGGCCAACATCGGTTAACAACATGTATGCCACATTGAGATTCGATCTCGGGTCGATTGAAGCTCCCTGAAGCTCGTGTTGATGCGTTGATCACTGAGCCACCGTTTGTACGCTGTTAGAGTTAAAGTCTTATGCTTTTGTAAAGCTTCATTGATGTAGCCTAAATGTTTTTATTGCAATGTTTTATGTTTTCATTATTTATTCAATTTCATTTCAGTATTTCAGCCTAATTTCAGTATTGTGGTAATGAATTATTTTAACTACGTTTCACTTGTTGAATTCATCTGCTACCAGCTTTCAATCGCTCTGAATGAGCAGCAGATTACGCATTAGAGAGAATAAACGAACACTTTTCAGAGTCTATGATTGTAGCGCCTCTTAGCGGTAAAAGGTAGCAAATACACCCCACATTTTACCGCCGCGGTGGAACGGCTGATGTGGGCGTTGTCATGGCTTTCCTCTACATTTGCGTTTGAATAGCGCGCGTTCTCCGTGGGCGTGTCAGATTAACGCGTAATGAAGTGTAATGAGCTGGGGAAAAAAATTCTGACAGCACTCTCTTTTCATACAGATTACATAAACTGAGAATATTTGTTTTTTATATAAATTACTTCATTGAAAAGAAGAGAATTCAAGCTTCATAAAGAAAAATCTCTCGTGCCTGTGTGACAAGTATTTGCAGAGTTAGAGTTAATTTTTCGGACGCGTTTCAGAATGGACTGCACTGACAGAGAGAAGGCAAAACTCGCATCATGTTTATTTTTCTTCATTTGACAAAAAGCACAACACTTTGTTTTTATTGTGAGTATACAGAAAAATAATATACACTAAACAGGATCGACTGATGTATAACACTTACATGTAAGATTAAAATCAACAGAGTATTTTGAGTCTCTTTTGCACTGATAAGAAAAAAAGTCTGCCTATCGCGCCGGCGCGATAGCCGACCCCAGGGGGTTAATGTACTCGAGATTCTTATGATCGGTCCAGACGATAAAAGGTACCCCCGACCCTTCTAACCAGTGGCGCCATTCTTCCAATGCTAACTTAACTGCCAACAACTCTCTGTTACCAATGTCGTAATTGCGTTCGGTGGGTGACAATCGATGAGAAAAAAACGCGCAAGGATGCATCTTGTCGTCTGCAAGAGAGCGTTGGGACAACACTGCACCTACTCCCACCTCCGACGCGTCGACCTCCACCACGAACTGACGTGAAGAATCAGGGGCAACAAGGATGGGGGCTGAAACAAAGCGGCCTTTCAGTTTGACGAACACAGCTTCAGCTGTGTCCGACCACCTGAACGTCGTCCTGGGGGAGGTCAAGGCAGTCAGAGGTGCGACTAGTTGGCTGAAATTGCGAATAAACCGCCGGTAGAAGTTGGCGAACCCCAGAAACCTCTGCAGGGCCTTGCGGGAATCTGGACTTGGCCATTCCACCACAGCCTTAATCTTCTCAGGGTCCATCCGCACTCCCTCAGGCGACACGATGTAACCTAAGAAAGGGACAGACTGTGCATGAAAATCGCATTTCTCCGCCTTGACAAAAAGCCCATTCTCTAGCAACCTCAGAAGCACTCGTCGTACGTGTTGCACATGCTCCTGGAGAGAAGAAGAAAAAATCAATATGTCGTCCAGGTAGACATATATGAATTGATCGATCATATCTCGCAACACGTCGTTGACTAATGCCTGGAAAACAGCCGGGGAGTTGGACAGCCCGAAAGGCATGACCAAGTATTCAAAGTGCCCCCTAGGGGTGTTAAATGCTGTTTTCCATTCATCCCCCTCCCTAATGCGAACCAAATGATAAGCGTTACGCAAATCCAATTTTGTGAAGACGGACGCTCCCTGCAACCTCTCGAAAGCTGAAGACATCAACGGCAAAGGATAAGTATTCTTTACCGTGATGTTGTTCAACCCTCGGTAATCAATACAAGGTCGCAGAGACCCGTCCTTCTTCCCCACAAAAAAGAACCCCGCCCCCGCTGGAGAAGAGGAAGGGCGAATGAACTTGGTTGCTAGAGAATCAGAAATATATTTCTCCATAGCCTCTCTCTCAGGAACAGAGAGTGAATACAACTTGCCCTTGGGCGGAGACTTACCTGGCAGTAAATCTATAGCACAGTCATAGGGACGATGCGGAGGTAGAGAAGCAGCGCGAGACTTACTGAACACCTCCTTCAGGTCATGGTACTCCGCGGGCACGTTAGACAGATCCCCTGCTTCCTCCTGAAACACAGAAACAGGCACAGACGAACAAGCAGACACAAGACAAGACTTATGACACCCCTTGCTCCACTCCAGCACCGATCGGTGATGCCAGTCCACTCGGGGGTTGTGTTGGATAAGCCACGGGTGACCAAGTACGATGGGTGCCAGGGGTGAGTCCAGAATATAGAATGAGATAGTTTCAGAGTGATTTCCAGAGGTAATGAGGGTGACGTCTTCAGTGGCAAGGGAAATGGTGGGTAGCTCTTGTCCATTGAGTGCGTGAACTGAAATCTTGTGAGTGAGTGGTTTGAGTGGAATCTGAAAATCTTGAGCAAATCTGTAGTCCATAAAATTACCTTCCGCGCCCGAATCCAATAGTGCCAGACAATCGTGTTGGTGACCTGACCACCTAAGCCTTACCGGAAGGAGCGTGGAGGTTGATGTAACAGCTGATGAGGTCTTCCTGGCGGAGATCCCACCCGATAGTAGCCTCAAATTTACTACCGGGCTGGGCCTTTTACTGGACAGTTGTATGCAAAGTGACCCGATCCTCCACAATAGAGACAAAGGCCCTGGGATCTCCGCCTCTCCCTCTCCTCCCGGGAAAGCCGAGCTCGACCCACCTGCATGGGCTCCGGATCGTTGTTGGGACTGACCACGTCCCTGCCACTGGACCGAAACCTGTCGACGTCTCCGAAGGTGCGGGTGGATTTAGCCCGGCGCTCAACTCGAGCCAACCGAGCGTCCACCCGCAGCGCCAAGTCAATGAGCCCGTTCAAGGTGGTGGGCAGGTCCAGGGCGTAGATCTCCCTCTGGACGTGGTCAGCCAACCCATGCAGGAACATGTCCCACTGCGCCTCCTCGTTCCATCCGCACTCCGCCGCCAGGGTTCGAAATTCAATAGAATAGTCCGAAACCGATCTTCCCTCCTGTCGCAACTCTGCCAGGGTCCTAGCGGCCTCACGCCCAGAGACCGCCCGATCAAACACTTTTCTCATCTCGGCGGCGAGGGTCTGGAACGAGGCGCAGCATGGGTTTTGATTCTCCCACACCGCCGTTCCCCATAGCGCCGCCTTCCCCGTCAACAGAGTCAAAGTAAAAGCTACCTTCGCCTGTTCGGTGTTAAAGGTGCGGGGCTGTAGTGCAAAGTGCATTGAGCACCGAGTGATGAACGCTCTGCAGTGGGAAGGTTCTCCTCCATATGCTTCAGGAACAGGAAGGCGTGGCTCTGGCTGGGAGGCGCTCTCAGGTGGTGTGGGGGGAACGGCTGGTGTGGGCGGCGCAGTGGGAACTCGTAGGCGTTGGATCTGCTGGGTGAGCTCGGACACCTGCGTCACTAGGGCTTGTACTGCGCGTCCCGTACCGCCGATCTCTCTCTCTTGGGCATCCATTCTGCGAATGCTATGGTGGATGAAATCCTCCAGGGATGATGAAGACGCACTTGCTGCTTCCATCTGTTGGTCAGTACGTTCTGTCATGATCGCGGGATGAAAGACAGGAAGCAGATGCAAGTTACTCTTTTAATGATTATATATATAAGATGAACACACAGTACAGCCGATGGTGAAGTGACGCAGGGGCTTCGGTGGCCAGGACTCGTGCAGACGTGCAGTGAAGACGTGACGACAACGAAAACCCCAATCCACTTGAACACGATGACGAACAGGAACACCAGGCTGGACAGGACACAGGAACACCGACACCGAGGACCAGAGACAACGTACTGACAAAGGATGTAGAAACAGAGGTAAGCATATATAGGGTTGAGAGATTGCGTGCAGCTGGTGAATTGATGATGATCAGCTGGAGCGGATCCGGAGTGCCAATCATTCACGCCCACACGCACGTGCACTCATACAACAACATAAACACGAGACAAGAAGAGAGCAGAGAATACGTATACCGTGACACACATGCATACATGCATACATGCATACATACATACATATTGACCCCAAACCTTTGAACGGTACGTTAAACATTGCCATCAGCTATTCAAGTAATATATATATGGAAAACTGGAAATGTCACCTATATTTCATAGAATGTCCCAGCTGTTCAAGACGTCCTCAAAACAATGCGTTTCTCCAGCCAGGTGAGACAGTAACCTTTCCATTTCTTCTCTTTTTTTTCTGAATTGAATTTAAGGGTCATGTAAGATGGTGGGGTGATATCTAACATCATATATAGTGTCTAGTATTTCATTCATTTAATGTGAGGAAAGTGCAACCATGGATAAAACACCCTTTAAAGCACTCTTGTAATAACCTTGACCTAATGAAATGTGACTAGAGATGCTTTCATATTGGTAATAATGTCAAGTCACCGTGATGTGTATTTTCTCACTTATGTCACATTGCATTTATTTTAGACTGAAAGAGGGAGGAAGAGAGTGGTCAGACATCTTTCTGGTTCTGTCGATTACTTTTCTTTGGTCTTTTGCATTACAAGGTTGATGCATGGTCAGCATGGTCCCAAAGGATTAGCAAACCATTACACATGACTCTGAAACAGACCTTTTATATATATGTATAGGCCAACATCAAAAATACAGTAAAAAGAGTAATATTTTTTAAATATTACAATTTAAAAGAACTGTTTTCGAAAATATATTTAATATATTTTCAAATGTTATTTATTCCTTTGATGGCAAACCTGAATTTTCAGTATCATTACTCCAGTCTTCAGTGTCACATGATCCTTCAGAAATCATTCAGATATGCTGATTTGGTGCTCAAAAAATATTTCTTGATATTATCAATGTTAAAAAAAACCTGAATAGAAAATAAATGATTTGTTTTAGAACTCTTGGTTTAATAATATTAATAATAATTGCATTTCTTAAATTTAAAAGCAAAAGACCTCAACCTTGCTGCAGACCTTCAACATTAGATATTCAAAAATGTTTAAAATTAGAATGAAGCATCAGTACATATTTAAAAACCTGATGAATCCTTTCAATGAGGAGGAACTTTTATTATTTAACAGATTTGTGTCAGTAAAAATTCTGAAATGTGTATTTATTTGTAAGCTTACTGTAATAAATAATAGTGTCTCGTGAAAGAATCACCATACAACAATACATCAATAAATGTTTTATTTATTCGAAACCATCTGATACTGACATGCAGATCTAGCACTCTACTAAAACACATGGCATTAAGATGTTTTATTTTTTATTTTACCTTTATTTTACCAGGAAGTCTCATTGAGATCAAAAATCTCTTTTACAAGAGAGACCTGGCCAAGGTAGCAGCCAAGATACATTCTGTCCTTGTCGGAGCCCCAAAGAGACATGAATAAATACTCTGTCCATACATAAAAATGTCCTGCTGAAGAGAACAAAGAGGGAATACTCAAGTTACATTTGAGCTATTAAGTTACAATGGCAAGAGAATTTGCAGAACCATTGATTATTAGTTACAATTATGAAATGTTTATTAACGCTGCCATGTGAACTGATAAAGCACACAAGCTCTTAAATAAGCTGTAAGCCATATATCACACCATACTCAACCTTTTTTCGACATTTGAAAGCACCTAATGTACCATCCTGTGCATGCTCGACTTGCCTGCAAAGCGATGTTTCTGTAAGCCTTACAAATGGCTGTAATCCCACCTTTTAAAGAAAATCAAAACAATGAAAGGCCAGTATAATGAGTTAATGGAGGAACTGTATGGGGTTCATTTCAGGAGCAAAATTGCATTCATGCTGGCCACTGTCACAGAGGTGTTCCCATTCCAGTGGGTCTAATAGAGGGCTTATCTGATCCTGGTGAGCCTCTGATCCACACTTTTCTACAGCACAAAGTGCAGCATATCTCTGGGGGATTAGACGGCAACTGCAGCAATGCCCTCTCGCTCAAAACTCACATCTAATGTGTGTGCATGTGTGTATTTGAGAAGGCACGAGGGAGATCACAGCTTGCACGCCTTCTCCGTGATGGGGGTGGATCAGTGCCATCTGAAAGAAAGCATATATCACACACACTATACACAGCTGTTGCATGCATAACACCTATCACTGGTTTTACTGTGCATGGTCCCTTTATAGACCACCAAACTCATCTGAGGTACTTTAGAAAAAGTGTGTGTATGTGTGTGCAAAGAGGCTTTGAGATATCATCACACCCGCCTTTTGCTTCAAGGTAGGAAAACTTTCTTTGTGGAGGCGAGAATTGCTGAATTAGAAATTGAGCAGAATCGCATCACATTCAGAGAGGAATCATTAAACACTAACACATTCTTTGTGTCACAGACTTGTGTGAAGCCTGTGGAGCGACTTGTGAAAAAGCAACCGGGCAACTTCAGGCCTGAGAAACAATAACTTTTTTGGTGTCTTTTTGAATATATGTCGGCCATGAATGTGCTTCGCAGAGCTGGATCAAGGTGAGCATTTCAAGTTAAAAAGTATGTATATATATAGAAAACCCTTATTTGTCGGCTGTGGATGTGTGGAGCCTTTGAAGCTGCCTAAATTTGGATTTTGGACTGTCAAAATGGTCTACATTAGGCACCAATTAATTTGCATTAGATGGAGAAAAATCCTTAATGTTTTCCTCCAAAACCTTAATTTCTCTTCTGCTGAGGTAAACAAGTCATATGCATCTATAATGGTCTTGGGGTGAGTAATTTTTGGGTGAACTAATTGCTTTTTAAAAATCATATTACTTAGGCTATTTAGCTTTTTATTAATACTTATAAAGTACATATTAATGCCTTATTCTTCATGACCATACTCTATAACTGATAGAACCTTAACCAAGAGTTTTCCCTCAATTGACTCTTAACTACTGCTTAGTAAGTAAGGTAGTTGTTGTACACGAATTACGATCTTACAGTTTTTCTCGATTGCTTAAACACATTTCTTGAAACTATGCCTCGTATTCTCAAAACAGTAAACACAAATCCATAACGTCTCACCCAATTCCCCAAACATCCTATTTTCAGGTCAAAATGACGCTCTACACTCAAAACCATTCACTCTTGCTGAAAAACCAAACTTTGCCCTCAGACAGGACACACAAGCCCTCAAAAATACACACACTACAACATAGTCTTACACACTGGTGCTATAAATTCAAAACAACATTTCCAAAACTGGTAAGTCATGTTGTTTGTGGTTGCTTGTGGAAATGTTTGTCTCTTATTCAGTGATAGAAATTTGTTTGCCACCACACCTTCCTGAAGGTTCTGATGATGGAGGCGACGGTGAAGCGACTCAAATTTCGCTGAACTCGTTGCCCAGCCTCCCTCATAGTCATACCATGGACAAGGACATGGCCAACTAAAGTGGCTTGAATTTCATCCGAGACTGCTTCTCTTCTTGCCCTTGCCCTTCCTCCTCCTTCTCCTCCTCCTCCTCCCCCTCAGTAAACTGATTTTTATCTTTTATAAAATATTGTATAACCTTTTATCTATCTATTGAAGGATCTGACTGATGTGTGTTCAATTTTGACACTTAGTGTTTTCACCTGGGTAATTGTGTGCTAACTGAGCTGAAGCTGTGCTGACTTGAGTGAACAATATTGAATGCCAGTGCTTTCTAAATTACCACGTGGTGTAGGCAATGAGAAATGAAGGGAATTGTGTGTAGAGTTTTGCTGTAACAGTTCAACAAATCTGACTAATTTGTCAAAACAGGGGAATAGTGTTTATAGTTCAGTGAAATGGGTGTGCTTTTTGATAAATGGCATTATAGTTTTGAAATTTTAGTTCAAAAGCCTGGTTATAGTGTTTAAACAATCGATAAAAACTCTAATATGGTATATTTTGTTCAGTATTGACCTTATGAGGGCGTAGTACCACAACATTAGCAAAGACTATAGATATACACATGCCGTGCACTCCTACTAATGAACGGGAGAAACTGCAATGCGCAATATGGCAGAATATGTCCTGCCTTCTGAATAAAAGAGCCAATCACTTACTGGTAAAGCCATTGCATCACTGCAGCTGC
This sequence comes from Rhinichthys klamathensis goyatoka, assembly GCF_029890125.1. Lineage (NCBI taxonomy): Eukaryota > Metazoa > Chordata > Actinopteri > Cypriniformes > Leuciscidae > Rhinichthys > Rhinichthys klamathensis. Next base: position 695,010 of record NW_026606877.1, read on the forward strand.
CATTAGAAGTCCCAGTTCCCATAAAAACCTGAGACTCTCACTTAGGACTGCACATGCTCATTGGCTCATCTAGACTGGAAAACAAGCTTTTTTTAAACACTATTTGAGCATAAGAAACTAAATTTATAGTTCATGTCAGATTTTGTTGCTGATTTGAAATATGTTTTTTTTTTTAAATTGTGAGTTCGAGAGTTCCCCCATTCAAATAGATAGGTCTTGAATGACCGAAACAGCTAAACGTTGCAAATATGGCAGCCAAGTGAAAAAGATTTTCTTTGAAAGGACTAACTTTGATGTTTTTCATTCTCCCTTAATAACATTTAATAAATACAGTCTATTCGTATGTAACAACACACATAACTACAAGTCTTGATAGTGTTTAACCAACTCTAATAAAGTCTGTCTAAGTCTGAATATATTCTCCATTCTAAAGTGAGGTGTTGCTTATAATCATATATAGGCTGTGTGTGTGTGTGTGTGTGTGTGTGTGTGTGTGTGTGTGTGTGTGTGTGTGTGTGTGTGTGTCAGAACTGTGACAGTGAGTTATTAATCATTTAGATATGCAGATATACAAAATCAGCTATGACTTTTAAATATGCTTTGCATATCTGATGGAAAGTCACTTATGTGACACACAATGCTGCTCCTTTTTTATTGGTTTAAAATAGAGTATTAACATTTTTTTTTTAAATATATATGCTAAATAAGAGTAGTGCACAGTTTAACACTGTATTTATTGATCCATAGAGCTTGAAGAGGACTTTTTCTTTAAATGTCTAACATTTCCTCACATCAAATGAGTGGAAAGACCCAAATGTATGCACAGCTATATAAATTTATAAACAAGACAAAAATAATGCAAAACTCACTCAAAATATTCTGAGGTTTGTGGTTTCAAGTTTTTTCCCCTATGTTATAGTGCCTTGTTTTCTATACTTATTCTTCTTTTTCTTTTCTATTTTTAAGATAACTAATAAAGATGTGTTTGGAGTATTTGTTACAATAAATACAAAACACAACTAATGATTAAACAAGACACATATTGACACAATCCTGAATCAAAAAAACAAATAAATTGAACTATAAATAAGGATTTCAAAATAATTCACATGAACAAACACAAGACAGGGAAATCATTTAAAATGCTCATTAATTATTGTAGATAGCAAGACATGTAATCTTAAATATTTATTCATCTTACCTCAATCTTAAATATTTATCTTAGATATAAAATATTAATTTAAAGGCCAAATAGTCTGGGACATTGGTTTTAACTGCAAAGCAAGATGTTGTGTATTGTTCATGTAGTGTGTTTTAAATCATTTGTTTTACATGCCTTTATCTTGTTTTTCCAGGATAAAAACAGAACAGAATGGCTGCAATTTTTCAGGCTCTATGGCATAGTTTTATGAGAGCTACTATCATTTTATCATTGCAGAGGGCAGTAAACTTGACTTTCTCTTGTTAAAAATGTATCCATTTAAAATATAGCTGACTTTTAGTAGGCACCGCAAATTTAAATACAAGCAATCAAACATTTAAGCTCTAAAAAAGTAGTTAAAACCTGAAAGAAATTAGCTGTTTTAATGTGAAATATGCTTATTAAGAAATGCATATTAAATTATCTTGAGAGCTATATTGATGACATGCACGTGGACAGCATAATGTGCTGTTTTCTTTAGCTGTTTCATTATGAACCTCTTTTCCCAGTCTGTCAGTGACGCTTTGCGGTGCGTTACCCAACTGGTTGCAAGTTCTGTTGAGCTCTGTTGGCAACGACGGAACTTGCGTCAAGTTGGCTTTAGGAAATGCACCCCTGTTTAGTTCTAGTCTCTACGAAGTCTCTCCTTTAGAAAAGCACAATATGCTCTAATTGGTCAGCTGGACCAGTGTCAGCTGGTAATTGGTCAGCCACTTCAAGCGTATTCACACCTTTTAGCACAACCATGAGTTTCAACACACTAACGTACCTTAACTAGGCCTCGTCCCATATTGCTGTATATGTCTGACTCTGGGCGGGAATTATTCAATGAGGAATATTGTGTTCATTTCAGGGAGTTCAGAAACAGTGCCTACTAATATAGAGAATAACTCCCTTTGGAGTGGACTTTGTGCTCTGTAACTTTGCAGACTGTTTTCATGCATGCTAAAACAACAACATTACACGGTAAAGAGAGCTGAAAATGTAAAAATGCATAACAGATCCTCTTTAAATGGTCATTGACAAAACTAAATTCCCAAATACTGTGAACAATGAAGTATTGAAGCACTCAACAGCCAACACAAATCACCACAAATCTGGTACAAAATGCATAAGACAAGGGCAAAAAAACAATAAGAACACAACAAGAAACATTATTTGAGCATGTTAAATGTAATTAAGAGCTAATATCAAATACCACAATTTTCCAAACAAGAAATTCACCTGACTTCTTACAGATTTTTTACCAAAAGAAGGTGAAAAAAAAGAAAGAAAAAGGGCAGGTTAATACATTTTATGCATACTAAAAATGTTAGCAGAGTAAAAACCATACTGGGCCTTTCATGCATAAGAGTGTGGTTTCTCAAGAAAATGGCGGTGTCAGCGTTTTGCTTGGGCCCTGTGCTCAGAGTGCGCTCACTGTGAAACGAACATTATTTCATTATCAAATCAATCTGCACTGACATTTATTGCATTTTTAATGAAAACCTAGAAATGTATCCACTACCAGCCTTTCCCTGCCTGCAACTGTTAATTCTGAATTTTCCTGATTTACAGCAAAAATGACTCTCAACAGTATTAGCAGTAAAATTAATGTTACTCGAACATTAATGTGTTTTGCACAGAGTCCATTCACACTTCCATGGTCACGACTTCTGCAGGGTGTTAAAACCTTCTGATGTGTGAGCTAACAAACGTATTTGAAGACTTTTTAATCTCTTTATACACTCTAATGTCCTTTTCTTATATATTTTATTACCTTGTAGGATGGGCTGATCTTCTCTCCTTATTTCCTTGTCCATTCTGAATTCTGAGTAGGAGGGCTATCCATCTGCCTGCAGACCACACATAAATAATAAGATGGCTCATAAATGAATGCAGACTGGATACTGATTTGTTAACAGGAAGCTTGGAAATTATTGATCTCACAATTGATTTCCAACCAGAAGATGGAGGATGTATAAGAAATACATCAGATTGAAACCCAGTGTTGTGTGCATGTGATATCTCTTGGAATATTGGAAGAATGCCCAAATATGCCTGTGATCTATGAACCAATGTATGCTAGAGTTCAGCTTTATGGCTGCACATATTTTTTTTTTTAGCTAGTGGTAAAGCAAAGCTAGGATTATGCTTAGTCTGTGTGTCAGCAGTTCATCATTTAGCAGATGACTCACAAACGCACACTTACTCCAGGAGACTCTTGGTCCCTCCCTACATGTTTTTCTTGTTCAAGAAGCCATTTCTTTCAGATGTACATCACAGTATAAGAAAATACTATCACAATTCCATTTCATGAAGACTTTTCATGATGACAAATTTTATACAGCAGTTACGTCGGGTCCTCAAATTTGATTCTAGTGGCGTTCCCTGATCGCTGATGGCCTACAGTCCAACAGCACTGGGACTTTTCACCATTTCCATCATTTTGCATGTCTTTGTGCATTCTAGACAGATTGTCAGTACATGCATACTATGCTGATGCCAAAAAAAATTTCACGCACACTGTCCACGAGCCGGAGTGGAAGCCAGACAAGGGAAGTATACTTTCAGCTTGACTGCGCGCGTACAGTACGGTGTACTAATAATGGAATTTGCATCATGTGCACTGTATGCATACTAGACTAGAGCAGTGGTTCTCAAACCTGTCCTAGGGACCCCTCGCCACTGCACATTTTGCATGTCTCCCTCACCTAACACACCTGATTCAACTTATCAGCTCATTAGTACAGACTGCAAGACTTGGGCCGTTTCTCAATACCAAGTACGCAAACTTCAGACTTGCGTCCTTGGTAGTTCGGACTTGCTAAGTTCGACTCAGGAGAACGAACTCCAGAGGACGAGAGGACGCATGTCCGGTTATTCTGCAAATGGAACAGCGGCGTTCTTGATCGCGTCACTCAGCACGTTCTGGCTACTCCGGTTATCTCTTTATGTATATTTTAGGCAACAATAAAAAGAAATATGCTACAACTCTGCCTCTTTTTGCCAACAATAAAACGAAATATGTTATAAAACACCACTCTGCCTCTTTTCATTAAAAAAAATCTTAAACATAGCCTAATGGCCATGTGGTTCAGGCAACGCGTACATTGATCATCTTCACTGCATATATTTATAACAACATGGACATGATCTTTTTGTTTTCATTTAAAAAATATTAAACATTATTGATTTTTATTGACATTTCACAAACAGAGACAGGGTTGTGTCATTTTATTTTATTGTACATATAGTGAAGAGAATGTTAAAATAAATATAAATATATATATATATATATATATATATATATATATTATATATATATATTGGTAACGCTTCCTTTTATAGTACAGTAATTACGTGTACTTACAGTGTACTTACCTAGAAAGTACTGGCTATAATAAGTACATAGTATGCACATGGGTAACAGGACTGTAAAAGGAAGCGCTACCTATATTTTAAAGTATATAAAATAAAATTACACAACCCTGTCTCTTTTTGTTAAATGTCAGTTTTAATAATCAATAATATCTAGCCTAAAAGGTATAGAAGCTATAATGAGAAATAAAGCAAACAATTCAGTCAAACATAAGTAAGCTCTCTAATAGGCTACAAAGTTAAAGTTAAATAGAAGTCAAAACTTCACTTTGCCCTCAGCCAAAACGATTTTTTTGCCATGGAACAAGCTATAGTTTAACGAGACCAAAGGTCGACTTATACACAAGACGAATTATACGTCAAATTTATCCACTAGACTAGAGACATCAGAGCCAGCGGCAAACCTCAGAAGCACTAGCCGAGGAAAAGCTGTTCCAGTCATTAATGAGCGCTGAGCGCCCGTTGAACGCCTGGATCTCACAACTCCGAAAACGTCAGATACATTTTTAAAATAGGCGCTATCTTTATAAATAAACCACAGATTTGAGCTTTAAACAACTACATTCTCGCCTGAAACACTCTTAAAATTACATTTCATGACACAATAACAGTAGTATTTTGATATTACGCGGGTTTTCTCCTCTGCTATTGACGCTTGCTGGTTGGTGCGAGATTCATTCTGGGATACCTGGCTGTCTCAAGTCCGCACAAGTCACCTCTCGATCATAAACAGTAAAAGAAAGCTCTCGATGCATCCTCGGTAAACGGGGATTTGAACTGGACTTGGCTAGATGTGAACTCTGAATTGGAACAGTACTTGGGCAGTGACTGATGACGTTTCACAAGTCTACAAGAACACAAGTACAGACAAGAACGCATATTAAAATAGGAAAACATAAAACGGGTAAATGTAATTATTGTGATCAGGCAGAAACAATTGAACATGTTTTAATAAAATGTGTAAAATATGTAAAAGAAAGGTTAGAAATTATGAAGGAAGTAAGGAACTTGGGTGTTGAATCATTTAATATGGAAAGCATTTTGAAAATAGATAAAGTAGATGAAGAACAAGATACAATATATAGTGCTATAATACAATTTGTTAAAGCAATAGGAATAGTCTGGAGAATTTAAAGTAAAATTATTATTATTTTATTATTATTTTTTTTCATACTTTTGTTTAAGTTGTTAATTTCCATATGTTTATTAGTGCTTCACACTCCAGTCCAGTTGGTGGCGGTAATGCACCGAAAGTTGGTTTGCCCACCGCCATAAAACTCCATTAGAAGAAGAAGAAGAACACATGTTGAGAAACGGCCTTGAATTTGGTGTGTCTGATATTTTTCAGCAACTTTTTCTGCAGGTTACTAGCATGTTACTCTTTAGTATTTTACCATAATAGATATTCTATTCCAAATTCAGCCACTGATGATGGTGTGTGTGTGTGTGTGTGTGTGTGTGTTGTTCAGAGATGCATACGTTAATTTTGTGCAGTATAAAGACAATAGTTTGAAATAATGTTTAAAATAATATGAAATCAAATTAAATACAACAAGTTTAAGCAATATATGTTTACAAGCTGCCCAATATTAACTTCTTGTTTATTGAAATGTTGAATAAATGCAATCCAAATGGTCTGAAAAACAGCATGGTAGTGGTCATGAAATTTGTTTGTGACATTTTTAATATAAATGTATTGCATTATTAACTTTTTTTTTTGCATTCCCCCCCCAGATCTGTCTAATGCTACTTTCCTTACCTGTGACTCCTTTCAACTCTGTAGCTGTTTTTGATCAATGCATTAGTAAATATATATGGCAAAATATGGACATATAAATACATATGGATGAAAGTGTCAGTACCACAGAGTTCTTGCCACATGTCATAGAATCCAAAGAGACTTTAAACAGGAGATCTCACAAAATAGTCCTTTGATGGGAAACTTGAATACATGAAGATCGCAAATAACAAAAACACGATGACCGACATCAAACTAAACCAAACAGGAAATATTTGTACACAAGGAAAAATGAGGGAACTGAACAGGAACAGCTGGATAAAGATTAACTAATTAAACGACATCACGTGAACGAAATGACTAATCAAACAAATTGAGAAACTAGGTCAAGACAGACAAACTAACAACAAAGGAAACTGATGAAAACAAACTGAAAGTCCATAATCATGACAAAACTATGGAACAATTTTATTTTTAGGACTTTCAAAATTTGTTGGTAATGCATGTACTTGACTTTTTAATGTTTAAAAAGCATAATCCTCTCCCCTGACTCTCTTTTGATGTGATTAACAGAGCCTAGGACTGTCACAGATAATTATCTGTACACCTGTTTCAATTATGTCTTTCAGGTAGAAGCGACATTTTATATATGCTATTCTAAAAATGATCACTTACAGCTTTAATTATCTTCAATGCTCGACAAGTACAAACTATCACCCAAGAGCAAAATACATAGTCATTTACAAACATGAACGAGAAAGGCATCAGAGCACAGCAGCAGAAAAACACTTTTTTTGTTACACATGCAAGATTAAATCACAAAGTGTGGGGAAACTGTAATGATATTATTTAATTATTGCATGTTTGCATTGAGATCAGTGTTTCCATTTCTAGTGAATTTTATGAAATATGCCATATGTGATGTGTTAACAGATAAGTAAAGACTCTTGCGTAAATCTACACTGCAAAATTAATGTTTTTACTTGTTTTCCAGTCCTTGAAACAAAATGAATTGCAACATTGCTGATGTCACCAGTGCACGGTCTTCCCTCACTGCTGAACTCCCTTAGCCTGGCAAGCCAGACCTACATCAAGATGTTAGGTCTGGGAACTCACAATTGGCATACCTCACTCCGAGGGGCGGGATAAACGGTTGTCTTTCAAAATCCCTCTGCACGCAATAGGATAGCACTACAACCAACCAGAGCAACGAACGGCTGTGGCTGAGTGAGTCCCGTTTTCCCCCCAGCGGAGCTAATTGATATAAACTTTTGACGTATCCAGTCGTCAAAACTCCGAACACATCTTCCTTTTTTAAGAATGACTTAAGTAACGTTCTCTTAACTCCAAGTCCTCCAGAGTCACGGCCAAAGCCGATTCGAAAGACCGCTGTTCGCCAGCAGCATCTTCTTTGTTTTCAAGTAGCAGGGAAATCACCTATGGAAATCACGCGGAAGCGTCACAACTCTGCCGTCATTATGTTAAGCCCGCCCACCAACTCTATGTGATTGGCCTGACCAGAGTTTGGTTTTTCCAGCTCGAATGCCAACGGAGAGTTGCTAGACCACACTGGCTGCAAAATAATTTTTGCTGCCACTAGGGTGCGTCTAGATTTCTAAGTTAGAACTCCCTCACACTCTAGACTACAATTCCCAACATTCCTCCTGCTCATCACCTGCACTTACTCAGCCATGATCTGCACCTGCACCTGATCAGCACACTCATCAACACAGTATTTAAGCACACAACTCAGTCACACACACATTAGCTGTGTCCCAATGTGAAGGCTGCATCCTCCAAGGCCGTATTTGAAGGCCGATTGCGTCACAGCGGCACAACAAAGGATGTCCCAATTCAAAGGCTGCACCCTCCGAAGGTCGCATTTAAATGCCAATTGCGTCACCGCGGTGCAATGAAGGCTGTCCCAATTCAAAGGCTACACCCTCCGAAGGTCGCATTTCAAGGCCGATTGCGTCACCGCGGTGCGATGAAGGCTGTCCCAATTCAAAGGCTGCACCCTCCGAAGGTCGCATTTAAAGGCCGATTGCGTCACCGCGGTGCGATGAAGGCTGTCCCAATTCAATTCTGCATCCTTCGAAGGCTGTATTCGAAGGCCGGTTGCGTCATTGCGGCGCGACGAAGGCTACCCTGATTCAAAAGCGACGCCAAATGCACCCTTCGTTTCCCCGTGAAAGAGAGGATACATAAATGGATCCTTAGCGGCTTATCCTACCCCATAAGTCATTGTGCGCCGGTGACAACAGCATTTTTATTTGAAAAAATGGCGGCCGAGAGTACGGTGGATGACGGCAAATTCACATTTAAATGTAAGTATGTTTTCATTTACTTCAATACCTAGCGAAGCCAGAGTTAAAAGTCACAAGTTTTTCTTATAAACTTCATCTTAACTCCTTCATCACCATTGCGTGGCTTCATTTGTCAGGTGGTTTGAGGCAAAACTTGTGCTAATATTAGTTTAATAATTGTTTCAGGGAGCAAGGGGCAGACAACGCAATTTAGCAAATTGCGGTCTGAAAATGACCATTTATTTACCTGGGCGAAAAACTCCACCAGCGTGGCTTGGAGGTAAGACAACAACCTATTTGTAATATTTGCAGTAGTCTGTCTCACTTGTGTATTATAAGAAATATCACTCACCCTATAAAGCCCACAACAATAAGAAAAGCAGTAGATAAGGCAATGGGGTTTCACTTTTGTGTTTTTGTAGTGCTGTCATGCAAGATATGTCTACAAAGGTTTTTAACTACATTTGAGTTTCCAGAAATATGATTTCTGAAATATTTTCCTTATGTGTCATATTTTGCAGTGTTAACAATGCACTACTGTTAAGATTGCACCCCTGTGTTAAGTACCCTTTTCTGCTTTTTTAGAGCAATTCTGGAGAAAATGGGTCTGCTGGGGCAAACTCCCATGCAGGCAAAAAAAAAAAAAAATACAAAGTAAGAAAGCTAATACACACATCTTTGCTTAAATTTATTGTGCCGTCGTTGTTGTTAACAGGCATGCTTTATTTGCTCTGACGTAGGATTGGAAGTATCCAGGGACAGGTGAGGGAGGAAGTGAGTGGGAAACCCACTGCTGTTACTTGGCCATGGTTTGTCCTCATGGATGAGGTGTTGGGACAGAGGCACTCCACCAACCCCCCTGTCCTCATTGCTTCGATCCCTGAGGACAGACCAGGGCCAAGTTCAGCAGTGGGTGCCCACGGTGAGGAGTCCGAAGCACCACCACCACCACTAGCAGGACCCGCACCACCACCACCACTAGCAGGACCCGCACCACCACCACTAGCAGGACCCGCACCAGCAGTACTAGCACCACCAGCACCAGCACGGAGAAAGCGGGATTATGAGGAGGAAATGCTAAGTTTAATTAGAGAGGACATGGCCCTGCAAAGGGAGGCAGAGGAGAGGAGAGCTCGAGAGAGAAGGGAGAGGATGGACAAGCTGTTTGCTCTTCTTGAGCGAATGGTGGAGAAGCAGTAGTTTTATTTTATTTATTTAAGAGGAAACTTACTCGGTTACCTAACGTAACCTCTGTTCTCTCTAGATGAGGGAACGAGTATTGCGTAAGTAACTTACGCTACGGGTAAAGTTATCTTTTCTCGAGATCTGAAGCCAAAAATGATCCTTAATTTTTCACACTTTGTCAACGCAGTGCAGCAGGCAGCAGACCAAAGCAGGCTAAGGGAGCGTGCTTATTGGCTGCCTCGCAGCAAATGCAGCAGCCTATCCATGAGCCTGGCGTGATGTCACGCCCAATGAGGACACTCCGCACGTCACAGCCCGCTAAAAGGGGTGTGTCTATGTGTATAAAGGGGAGGCTCAGAGGCTGATTCTCTGGTTTTCTTCTATGAAGCGTGTGAATACGGCGCGCGCGCTCTGTTGACAGCCGCGCCGTCAGAGCCACAGAGTCCAGTTCTATACCCAGAAAAGAAGTAGACTGACTGGGCAGTAATGAGCTCTTGGTCCAGTTGACCGTGAGACCCAAGCTTTCCAGGTGGCTGAGAAGCACTGTCCTGTGAGAAATCAGCTCTTTCTCTGATTGTGCTAAAATCAACCAATCGTCCAAATAGTTCAATATTCGCATTCCCTGACTCCGCAGGGGGGCGAGCGCCGTGTCTATGCACTTCGTGAATGTATGGGGTGCTAGGGACAGGCCGAACGGCAGGACGGTGTACTGGTATACCTGACCGTCGAAGGCGAATCTCAGGAATGGCCTGTGACGGGGTATGATTTGAATCTGAAAGTAAGCATCTTTCAGATCGAGGGTGATAAACCAGTCTCCTGGGCGAACATGCGAGAGGATTTTCCTGGTAGTGAGCATTTTGAACGGTCTCCTCATCAGGGCTTTGTTCAAATATCTCAGATCCAATATTGGTCTGAGGGCTCCGTCCTTCTTTGGAACGAGGAAGTAACGGCTGTAAAAGCCCGACTCTCTCAGAGAAGGGTGCACCCTTTCTATGGCCCCTTTGCACAGAAGTTTTGCTATTTCTGCACGAAGTAGATGTGCTACTTCCCCATTCACTCTCGTCTCGAGATGCGATATAAAGCGCGGGGGACGGCAAGCGAACTGTAGTGTATAGCCCTTCTTTACTGTGCTCAGCACCCATTCTGACGCACCCTGAATAGCATCCCATGCTTTTGCATGTAAAGCTAGGGGCAGAATGGGCTCCGGGTTCTGATCGCCGCACTCTGCGGGCTTGAGAACCCGAATCGGAGGCGCTCGCGCTGAGCGCGCGCTCTCTGTGCTTGTATACGGCAGCTCGCACATAGCGATGGCTGGCCGTTTTATATGTCCCGGTGGCTTTGTACGGGGAACATATCGTGTGGTATATGGGGAATGACCGTGAAACAGAGCGGGCAGTGGGTAGGCGTGTGCACAGAGTTGTGGGCACGTGATCTACATCTAACACTCGAGCGGCATTTGCCAGCTTCATGAGAGTGGGCTCTGTGAGAGACACGGGATTTATAGTGCTTGTGTGTAGGGGTGAACACTGGGATGTGGGCACATTTTCTACACTTGAAACACATGTGGCGTGAGCCGTAAAACCAGGCTTTATGCTTGTAGACTTGGAATTAAAGCCTCTTTTGTTTTCCCGTTATTATTTGATTTACGGGACCGGACACCAGTTATCTTGCCAAGAAAGATTTTATTCTTATATGTCAGGAGAGAAACTTCAAGATGTTGTATTCATGCCAGGTCAATGCGTTTCCGTGTTTCTCTGAGGTAGTACAGTAAGATTGAGTTTTTATACATCACAGAGAGTCTTACAGCTTCCTTGTAAGGTAACAAAACATGTTGCTCTGAGCTTCTTAAAATTAGAACGTATGTCATACGTATACGTTATGCTTAACATGTCACAATTCACTTCCATATTAAGAACTATCCTTGTTGTTTACATCTGTGATACACTCACATCAGCGGAACATGTTACATTGTACACACCCTCTAAGCAAAATATATCTTCTCCCTGTCTGACATATGATCATCCCATGGACCCATGCTATCTATAGCCCCTCATGCATTCAAACTCATGCTTTTGAAACTTCATAAGATAATACAACTGATTATGAATATTAATAAAGAATAATAATACAGATACATAATATTTAATAATGAAATAATATTAAAAGATGAAATTTTGAATCTTCATTTCCCTCCACTGGAACTACGGCCGTCAGTTCCACACCATCATTCCCAGGTGGCCAACCTATAGAAGTGATAGTGAGGAGAAGAAATAGCAGACCAAGAAAATAGAAAGAACAGAACAGAAGAATGGAAACAGAAAAGGAAAAGAAAAAACAAAACAAAGAAACAAAAACAAAACAAAGAACAAAACCCCAACCCATGATATGTTCCCGTATACTATGTGTATTTTAATATCTATGTGTATGTATTTAAAATGAACCCCAGTCATCTAAGAAAAGAAAACTAATAAGTCTTCTGTCCGTGCCTGAACTCATTAATTAATTAACTCGTTAATTAATTAAATCCTCCAGTTCCGAACCAAAACAAGAAATTAAAATAAACGTTGATGTTAAAGGATCCTATCCCTTGGGGTTGAAAATCAGTAAACGGATGTTCATTGTTTGTGAGGTAGTGTAGAATGTGTAAAATCTCTTATTTCACGCTGTATGTCCCATTCTTAGTTCTATCCATTTGGTTAGAAATAATCAATTTGACAGGTTTGGTACTTTTCCTTCTAGTAACACATATAAGGACTTGGATTATTAGCATGAACACAGAAACTCCTACCATAGTCAAAACTATCCAATCTGACCATGATAAATTCCCTAGGATTCGTGGTAGTTTCCTCTCAGACATTAATTTAGCTACTCCATTTGCTACAATAACATGACCCATTGCTTGAATTCCCTCCTCTTGAGCTGCTTTTACACTCTTTTTAACTCTTCTAACCATTTCAAAGAGTTCATAATTCCGTTCTTCTACTAGATCATTATTCCACCATTGTGGCTCTATCTGCAACAATTGCACATGTGGAACATGAATTCCACCCAAGTGAAGAGGATAGAGAATCTCAAGGCAAAATGGATCAGGAGGAATTGGACACAACTTTCCCCCGTATATCATATTTTCACTTATTCCATCATGTAATATACACCACTGTGCTTCTGACACCTGCCATGCACCTGTGGCTTGATCTAAAGGAACTACTTCCCAAACAGCAGAACCATTAAGAGATAGACTAAACATTGTAGAGCATGAGCAAATTACCCACTCATGTTCCTCAACACAACAGTCTGTAGTAGAAATCATTGGTGTATCGCCGTCAGCCCAATATCCATTCCTTCCTAATCTAATTACTGAATTTCCTTGTCTAACACCCATTGATTGGAATTGCCTGACTGTCATAACATTGCGCTTCCCATATTGAGGCCATATCATAATCAAAGGTAACATTCCAGAACCTGACAACGAATTTTCATTAATAGCGATTTTAACTAATGGAATATGTTTAGCAGAAGTCAAATTAAGTTGATTACCGAAAACCACTAACAAAGATTCTGCTATTCGCTCAGGAACTTGTCCCATTCGAATAACTTGAATATCTTCTACCATTTGATCCTTTAAATTCTGAGCTAAAAATAAACACGCTGCACGATGTGTCTCAAAATTAGACGATTTTGTTAATGCATCTGCCAATTCCTTTGCAGCATCATTAAGATGCTGACCCGCTGCTATAATATGTAGAGAACCCTGAAGAGCCTCAGTGAGTCCTTTCCCAGACATTGTCCCCACCCACTGAGTATACTTGCTTAGTTGATTCATTTGAGCAGTATTACTAATTGAATTGACAGAACCAAATACCCCCGCTATGTCTCCCCATATACTTCGAGTTTTACGATTTTTACTACTCAGAGGATTTTTAGAGGTATAATATTTAACTTCTTTGTCCAACCAACTTCTTATTTGTGTAAAATTACCACAATAAGACTGATCAAAAACTGTAAGAAGAGAGTTCAAGTTATAATTAATTCGTTGTCGCACCATATGGGCTTCATTTATTAAGGTTTTGGTTTCTTTTGCCAACAAAATACCATGAGCTGGTGCAATAGTTGTATTTGGGCATGTTTGAGCTTTGTTTGACTTTACCGCAGAAAGATAAAAACACCTTCCGATTTCCCCAGTTTCTAGTTCAGTCTCACAATATTCATTCTCATCTTCTGAATGCCATACTCGTACATAATTTCCCTTGAATCTTGTTGTTCTTGAGGAAGCATCCCTCAGAAACCCTTCACATGGCAACACTATGGGATAAATACACCCTTGGGTCAATGAATCCCATATTGTAAGCATGTGGGTACGATTCAGAACTAAATTAATTTCCACATTAGTAGACGTTATGAGGTTTAACCCTATAACTTCACATTGTTCTTTGGAACAAATTTCTCGTCTTTGAGCACTACCAGTATACCCCCCGTCTTTTACCGGCCAAATTACTCTGCTTTTGTAACATTGGTGGTAAAAGTTACATCCTCCAAAGACGTCCTTACGATATTTAGCAAGGTCTTTATCATTGCGTGGCACCCAATCCCATAATCCCCATTTGGAAATAAAGGGTAGAGTAAAATGTTGGCCAGATTTCAGAGTTGCATTCCGAGTGATTTCTTGAACTCGAGGAGTCCATAAGGCTTGGCTTTCTTGATAAATGCCAAGTAAAATTAAAAATAAGCATACCATCGTCGTTGGGTATCGAGAATAACTTGCAACCATCTCTAATCAATGTCAATGGAATTGATTCCTGAAATGGAAGCAGAGAAATAATTAACATCACTTCTTTGTTCCCTTTTTTTAAAACTAATGGATGAACATTGCTCAATCTCAGGCCATAAGCCATCATTATCATCTTGTTCATTCACTAAGCAAGGTTTAACTTGTGACCAATGATACCATCTATCTGTTCCTACACCCTTCCCTTTGAGACAAACACTTGTATCAGTAGTTAGGAGTATCTCATATGGTCCTTCCCATCTAGGCTCTAAACCTTTCCTAGCAATTCGTTTGATCATAACAAAACTGCCTAACTCGGGAATGTGTGGAATGTCAGTAGTGGTATGTTTTTCATCCCATTGCTGTTGAGCTTCTCGCACTTTCTTATTATTGTCTTTAGTAGCTTTATCCAGCATTGCGAGATAGCGTCGTAACTTTTCTTGGAACAAAGTAGAGTCTCCTCCTGTTCCCGCAGGTGGCGGAGCATCAGGGGGTAGAACCATTGCTCTTCCAGTCATTAGTTATGGTTTTGATGTTCGTGTTGTTCAACAGTGTCACTATACTGTGTGGAGTGTGCAATATGATAGTTTGTGCTCCTATCAGATTCTCAACAGCATCCACTGCCCATGTGGCACCATCGAGGGCTTGTATACATCGTGGTTGCCCAATCATAGTGACAGGAATCTTTGAGGAAAAGTAACCAACTGGTCTGTATCGATCACCTGGTTTTTGACACAGTACTGCTGAATACGTCTCATCTCCTACCCTGGTCCACAAATGAAAATGCAACCGTCCGTCAGGAAGTCCCAAAGCTGGGGCTGAAGTCAGTTTTTCTTTCATAGAAGTAAACGCTTCCTCAGCTTCCGGTGTCCAGTTTATCTGTTCCACTCCAGGCTTTCCTCCCTTGTACAGGTCGATGAGGGGGCTGGTGATGCTAGCAAAATCAGGTATATACTGACGACAATAGTTGAAAAGTCCCATCACCTTCCGCATTCCTGTAACTGTTAGAGGTTTTGGAAGTTGTCGTAATGCCTCTACACGCTCTGTTGTCATTCTCCTTCCCTCCACAGATATTTCTTGGCCCAAATAGATAACCTTGGATTTGGCCAGCTGTGCTTTGTCGGGGTTAACTTTGAATCCCCCTTTCCTAAGGGCTTGTAGGACAACATTCAGAGCAAATACATGGCTGTTTTCATCTGGGCTTGCAATTAACAAGTCATCAACATATTGGAGGCAAACACTTCCTGATTTCTCAATTTCAGCTTTTTGCTCCGTTAAGAACTGGTCCAAAGCTCTATGAAATACAACAGGAGAAAGATTAAGACCTTGTGGGAGTCTGTTCCAAACATATTGTTTTGCCCCCACTGTAAAGGCTAATTTCTCTTGAGATCTTTTGTCTATAGGTATAGACCAGAAAGCCGACAGTACATCCAGTACCGTAAAAATTTTAGCATTTCCTGGAATATCATTCAGAATGGTGGCAGGATTGGCCACAATAGGATGCGGTTTTGGTGTTACACTGTTAAGTCTTGTGTAATCAATGGTAAGTCGCCATGAGTTATCAGATTTCTTGACAGGCCAGACAGGACTATTAGTGGTAGATGAAGTTTGTCTGATGATTCCTTCAGCTTCCAAGTCTGCCACTATCTCCTCCACGGCTCGTCTTGCTTCAGGTCGGATGGGGTATTGTTTATGAGGGGCATGTATCGGTCCCTCAATAACAATGGGATCAATGTTGGCTTTGCCACAATCCAATTTGTGTTTAGCCCAAACATCCGGATATAAACTGCACAGAAGACCCCACACACCGTCTTTTTTCCAGTTTCTGATAATTGGTTTTGCTGTACCAACAGACCTTAGATTACATGTGCGATCTTCGTGTGGTATTATCCCAGCAGTTGTAGCGATTTGACGACTGTCAGTGAATATGATCATGTTCAACAATGGAAGAATGTCCATGCCAATAAGGCTTCCTTGTGAATTCGGCCCAACCCAGAAAGATGTCCATAAGACTTCATCTTCATGTATTTGCAGTGGAACTTGAATACTTTTGCGAAATTTTGTGATACCTCCTCCAACTCCTTCAACTTCCATAGTTTCATCTGTTGTAGGTAGGTTCAGATCTGTTATTGAAATAGCTGCTCCTGTGTCAACCAGGATGTCACATGGGTGGCCCCCTATTAATGCATTGACGAAAAGGCGATTGTCTCTTTTCTTACTAATACAGGGGGCCGCTGATTCCTATTGCGGACGCATAATTCCCTCAATGAGCTGACGGACTTGTGCTTCAGTCCATGTCTTCCCTTGAGGGGTTTCATTATGGTTTTTTGCACTGACCTGTCTAAATGATGGACCTTGACCTTCTGCTCCACCTCCTTTAGCCCAACAATCTATGTTGGAGTGTCCACGCTTTCCACAGTTGCTGCAGAAAATCACCCTATTCTTTGTGTCCTTGTTGTATTGAGCTGTTGCCACTCCTCTTCGATATGGCTTGTTTCCTTCTTCTTTATTTGATCTCATAGCCATCTCTAAGCGGCCAGCCCATTGCATAATTTGGTCAAATGTCTCACCTGGGTTGACTCCAAGTGATAAGGCTTGTTGGTATTTTGCGCTAAGTCCATCCACAAGTGTGTCAGTGAACTGTACATCATCTCTGTCAGGTTGTTTCTTGGCACAGAGAGCCCATCTCTCATAAGCATTCCACTTACGTAGAGCATATTCATCTGGAGATTCATCATCCTTTTGCTTAATCAATGTCACTAATGTGAAAGGAATTTTACCACTGCCCAAGATTTCCTGGATTTCTTTTCGGAACACATCTAATGCTTGCCAAAGACCCAGGGGTCGTCCCTGGCTATCAACCCACAAATCTATCCATTGGGCGGTTGTTATCGACGATGGCAATCGTTCCCATCTGTCTCTTGGGATTTTAGCTTTCACAATGGTGTGTATGTCTCTTAATGACATTTGATGTGCTTCAATCAATGAGTCTAATTCTCGCCAAAACTCTGTGTTTGGATCTTGTCTCTTCAGAGGAGGCAAGGCTGTGAGAATGGCTTGACGTTCTCCTGGTGTGAATGGTCTCTCTTCTGTCATCATTTCAGATCCTTCCCTTTTAATTACAGGTGAAGAAAATTCAGGACCGATCTTGTCAATTGTGATCATGTCGTCATCTCTTGTCTCATCACCCCAGTCAGAATCATAATTCCGAGCTGGTGTACATCGGAGCATGTCTCTGTTTGGCTGAACTGTTTTAGATCTTGTTATTACCGGAGCTGCTTGTGCAGATGCAATATACATTTTGTCAACTGGGCCTCCAGTTGATCTCAAAGCTTGAGGCTGTGTCAGAGGTTTAGATGAATTTGTATATTGTTCAGGCAAAATTGGATAAATTGGGTTGTAAGGAGGAGGCGTTACAGTTGTTGCAGATTTCACTGGTGCTTGTGAATATTTCTTTTCAGCTTCAGTTATTATATTTGTCCAATCTGGATCAAATGAATCGTCATTGGTTGTATTTTCTCCATCTGAACATTTAATAGACATAATTTTGTTCAGTTTGTTATATGCTTCAATTTGAGGCTTCATTGCTTCAACAAGTGGGACTGGGCACCCATTGAAACCGCAACAAATTCCACCTTGTTTCAAAATCCAATGTGCGGCGAGGATTGGAAATACTTTTGACTTGATAGAGTCCTTTTGGGACTCAAGCCAGCTTAACTGTACATCAAGAGATGTGTTAATGTCCAGTCCTTTTTTCAAAAACTTAGCTTGCTTTTTCTGTTTTCTTTCTAAGTACCAAGCAGATATTGTTCTGCTATTAAATCCACTTTCTGCCATTGAAAATAATTTGTCACTCTGTGTCTGTGTGCTCAAACAGCAGGGCTATTTTTGTGAGTGAGTGTGTGTGGGGAGTGAATTCCAAAGGGAGGGGCTCTCTGCTTCCCTCACTCTGCTTTTTTCTCCCTCCACCTGCTCTAATTTCTCAAAGAACAAAGAAGGGGTTGGGGAAACAAAACAAAAAACAACTCTAATAATTTCTGTTTTCCTTTTTTTTTGTTTGTCTTAACTCAGATCAATTTATATATATATATATATATATGTATTTTAAAGTTGCTCTCAGATCAGTCTTTTCCTCCAAACACTGAACAGCTTTCTTGTCAAAATCAGAATGCATGCAATTTTAGCTTCTATTCCATTGATACCCTTCTTCTAAGGGTTCAATCCTCTGCGTATTTACGTTTTAGGGTTTATTGTATTTTTTTTTAATACTGCACTGTACTAACTTCAAGCACAGACCCGCCACTGTAAACCGCTATAAATCACTGCTTGTCAAACTATCCTCGTCTTCTTCTGAAACGATTCTTCGTGTATTGGATATATTTTAGAGATAAATCTGCCCTTTATCGCAGTTTCCCAATATTCCAACCACCTTACAAGCTAATTGCTAAATCGCCTTACAGCTTTTTCCAAAATTTGACTAAGATGGTCTTTTTTCTAAAAAAGATCCACTTTCTAAAGTTTTTTCAAAAATGAAAAAGACTTCCCCAGCATCATTCAATATTCAGAGGTTTACTGACCAGAGCAACTCAAATTAGCCACATCAAATTCTAATTATTATTATTATTATTATTATTTTTTTTTTTCTGACACATATATTCATTGGCAAAACAACTGGTACTTTAAATAACACAGTTCTTTTAAGCAGTTTCAGTCAATGTCTAATCATCAGGCAGACTTGGAATTATTTAGAATAGAAAAAGTCTTACCTTGAATGATTGAGACAAATGCCTGAAGATGCAATCCTGTTCGTGACGCCAAATGTAGACTTGGAATTAAAGCCTCTTTTGTTTTCCCGTTATTATTTGATTTACGGGACCGGACACCAGTTATCTTGCCAAGAAAGATTTTATTCTTATATGTCAGGAGAGAAACTTCAAGATGTTGTATTCATGCCAGGTCAATGCGTTTCCGTGTTTCTCTGAGGTAGTACAGTAAGATTGAGTTTTTATACATCACAGAGAGTCTTACAGCTTCCTTGTAAGGTAACAAAACATGTTGCTCTGAGCTTCTTAAAATTAGAACGTATGTCATACGTATACGTTATGCTTAACATGTCACAATTCACTTCCATATTAAGAACTATCCTTGTTGTTTACATCTGTGATACACTCACATCAGCGGAACATGTTACATTGTACACACCCTCTAAGCAAAATATATCTTCTCCCTGTCTGACATATGATCATCCCATGGACCCATGCTATCTATAGCCCCTCATGCATTCAAACTCATGCTTTTGAAACTTCATAAGATAATACAACTGATTATGAATATTAATAAAGAATAATAATACAGATACATAATATTTAATAATGAAATAATATTAAAAGATGAAATTTTGAATCTTCAATGCTGTTTTTGAGATTTCTCTGGGTCGCCGTGACAACGGCGTTTGTGTACAGGCGAGCGGGCTGAGTTGCCGGCTCGTTGACTGCAATAAACACATTTTGAGTCGCCGTGATAACGGCGTTTAGATGCAGGCGAGCGGGTTGTATTACCGGTTCGTTGGCTGCATAATACTCGCCTGCAGTAACCATGGCAACGGGGACTGGCAAGGCGGGAAACTTTGACGGCGGTCTGGCCGCGGCGGGACTGGTCCGTCTTCTCTTTCCTAGGCTTGCTAGGAGGACTTTGCGGGCTCGGGTTTCAGCGCTATCCTCGGCCGGGGTCCCTGCGGGGGAGGCAAGCCGTGGCGGCTGTTCGAGCGCTTTCTAGGGCAGCCGCCCTGTCGTTGCTGCGAAGGCGGAGGTTGAGCTGGGCGCTGGGCGGAGCTACGCGCAGGCTGCTCACGAGGACGGCGTGCAGCTGAGCTCGAACGACGAGGCAGAAAGAGATTCATGGCCTGAGTCGTTTTCTGCACCTCTGAGAAGCGGTCAACGATACCGTCAACCGCTGGGCCGAAGAGGCCGGTGGGGGAGAGCGGGGCGTTGAGAAAAACCGCGCGCTCTGACTCTCTCATGTCCGCGAGCGTCAACCACAGGTGCCTTTCTGTGACGGTCAGCGAGGACATACATCTTCCCAGGGCCTGAGCAGCGGATTTAGTGGCGTGAAGGGAGAGATCCGTCGCGCTCCTTAAATCCGTGAGGGAAGCCGGATCCGGGCCTCTCTCGTCCAGTTCACGGAGGAGATCAGCTTGGAGGATCTGGAGGACTGCCATCGAATGCAGAACTGAAGCGGCCTGTCCGGCGGCGGAGAAAGCGCGGCCGACGAGGGCTGAAGTGGTTCTGAAGGCCTTAGAAGGGAGCGCAGCCTTTGAGCGCCAACCAGCGGGCGGGCAAAGGTGTGCTGCTACCGCTTCTTCCACTGGGGGGATAGCGGTGTATCCCTTCTCGGCGGCGCCATCAATCTGAGAGAGCGCCGAGGGGATGTGAGAGCGGACTCTGGCCGAAAACGGAGCGTTCCACGACTTGGAGAGTTCCGCGTGGAGCTCTGGCAGGAAGGGTGCAGTCCTGGATGCAGGCACTTGACGGCGGTGAGAGAGAAAGCAGCCGTCGAGTCGGTTAGGCGCGGGCTCCTTGGGCGTCGACAGCTTTGGTGAGGAGGCGCATAAGCTCGGCATCCACGCCGGCGCGAGTCCGGCCGGATTCCTGGATCGACGGGGCGGAAGAGAGGTGCGAACCGGACCGATCCTCGCAGTCGGATGCCAGGATGGAACAGCTGTCAGCGGCATCCCCCACTAAAGAATCCGCTTCATCTCCTGAGGCTTCTCTGTCTCCGCCCGCGCCGGAGACAGAGAAGGGACGGAGACAGAGAAGCCCGAGGGAGAGGTTCCGGCGGGCTTTTGGGTTCAACGTCCGTTTCCGGTGGTCTCTGGGAACGGCGCTTCTTTCTGCGCGGTCCCACAGAGGCGGAAGGAGTGACAGCTTCCTCGTTGAAAGCTTCAAGCCGAGCCCGCAGGGTCGACATTGAGAGCTCTTCGCACTCGGGGCAGCCGCCCAAGGCGAGCGCGGTGGCTGCGTGCTCGCGGCCCAGGCAGAGAGCGCAGATGAGGTGGCGGTCTCCGGCGCTGAGCGAGGCTTTGCACGAGCGGCAAGAAAAACGAGGCATTTTGACAAAAACGGCTCGGCTCTTTTAGAAATATAGCAAAACACAGTAGTGAAAAAGGATATCGACGCCGGATAGCGTAGCAGGCATGGATGGCTGAAGGTGGCGAAGACGGCCGGCTTCCTCAGACGCTTCCTAAGCTTGCTGGTCGCTTGATTCCAACGGCGGCGGCTTTCAAGATCCAGCGATGCATAGAGCACGCTGAAGAGAAGAAAATCAGAGAATCAGCCTCTGAGCCTCCCCTTTATACACGTAGACACACCCCTTTTGGCGGGCTGTGACGCGCGGAGGGCACGGAGTGTCCTCATTGGGCGTGACGTCACGCCAGGCTCATGGAAAGGCTGCTGCAGTTGCTGCGAGGCAGCCAATAAGCACGCTCCCTTAGCCTGCTTTGGTCTGCTGCCTGCTGCACTGCGTTGACAAAGTGTGAAAAATTAAGGATAATTTTTGGCTTCAGATCTCGAGAAAAGATAACTTTACCCGTAGCGTAAGTTACTTACGCAATACGAGAGAACCTCTCGTAAGAGAACTTAAGTTCTGTACAGTTTATTTTTGTAATCGAAGTTAAATTAAATGAGGTATTTTATTTATTTTTAAATGAGAAAACTAAGTTGTGTACAGTTTATTTAAATGAGATGATAAACATTATTTTTGCTCCATTTCTGTGCATTGCTTATTTTTAACAATTAACTTGATGTGTTGGAATATGAAATAAAAAGAAATAGGTCTGGACATTGCTTTTTTTTTTAAAGCTGCAGTCCGCAGCTTTTTTGGTTTAATTATCCAAAATATATTTGAGTGCACAACCAGCCAGTGTTCAAAACTATCTGCTTGCCTTAGCTCGTTTCAAAATGGTAAGCTTGTAATAGTGTTTTTAATTCCAGTGGTACTGGTGGATTTCCGCGGGAAAATCGAACATGTCTTTGCGTCATTACGTCACATCTGTACGTACACAAAGAAGAGTCTCGGCTAGTAGGCTATATTGCGTGTGAGGATGCTGGAGGTGGAGATTTATAGCCTTTTCTCACAGCACTTGATATAATCAAACTTATCAATTTGATGGCGGATCCAGAAAGGTTCAAACGACAATCACCAGAGAAAACTGGAGATTCACCTGCTGTAAAATGCAAAAGACTTCGTTAGGACTTCGGAGTGGCTACAGAAAAAAAGAGACCGCAACCAGGCCCATGCGACAAACAAGGATACATATCGGAAGGACATTACATGTAGTCACGCAATGCTGACATTAACATTAACAATTTGAGAACAAAGTATAATTTGCACAGTTTTACGTGATATAAGCGATTGTTAGATTTAGAACCAGAACAAAAGTGGATGTTACTTGTTCAGATGACATTTTCTGGTGAAATTTATGTTGGTCATACTTCCAAAAAGAATAATCTGTGATTCTGAATGCCAGTATCCACACCGGCGCGGCGACTGACAGCTACACACTCTCCTCAAACATTGTGTTCATCCGCGCTGTGCCGTGTCGAGGCACAACTCACGTAAAGTTGATAATTCCGCGAATGACTGCAATTGCAGATTTCGAACAGAGATGGCGACAAAGAGGAAACACTGCGGACTGCAGCTTTAAATGACATGTGCAATTTGGGAAAAAAACAAGTGTTATCTTGCATACTTGTACTTAATGTACTTAAGATATCAAGAGTAAAAGTAAATGTATGTATTATACATAAAAAAACCCTCCTTGTCAGGGTTTTAAGATATGATGTTGCATTAATATTACTGCTGCGCTATGTCTATGTTGCATTTTAATTCTGAATATGTTGAAGGGTGTTATATTTAAAGTACTTTACTGTCGAGTAGTTTACTATACAACAATGGATCATATTGTAAATGACGATGTTTTTGTAGTGTTGCTGTCCTGTGTGAGAGAAAAAACCCTCATTACTTCACATTTGTACATGAATATTTAATGAATGTACTTGCTTACAGTAAACCACAGCTTATTTTTAAAATGATTTATTTTCACAATATTAAGGAATTGTTGCTAACTACAGATGCGTCCCATTTCAAAGGCTGCATCCGAAGGCGAGCGGGAGTACCGTTGCGCTGCGTTGCAGGATTGTAAAAAAAAAAAAGAAGGTATTTCACTTTATTTATTTATTGTTTTGTGTGTTATGCTTCAACTGCGTTAAAACAAAACACGCTAACATGCCTTGATCATGATCTTATCACCATGATCAAGAGACTAAACGGCATAAAAATCGCATCTTCGTAAGGTAGGCTATAAATGAACATTTGAACAGCTTTATGTGTATTTTGTATTTTCATAAGTATCATTACATTACTCAAGTACACCCAATACTGCAGCAATTAAGGACGCAACTTCTGAATTGGGATGCAGCAAACCAGATTACCTTACCTGGCCACGGTCTTGACCAAGCCGGAGATACATCACCCGGCGGCGCCGGGGATGAAACATCCCAACTACGGCATTACTTGTTAAAATGGAGCAAGAACTCATAATTTAGATTTTTATCTTTTATGTTTTATTGGAGGAGAAACATAAAAGATAAAAATCTAAATTATGAGTTCTTGCTCCATTTTAACAAGTAATGCCGTGTAGGATGGCAGCTCTCCTGTCACAGCGTTGCTAGGCGACAGCATAATGGGGAACACCTGGTGGCGCAATTATATATCCTACGAAGGCAAGACTCGGAGCGTCCTTCGAAGGCTGGGTAGGCTGGGTCCTTCGAAGGACGCAGCCTTCACATTGGGACACAGCTATTGTCTGGTCTCATTTATGAGAAAAGGACTACTTTCCTATGTTCCAAAGCGCCGAATAGTGGTGGGCAGATCGAGGCTTCGTGGAACAATGAAACAGCAAATGTGCTGTACTGTGTCAAGGCTTCGAAACAATCCGACACCCGTCTCCATGGTGACCCCTAGTGGTCAGAACAGTGTAAATGCAACAAAACCCCAGGCCAAACATGCATAAAAACACCGTTTACAAATCTATTGCAAATTTTTTATTGGAAGTAAAATCTTTCAAATGCAATTATGTAATCATCTAATAAGATTATCAAGTGAATATATGTTAATTTATCAATTGTCAGGGTTTGTTTTGTTTCTTCTATGAATGGCTCAGCTAAACAGGCCAGCTAACTACCATTATTCATTTTAATTATACTAATGTCTAATTAAAATGTCTACAAATGTATAAAACTGATCAGAGATCAGGTAAAACCCACAAACACTTGTTCATTGGTTCAGTGACTCCTCATGATTCATGGGTTGACAGAGATCATTGCCCCCAGCGGTAAACCATTGAAATTTTGAAGTATTTTGAAACGTTTCGAAATAGTTATGATGTAATGAAGCCTTGTTTACTGAAATCATGTGACTCTGGCAGTTTGATACACGCTCCAAACCACTGATTCGGAACAAAAGATATGTAAAGGCTTTGAAGCTTCATGAAGCAGTGTTTTGAAATTGCCATCAGTAGCGCTGAAGTTACGCCAGTGATTCTCCTACGTTTCTCCAGTGTGTTTCCATCTCCTTTGTGTCTCTATTGTCCCCAGTGTTGTCTACCTGTGTGTTTAAGGATTACCTGTTGAGTTACGAGGTGTGTGCATCACCGGACCACGATCTCCACATCCACAATCTCCATAGATACACTTCATGTCATTAGCTTTACATCTGCAATTAAAATAAATGAAGACATGTGCAGTCTAAATGCTTCCTCTTGTGTCCATGTGGAACTACAACAAATAAAAAGATGCACGTTTTGTTTTTTCATTAGAGCTGAGAAAAAGTGTGCAATTTTTGACAATAACATATTTTTTCTATTCATATGTGAAAACAGTTACCATGCAGTAAACCATTTCTAAATTGATTATTCCCAAAAGTAAGCACTGTGGCTTATTGGCTCAAGCAATGACTTGAATTTGGATTGGGATTGACTGTTTGTTGACTACTGGCAAACAGCTTCAGGGAACTATATTTACTTGGTTTATGTTTTTATTTATTTATTTATTCTGGAGGTGACATTAGTGGTGAAAATATTGCACAATTCACCTTAAAAAGGTTATGACAGATTTTCTACAATTTGTTTCTGAAGTTCTTGCAGTGCAAGGCCTTTGAGTGTTTATTCACAGTTGAAGGGATTTAGCTTTTATGTTGGCAGCAGATTTTAGCATTCAGGTCCATTCATATTCACTAACTTTTAACAAAAAATTGTCCATTGTGTGCATAAGTTTCCATTAACAATGAAAAAAAATCTCTTTCATTTACTTGGCTTAATAACTAAGAACATTTTAGCATTTTAATAGTCATCCTTCAAGAAACTAAGGGGAAGCTCATCACACAAGGCTCATCTAAATTGTCTTTTCTATCCCTAAAGAAATTCAAGTAGAAAATTTCTCTCACTTAGAGAGATTCAGGTGCTCACATTGAAGCAGCTTAATACTGAAATAAACCAGAAGTTTTTTTTCTCAAACTCTTTGTGCTACTTCAATGTGATCTCATTAGTAGGGGAGACTGGGATGGTTTTAACACTCTAATGGTCTGTAACTCTGTGATCTCAATGCGTCTCAAATTACATCAATATAATTTCCTGAAATATATTTGCTACAAATTAATTTGCTTTGAACCAACTTATGCCTAATGTTTGAAAACAATATCATATACAAAGAGTGCTGGGGCTACAACCTTCCCCACTTCTGGGGTGAGATGAAACACAGCTGGAAAAGTAGAAAACATGGACATCTGTTTACATTTTTAACAACAATTTATTTTGTTAATCAAATATATTGAAATACGTGATTTTTAAAAGATAAAAAACAAACACAGCCCATTATTATTTATAATTGAAGCTGGACATTACACATGCAAAACCATTATATTTTTTATTCACTGTGTAATTTTGAGTTATTTTGCTTCCTTGTTTCAGGCTAGTGGCTATGAGCTGTGTTGAAAACCCTGAAACACCTTTTATGTTCCCAGTCAAAAATGACCGGCCTTTTAAAAATCGGTTGTAAATCGTTCGCTATGCTATATCAGAGGTAGCCAACGTCAGTCCCAGAGAGCCACTTTGCAGGACTGGGGCTCTCCAGGACAGATGTTGACCACCCCTGTGCTATATTATCACCAAATTCTATATTGACTCCAACATCTTTTTTTTCCAACTTGTTTTCTTTCAATTAGGACATGTTTTGTATTTATTTTTTAAACTGATTGATCATAGTCCTCATTGATCTGAGGATAAAGTTCATCTTTGTGAAAAAAAAGCCCGTAATACTTAATCTGTAATCTTTAGTGTACATGAACGTGTGTGTTTGCGCGCGCAGTCATTTTTTGACCAATTCAAGCTCAGATCAGGAGAAAACCAACAAGTGGACAAAAATATTGAATCCAATATTTGGTGATAATATCATAACAAGAGATATTGCTTTTTTTGTAAGCCAGTCATTTTTGACCAGAAACGCAACAAGAGTAAAAAAAAGGTGTAAGGTGTAAAAAAAAAAATAATAATAATAATAATCACAAACATTTACAAAAATGATCCGAACACAACCTGAGGGTGGAGTGTTTATTTTATGACATTGTATTTGCGTCTGATGATTCCAATTAAAATACATAGCTTAGCTTTAAAGGGTAACTAAACCCTAAAACAACTTTCTTTAGTTAATGATCTGTAAGACTGGGGTTTTTATTAATGCTGGTCATTGATTCAAGTAATTTGTTTGACATTTGGGTATAAAGTGTTTTAATTCTACAATATATGGTGTAAAAACATCTGAGTGCTGCCCTCTTCAGGTTGAACGGTGGCTACTGCAGTTGAATTTTCCTATTGGAAGTTGTGGTGCCCTGTGATGTAAGCAGGCACCAGCTAACCACACCCTTGCCTACAGAGATATCTGTCTCAGGTGCATGCCCCCCCTCCGCTGGGCTCTGCCCACTTTTCCTGCATTTTTCAAATATTGCCAGTAGAGTCAGGCTCTGACCAGGGGTTTAGTAACCCTTTAAAGGCTGTTTTCTAAAATTGTCAAAAGTTTCTCAAAAGATGTTTTAACTCGTGCTCTGAGCCAGAAAGCTCTTCAGTACTTATATACACCAAGCCTTCGTTCTCTCTGATGAGAGACATGACGCAATCAGCCTGCCTATATTCCAACTTGCAATCAGCCAAATTCTGCGGTAAAAGCCATTTACCTTTCCCACTATTTAATCAAGACTCACCCCCACATTTCTGCAATTAGAACCAATTGTTCCTCGATGGTATTTAAATTAGTATGTGATTAAGGAGCTTGATTATCCTTAATTAGGTTCAGACTGTTTTTATATAGGTCATCTGGGAAATGCTAACATTAGCCTGCTAGCATTGAAAGCATACGATCCCACACTCCCATCAAATCCCATC
Source organism: Rhinichthys klamathensis goyatoka (assembly GCF_029890125.1). Taxonomy (NCBI): domain Eukaryota; kingdom Metazoa; phylum Chordata; class Actinopteri; order Cypriniformes; family Leuciscidae; genus Rhinichthys; species Rhinichthys klamathensis. Next base: position 723,054 of record NW_026606877.1, read on the forward strand.
AAATCGCTGTCCAAAGCCACGCCTCCTCCAAAACACTTGCAAGTGCACAGACCAAAAGCGAGTTGATCAGAGACAACGTTATTGGATTACATCATGTGTCATTCACCGGTGAGAAAACTTTATAGTACAGTGAGTAACAGTACAACAATAAAAAACGTAATTAGATGCAGCAAGTTTTTGGTTGTGTAGCTACCAAAATGTGTCAGTATATTACTTGCATGACAGGGTTTCCACGATGAGAGTCTGCTTGGCTCTGATGGAGATAGATAGATCGTAGATCCTTTGCTGCTTAACATAGTGATTGCTATGAGGAGCAGACTTTCAACCAGCATAACAAAACAACGTTTTGTAGACAATCACCTATTGCACCTGAACAGGCGTGTGAAGTAATGCATTACAAATACTCGCGTTACTGTAATTTGTAGAAATTTGTAATTTGTAATTAAGAAACATGTTAAGATACATGTTGGATTTCTCCTCTCTAGATCAGTGATTCTCAACCAGTGGGTCGTTGATCATTCTATAGGGGGTCGCGAGACTTTCTCTGTGTTAACCGGCACAACCAATAAGTGGGCTTCACAAAAGGCTCATTGCAACAGGCTACGTTTACATGCAACCAAATAATCCGTTAGTAAACGCATTGACGGCTCAATCGGACTAATGAGCTCGATCCCAATGAAATTTCGATTGGATTGAAAGGGGTGGTTTATTCCTTTTCTAATCCAACCGAGAGGACATGTAAACACTTGATCGGATTGAAAACATAATGATGTATGACGTGCTGAACGAGCTGTTCTGCCTGTTGAATAAAGTGTCATATAAATGAGCGTAGCGTCATTCTAAAATTCTCCTTTAACTCAGCGTCTGTGAAGTGGAGCAGGACAACGTCCCACCAGTCCTTTTTTTAGATTCTCATCCACAGACGACTGGTTTTGGGCGCGGGGCATTTTTACTGCGTGATAAATATAAGCAGCACAGCACAACGGTTAATATGCTCATTGTCTCCAAATTATGACCAGAAATTGATCAATATTAAGTCTGCTGTTTAAAACAAACAAAGAACCAATCATGTAAGAGAATAGTTAATGCGCAAACAGTGGGAAACTGTATATTCGTGCAGTGTGCGCATGTCAAAAAATATATTCCGATTTGAAGCTTGTGACATATAAATGCGCACATTAAACCGATCACGTTTAGCGTTCATGTAAACACTACATTCAGATTCATCAATCGGAATGAATTGAGTCCGATTGAAACAAAAGCTGTGCATGTAAACGTAGCCGGTCCTCCAACGAATCGTATTTTCAATCCTTGGATTCAAACCAGGAACGAATATCCACAACTCACAGATCGTGCAACGAAGTTTCTCTTGCCATTAAGCACTAGCTATCCTTGCCAGTCTGGATTTTCAACAGTGACTGCAATGAAAACAAAAAGCAGGAATAGGCTGACAACATCTAGTTTTGAATGTCATTTGAATGTCTTGTTTTAAGTGTTTCTGCACCCCTTTCTACTGCAGTGTCTACAGTCTACAGGCCACCTATAAACTAATAAAGACTTTCTATCTGAATTATCAGATATGTTGTCTTTTCTCTACCTCAGAAAAATTCTTCTCCTGGGGGATTTCAACATTCATATGGATATAAAAGACTCTGCAATAACAAAAGACTTTTTGTCCATATTGGAGTGCTTTGAATTAGACCTACTCGTGGACTGTCCTACGCACGACAAAAGCCATACTTTAGACCTTGTGATTTCCAATGGTTCATTTGTGTCTCAGTTGTCAACCTCTGATTTGGATCTGTCTGATCAACAGGCTGTCTTTTTTAATATGGAATTACCTGTCATGAACACTACCGCTTCTCGTATCATTAATTTTCGCAATTGGAGATCTATTGATCCCTCTGATTTTTCAGATCTTATTGACTCTCTTTTAAGTTGTGATTCTCTATCTGATGACCTGGATGATAACGTTTCTGTGCTGAATTCTGTGCTGTTGTCTGGCTTGGACACACTGGCTCCCTTGAAATCCCGATCTGTTTCTTTTGCACGCTCCGCTCCTTGGTACAATGATGATCTATGTGCTATGAGGACTTCGTGTCGCAAAATGGAGCGTAGATGGCACACATCAGGTTTAACTGTTCCTCACCAGGCCTGGAAAGACAGCTTACTTAAATATAGGGCTGAAATTGTGTCAGCTAGATCTGTTTATTTTTTTTAGATAATTGTCAGTAATCAGAGAAACCCTAAACAACTGTTTCACTCAATCAACAAGCTGCTTAAAAATCACAGCATCTCTAATGTTCCTGCTTCAACTCACCGTTGCAATATGTTTTTGGAGTTTTTTAGCACCAAAATTGATAATATACATAACCACATTGTTACCGCTCGTACTTTTGCTGCCTCCCCAAATATTTTTGTATTTTCTGGTATCTCTCTCTCTAACTTTGCAATTCATGACTCCCAGTCTCTCTGTAATATGGTTTCAAAACTGAAAGCCTAAACTTCAATTGTTGATCCGATACCATCTTGCCTTTTTAAATCATGTTTTGATTCCCTCTCTCCTGTTGTTTTGAGAATTATCAATAACTCTCTGTGCACTGGTGTTTAAAATGTTGCTGTCACCCCCGTACCAAAAACTAACAACATGGACTTTGATAATCTGAATAATTTCCGTCCCATCTCTAATCTTCCATTCTTCGCCAAAATTTTAGAACAAACAGTGGCTTCTCAACTACTTTAGAATAAAATAAAAAAACACAACTGGTGTGCACATCCCAAACACCCAGATTGGGCGCAGGTGCAGGACAACTGAGTAATACAAATGAAAAAAAGAAGTGTGAAGTCCGCACACTGAAAAATTATACCAAGAGGTCTACGTCTGCAAAAAGCTCCTGCATTTGGTCTGGAGAACCCAGAGTTCTGTACCCGTTGGTGTGAGATACTGAACAAATGCTCATTTGACTTGATGGCATTGGTGATTAAAGAGACTACCAAACAACTTGAGTCAACGAAATTGGATTTTAAGAAAATGGAGATTCAACTTGGTGATATGGTGACTAAAAGTAAGCTCGCAGAAATTAAAAAAGATCTTGAACGTCAACGTGTTGAGTTGTCTCAAGAAATCAGAGCGACCAAACGCACGAAGTTTGCAAGAGACAGTGCTGACTACCAACATGGTAAGATCTATTTTTGGAAGGACGGAAAACCAGAGCCTAATAGGTCCCAATGGAATCGGGCTGGCACTGCTGGAATTCGTGGGCGCCAACGACTGGGTAATAACAGAACCTGGGCCTCTTCAACCTCATGTGATTCTGACTCTGATCAGGTTGGACGACGGCGAAATGTTTCCACTTTTTTAGGCCGTACTTGGTCCAACAGTCAACCAATGGATTGAAGGATAAACAGATCAAGAAGAGGTGCAGAAGGGGCAAGCGAAAAAGGCTTTTCCCTGCCTCCACGGATGACGAGGAGCAACCAGGGGACACGCTAATGAACTTCTCAGATAAGTCCCTCTCAAATTCTTGTGTGACTGCTCTGAGTAAGGGTCTTTCCTTTATTCCCACCACTGAAACTAATGACTTTGATACCATGATTGACTTTCAAATTTTTTTTAGAACCCTGAGTTCCCCCCGCAGTGGGAGTTCTTCGGTACAAATGAACAGTCGTTTCCATCTAATGATGTTACTTTTGAACAATCCACTACTCGTTCTCCTTTTAAAAGAAAATCTACCTTCATTCCATTTAAGAATAGAAACTCTTCTTTAGATACTTACTGTAGACTTGTGGAATTTGATGTAAAAAATGCACTTAAGAATAAAAAGCAATATAAAGTCTACAGTAACTTGTCGAAAATGGAGAGGGATGCTTTACTTGATCTAAGCAAAGATAACTCGGTGATAGTGCGACCTGCAGATAAGGGTGGAGCGATTGTACTTCAACGAGCTTCAGACTATGAAAAAGAAATCCGCAGACAATTGAATGATCATGTCTTTTATGAACCCTTACTTGCTGATCCTACTAACAAATTAAAAGCGTGCATTGACTCTAAGTTATTGTCACATTTTGAAAATGGTGAGTTCAGTAAAAATGAATATGAATTTCTGAAAGTAGATTTTCCAATTACATCTATTTTATATACTTTGCCTAAGGTCCACAAAGGACTAGAAACTCCTTTAAAAGGTCGTCCTATTGTGAGCGGTATAGGTAGTCTTACTGAAAACATTTCCTCTTATGTGGATTTTTATATCAAACCTTTTGTACCCATGTTGTCGTCATATGTAAGAGATTCTATGGATTTTATTGAATCATTATATAATGTTGACTTTGCTGTTGATGCTGTCCTTTTTGCCACTTTTGATGTTCAGAGTTTATATACCAATATCCCTCATACTGAGGGTTTATCTGCTTTAGAACAATTTTTAACACAAAGATCTGTGGACGAAAAACCTAGTACAGCATGTCAATTGGACTTAGCAAGTATTGTCCTAACTAACAATTTTTTTCGTTTTCAGGACGACTTTTACTTACAAGTGAAAGGTACTGCAATGGGTAGTAAGATGGCACCTAATTATGCTTGCTTGTATATGGGAGTTTTTGAAAATGACTTTATTCTAAATGAGTCAAATTCCTTTTTTTCTAAGATTTTGCTTTACAAGCGGTACATTGATGACATTTGTATGATCACTAAGGCCACACCTGCAGAGATGTTGATGTTTTTGAATTATCTTAACTCAAGGACTGAGCATGTGAATTTCACTATGGAATGCGATCCAGTAAGCATTAGTTTCCTTGATGTTCGAGTATATATAAATGACGGGAAACTCCATACCGATCTATACCGAAAATCAACAGATCGCAACACTATTTTAAGAGGCGATAGTTTCCATCCTAGACCTTTAATTAAGAGTTTAACTATCAGTCAATTTAAGCGTGTGCGTAGAATCTGTAGCACGGATGAATCATATACTCACCAATCCAATGTTTTAACTAAAAGATTCTTGAATCGTGGTTACCGTATAGAATGGATCGAAAATGCCAAAAAGAAAATTAATGAGACCTCTCAAATGCAGTGTTTGCGAAAAAAACGTGATAAGAATACGCAAGTTCCCCTTCAGGGACTACCGCTGCGTGTAATCGCAGTGGGAACGCCCCCAGCGTGACGCGTCTGAAGCATGAATGAAATCAGTCAATGGAGAGAATGAGCGTACGGCGAGTGACGTCATAGACCAGGAAGCTATAAATATCCCCTGAGCACACCACACGCCAGCTTTTTGTCACTTCAGCAGCTCTGTGCGTGTGTCTGAATCTGTCGATTGTGTTTGTCTGTTCTGTCAGGAGTTTATCACTATATATAGATATATATATAAAAAAACCAATATGAGCGAGCAGTATAGAAAGTGTGTTCCCCCCTGTACTCGATATATCACGGGTGGGGATTCACACGAGTTATGTGTGGCTTGTCTGGGTGTTCAGCATGCCCAGTCGGCTCTCGAGGTAGTCGACTGTCAGCATTGCGAACGCTTTCCTCTTAGAACTCTGCGCTCGCGGCGATCGCTCTTTGAGGAGAGTGGTTTGCTGCGAGCTCCCCAAGGCTCGGGTCCCGCTTCTGTTGAGGCAGAGCGGCGGCGCTTGACTTGGGGTTCGCAGATGGATCTCACCGGCGATGTTGAGACGGGCCCCGCCCTATCTCAGCTTTCTCCGGCGGGATCCGGTGCCTCTCACCCGGCTTCGGAAGCACGCGCTGCGGCGGTTACTTCTGCCCAGGTGGAGGCATATGACGATGTTGAATTAAGATTATCCAGTTCTGAGGATCTGGATGTCGAAAGTTTTGCATCAGAGGGTTCTAGTGTCACACATTATACTGCAAATGAAGAAGGTTTGATGGATGTGTTATCTCGGGCTGTTGAAAGGCTCAGTATTGAGTGGCCAGCTGATAGACAGGATTCTAAAATTAAAAGCAAACTAGATGATAGATTTCTGTCTGCACGACCTCAACCTTCTCGCCGGTGCTTGCCGTTCTTCCCAGACCTTCATGCTGAAGTTTCAAAGACCTGGGTTAGACCGGTTTCTAGCAGAATTTACACGAATCAATCTAATGCTTATGGTAACATTTTTGGTGCAAAATCTGCTGGTTATGTGACGATGCCGAAGGCGGAGGAGACGCTCGCGAGCTATCTCTCTCCTGCTTCTTCGGTTTCACTTAAAGCGCCGGCTCTTCCATCTAGACCACTAAAAAATACCTCGGTGCTGGTGGGGAAGGCTTACTCGGCGGCTGGGCAGGCGGCTGCGTGTTTGCATACGATGGCTATTATGCAGGCTTATCAGGCCGACCTGCTCAAAGATGTTTCTGAGGGGGGTGAAATTTCGGCTGATATGATTAGCGAACTTAGGCAGACTGCTGATCTCACTCTGCGTGCCACCAGAGAGTCCGCTAAATCTGTTGGTCGATCTATGGCAGCCATGGTGGCCACAGAGAGGCACTTATGGTTGAGTCAAACATCGATGAAAGAAAAAGATAAGTCTCTCCTTTTAAATGCTCCTGTTTCGCCTGCGGGCCTCTTCGGTGACGCTCTTCACTCGGTCACGGAGAGGTTCCAGGAAGAGAAAAAACAGGCGGCTGCTTTTTCTAAATTTATCCCTCTCAAGATTCGTGTCACTGGGGCTGCTGAGCGAAAAGGGCAGTCCCAGCCGTCGAGTTCTTCCTCTTCAAGAAGAGCACAGCAGAAGCGGAGTGTCGCGTCTCGTGCCCCCCCGCAGGGAAACTGGAGGGACGAGGCGGGGCGCTCCCCGGCGCGGCCCTCTCGGGGCAGGACTGATCTGAGGACAGTCATTGTCGCCAGGAAGGCCGCGTCGAAAAAATCCTGACGGGCTGAACGTCAGGACTCTGAGGGTGGTCCCCATCGGGAGAGACTTGAGTTCACCGCACAAGAACACGGTGCCCTGTCTTTCCCGATGCCCTCAGGGGTCTGTTCTACTAACCCTGCCTACACAGGGCGTAGAGAGACTCGGCGAGCGATTTCCCGAGGGACGTTCGCCCCCTCCGAGGAGGGTTGTGGAGTGTTCAGACCAGCTGTTTCCTGCCAGTATGTTACAGGGCGCTGTGTCTGTCACTCGGGATGTTCATCCAGAGGCCAGCCTCGAGAGGCTGGTTCCCTTAGTAGAGTTCCTGGCGGAATGGGAAATGCTTCCCAATGTTTCTCAGTGGGTCCTGAATATTATAAAGAACGGGTACGCTATTCAGTTCAGAACGCGTCCACCTCAGTTCAGAGGGGTTCTGCCCACGGTGGTGGGCCCCGAGCAGGCTCTGGTATTAGAACAGGAGGTAAAAACTCTGCTGCAAAAAGGGGCTATAGAACGGGTTCCTCCACCCAGCAGGGAGTTAGGATACTACAGCCGGTACTTCATCGTTCCGAAAAAAGATGGAGGGCTGCGTCCCATTCTAGATCTGCGTGTCTTAAATCGCACTGTAGGAAAGCTCAAATTCAAGATGCTCACTCTCAAACAGATCGTGTCACAAATCAGATCCGAGGACTGGTTTGTCACGATAGATCTAAAGGACGCTTACTTCCATGTATCTATCCTCCCTCAACACAGGAAGTTCCTGAGGTTCGCTTTCGGGGGCGAAGCGTACCAATATCGGGTTCTTCCGTTCGGCCTAGCACTGTCACCCCGCACGTTCACGAAGTGTATGGATGCAGCTATAGCTCCGCTCAGGCTGCAGGGCATCCGTATTCTGAACTATATAGACGATTGGTTAATCCTAGCTCAATCGGAACAACAGGCGGTTCGGCATCGAGATGTCGTTCTGGCTCACATCAAGAGGTTGGGGTTGAGACTCAACGCCAAGAAGAGTGTTCTTTCTCCATTACAGAGAACCACTTTTCTCGGTGTAGTGTGGGATTCGACGACGATGCAGGCACAATTGTCACCTGCTCGTGTTGCTTCGATTCTTGCCACAGTAGATCAAGTCAAGCTAGGCCGGTCATCCACTGTAAAACAGTTCCAGAGACTGTTAGGTCTCATGGCAGCTGCGTCCAACGTGATACCTTTTGGCCTCCTGCACATGAGACCGTTACAGTGGTGGCTCAGAACCAAGGGATTCTCCCCGAGGGGAAATCCGCTTCGCATGATCATGAGTTCGCGACGGTGTCATCGCGCCCTGGTTATGTGGAAAGATCCTTGGTTTCTGTCCCAAGGCCCTGTGTTGGGAGCTCCTTGTCGTCGCGTTACGCTAACGACAGATGCCTCTCTCACGGGTTGGGGGGCGATCATGAGTGGTCGCCCGGCTCAGGGTCTGTGGGGGGACCATCACCGTCTATGGCACATAAATTGTCTAGAGATGTTGGCAGTGTTTCAGGCCCTGAAACATTTCCTCCCAGACCTAAGAGGCCACCATGTTCTTGTCCGGACAGACAACACATCGGTGGTCTCTTACATCAACCATCAGGGGGGTCTGCGTTCTCGCCCGCTTTACAAACTGGCACGTCAGATCCTTCTATGGTCCCAGGGGAAAATTCTCTCTCTCAGAGCTATCTATCTCCCGGGGTATTTGAATCAGGGGGCAGACATCCTGTCGAGGCAGGGGCCGAGGCCCGGGGAGTGGAGTCTTCACCCCGAGGTGGTGGAGCTCCTATGGGGACATTTCGGTCGTGCCGAGGTAGACCTATTTGCGTCCCGAGAGACATCACACTGTCCACTGTGGTTCTCTCTCAGCCAGCCAGCCCCACTGGGGTTGGATGCTATGGTACATCCGTGGCCGAGGTCACGCCTGTACGCTTTTCCCCCGATCGCTCTGCTCCCAGGAGTTCTGGAGAGGGTTCGCCGGGACGGGCTCAGTCTCCTGCTTATAGCCCCGTTCTGGCCGGCCCGAGTATGGTTTTCGGACCTAGTGTCTCTCCTCGACGGCTCTCCCCTAGAGATACCGATCAGGAGAGACCTGCTCTCTCAGGCGAGTGGGTCGATCCTTCACCCCCGTCCAGAGCTATGGAGGCTGTGGGCTTGGCCTCTGAGGGGGCCCAGCTCATAGATTCTGGTCTCTCGGCTGAGGTCGTTGAGACCATCCTCCAATCCAGAGCTCCCTCCACGAGGAAGTTATATGCCGCGAGGTGGAAGCTTTTCACCTCTTGGTGTGGAGAGCGCCAGCAGGACCCAGTTAACTGCCCGGTTGGTACAGTGCTGGATTTCCTGCAGGACCGTCTCTCCACAGGGTTATCCCACTCCACACTGAAGGTGTATGTGGCGGCCTTAGCTGCTTACCACGCCCCTTCAAGTGGAGGTTCCCTCGGGAAACACCCACTTATATCTCGCTTCCTTCGTGGCACCCTGAGGCTGAGGCCTGCAGTTCGCACAAGGGTACCAGCTTGGGATCTGGCCATCGTCTTAGAAGGTCTCTCCCTTGCTCCTTTTGAGCCCATCGAGGAAGTTTCGGAAAAGTTTCTTACTCTTAAGACTATCCTTCTTCTTGCTATTTCATCTCTAAAAAGGATTGGTGATATTCAAGCACTTTCGGTGGCTCCCTCGTGCCTGGAATTTGCTCCTGGTATGGTTAAGGCCTTTCTCTGTCCGAGACCAGGTTATGTTCCTAAGGTGCCGACTACTTTGGTTAGACCTATAGTTCTGCAGGCTTTCTGTCCTCCGCCTTTTCTGACGTCAGACCAGAGGAAACTTAATTTGCTGTGCCCTGTTAGGGCTTTAGATGCGTATGTCCACAGAGCTGCTCTGTGGAGGAGATCGGAACAACTGTTTGTCTGTTTTGGGTCACCTAAGAGAGGGTGTCCTGCATCTAAGCAAAGGATGAGCAAGTGGGTGGTCGAGGCTATCTCGCTTGCTTACGGTTCGGCCCATCAGCCTTCACCTTTGGCTGTAAGGGCTCATTCCACCAGGAGTATGGCTGCCTCTACAGCTCTTCTTTCAGGAGCTTCTCTTCAGGACGTTTGTGATGCGGCAGGCTGGTCCTCACCGCACACTTTCGTCAGATTTTATTCCCTTGACCTTAGCTCCACTCCCGGGGCTCAGGTTCTCTCGTCGGCTTGTGTCTCCTAATGACACACGACGGGGATTTGGTCGTATGGGGATGTGGGTATTGCGTTCCCACTGCGATTACACGCAGCGGTAGTCCCTGAAGGGGAACGTCCCGGGTTACGTATGTAACCCTAGTTCCCCGAAGGGACGGACGCTGCGTGTCCTGCCATACTCTCGGCATCCCCTTGGGTCGCTGCTTCAGTGACTTTTAAGCTGGCGTGTGGTGTGCTCAGGGGATATTTATAGCTTCCTGGTCTATGACGTCACTCGCCGTACGCTCATTCTCTCCATTGACTGATTTCATTCATGCTTCAGACGCGTCACGCTGGGGGCGTTCCCACTGCGATTACACGCAGCGTCCGTCCCTTCGGGGAACTAGGGTTACATACGTAACCCGGGACGTTCTCAATGCCCCCATTTGTACGATAAAGTACTCAGCATTGGGTGCGGAGTTTCGTAGCATTTTAAATAAACATTGGCATATCATTTCAAGTGATCCTAAACTATCAGGTGTTTTTAAAAATGGTCCAAAACTAGTCTTTAAACGCCAAAATAATCTTCGTGACTTGCTGAAAAAAATTACAACAATAACAAAGCAGGAGAGAGAGATCCAACCCGATAACAATTATCATGAAGATAAATCACAATGTCTGAGTCCTGTTTCCACTCCCTGCTATTGCTAATAAAGTAGGCCTGTGGCTTATGTACATTTCAGAAAACCCCTTGCTCAAAAATATTAATGCAAAAACTGCATAATCATGCCACAGATGGCCAGACTAAAAAACAACCCATAGCACACCTTGTATGGGTGATGATGTCTGTTCGAAACACGGAGTCGGCTGGGTTTTGAATTTAATATGTTGATAATATCATTGTAATTCTAATTATCTGTTAGTTCTTTTTCAAAAGACCAACGTTTTAAAAGGTAATCATTGTTTTTAATATGATGCGATTTCTTGTTTTCCTTTTTCTTTAGTGTGTTATGTAGTGGTTTGTGCATGTATAAGATCTGCAGAGTTACAAAGCTCAAAGTCTCAAACTTTGAAAGTTAAGGCTCAGCCACACCTTCCTACAACGCTTTGTTTAACACGCCCCCACAAATCTACGTCAGTCTGTGGAGTTTCAAAACATCGCCCAAATGTATATGCAAAGAAAGAAGGCGCAACTTTTATTCTCGCTGTATTATTGTTCCCACCGGCGCTGCCATGTCTTGGAGACGCTGTGTTTTTCATTGTGAAAGCCAAACTACTTTTTTTGGCCTTCCAAAAGAGGACACAATTAGAAAACAGTGGTTGAGCTTTATTTACAACACTGTTCCAGAACAGTACAACCAAAATATTCGACTGTGTGCTGCGCATTTTTCAGAGGACTTTTTCGGAGGAATGTGTCATAGAGAGCAGTTTAGCCATTTTTGTAATAACATAAAAAGGGGGAGTTGGAATCTGGATATTGGCACGAAGAAGAACATAGCATTACTACTGGCATAACGTATCTGAAGAGACAAATGGGCATATTCTTATTAATGCATGCACAAGCAAATCACATTTAAAATTATTGAAGAATTGTTAAACGTTAAGAAATTGTATTATTAAAAATAATAATATATTTCTCTGGATCTGACAGGGTGGGCAAGCTGTCAGTCTGGCCAACCCGTCGGGTATATACAATAAATGCATTTCAGTGATACATTTGATCAGTGATGTATTTTAAAAAGTTGGATATATAGATATTATTCGTTCTTTCCGACGAACAGCAAAATAGAATGTAAATTACAGTATGTAGGCTAAAGTATTTTCTGCATTTTAAATCACAGTGTACAGTGTTTGTTATAAGAGGGTAGAACCCGCAGCTCAGTTCTCACTACTCGCATCTCTTGAATACTTTTAAATAAGCTTCTCTTTTACTCTTATTCAAGTTTTTTTTGGTAAAGAACTCTTGTACTCTACTCGCACTACATTTTTGGAAAGTAATGGTTCTTGATTCTATTTTTTCAGTACTCTTTTCACCCCTGCTTGTGAATGACCAAGCTGAACAAATGGAAAGCACTGCAGAAAGTCTTAATTTGGATTTGTCAGTGTTGAATAGTTGGAGTCAGCACAATAAGAAGGAAAAACAAACAGTATTCAAAAACAATTCTGCTTTTGCCCATCTGTAAATCTTTAAAAATGTGCTTGTTCTTTGTTAGACTTCAATATTTCAGATGTCACGGCAGCTCTGAATAGAAGCAAACCATATGTTATCGGAAAATAAGGGCCAGTTTTTTCTGCTTGCAGTCAGACAACTTTGAAACACTTTTGCTTGCACTCACCTAGCAGGCCACTGACCTTTCAGTTAGAGAAGCCAAGCAACTTTAGCAGAAAAGGAATGCCTGTGACGGCAGAAAGGTTGGCACAGCTGGACTGGTAATTGCTTTGCTGTACCCAAAAGCACCCTTTATGCTACACAGCAAAAGTGGCTATCGAACGCTTACTTCTCCAATGGCTCACAGTCTGTGGGTAGTTTGTCCATCTCTCTATTCCTGAAACTCCACAATGAGCAGCATCATTAACAACTTAATGAAAAGTAACACATTATGAGTTTCATAAGGGGCTGGTGACTTCTATTTGTTCTCCTATGTGTTGAAATAAGAGAAGGGATACAAATGTCACAAAATTACATCTGACACAGCATTTATTGTTTATTACTGGGACAAAACATGCTACAAAATGTATTAAGGAATTATTTTGGATGAGTGTGTATATGCCTGCTATCCTGTTTCTTCCATTTTCTCACAAAATGTGTCTTGTTTCTCACCTATCACTAAAAAAAAAAAAAAATGAATGTCAATCAGTGATAAAATATTTGACCAAATAAGCAGGATTTAAAGGTAAATAGACTCTACAGTGATTTTCGGGGCTTGCGTAACACGCGGCTGCTGCAGTAAATGTACGACAACAAACAGTCTTTATGAATTTTATGAATAAATCCAAAACGGAACACTCAGGAGATCACAAGGACAAATGGTATATAGCATAGTACAACCACATAAACTAAAATAAGACTGAACACTGAACAAAGGGAACTAATGGCTTATATTCACATAATTAGATACTTATGCATAAGAGTTCAGACCATTAGCAGTGGAGCCAGGAGAGTTGGAGACTCTTCTTGGAGACGAGAAGAAACAGGGACCGGGCAACACTGTAGGTTCTGGAGGCCAAGGCGGACCCTGATTCGGGGAACCAGGGTCCCCGAAGACTGAGGTGGAGCCGGTGTGAGTAAAGACCAAGGCTGCACCACAGGGAAGGCGAAGCCCAACGGAGTCGAAGGGGTGGAGGGACGAGGTTCAGCCAAATGTCCGGAAGTCCATGGTGTATGAAGAGCGACAACTGACCAATATGCATCCGGAGGAACGAGGAAGAGACGCAGGAGACTTGGAGCTGGACGGGACCAGCAAAGCTCTTTGTCTGTGGAAGGCAGCTGGCTGGTCACTGGGTCTGGAGTGGGTCTGGTGATGCAGCGCAGACAGCGAATGAAGAGCCGTTGTTCACCAGCACCCACTCCACAAACATGGCAAATGTCTCTTGAGGACCATTGTTGGGAAGGTGTGCCTTAGTCCAAATAAACCAAAACCAAAACAAAACAAGACCGAACATTTAACAAAGGGAACTATGGGCTTATATACACATAACTAAATAATTAACAAAACTAGATGGTTAATGTGTAACTAAGAGGTTTAACTTAATCGGGAACCATGGAAACTAACAATGAAAGAGAACACAAGTAGACGGGAACTAAAATACAATGAAACTAAACAACCCTGACAGGTTTCATCACCAGTTTTGAAATTATTTAAAACTAAACCAATTAAAATTGTTAGAATAACAATAAAAATTTACATATAAAAAGCAGATGAAAAACTTAAAAAACTTAAATAAATAGAAATGAATTAAAGCTAAATAGAAATATTTAAAAAAGGAATGACAAAAAGCACATAACCAAATTTCAAAAATTTTAAACTAAAATTAAAATGAAAGTTATTATAATATAATATAATTTTAAATAAATATTATAAATATTAATACATAATAACACTGTTACGTGAGAATCCAATGTAAATAAAAAAACATTACCAATATGATATTTCTACAGCTAATATACACTCACCGGCCACTTTATTAGGTACACCTGTCCAACTGCTCGTTAACACTCAATTTCTAAGCAGCCAATCACATGGCGGCAACTCAGTGCATTTAGGCATGTAGACATGGTCAAGACAATCTCCTGCAGTTCAAACCGAGCATCAGTATGGGGAAGAAAGTTGATTTGAGTGACTTTGAACGTGGCATGATTGTTGGTGCCAGAAGGGCTGGTCTGAGTATTTCAGAAACTGCTAATCTACTGGGATTTTCACGCACAACCATCTCTAGGGTTTACAGAGAATGGTCCGAAAAAGAAAAAACATCCAGTGAGCGGCAGTTCTGTGGGCGGAAATGCCTTGTTGATGCCAGAGGTCAGAGGAGAATGGCCAGACTGGTTCGAGCTGATAGAAGGGCAACAGTGACTGAAATAACCACTCGTTACAACCGAGGTATGCAGCAAAGCATTTGTGAAGCCACAACACGCACAACCTTGAGGCGGATGGGCTACAACAGCAGAAGACTCCACCGGGTACCACTCATCTCCACTACAAATAGGAAAAAGAGGCTACAATTTGCAAGAGCTCACCAAAATTGAACAGTTGAAGACTGGAAAAATGTTGCCTGGTCTGATGAGTCTCGATTTCTGTTGAGACATTCAGATGTTAGAGTCAGAATTTGGCGTAAACAGAATGAGAACATGGAACCATCATGCCTTGTTACCACTGAGCAGGCTGGTGGTGGTGGTGTAATGGTGTGGGGGATGTTTTCCTGGCACACTTTAGGCCCCTTAGTGCCAATTGGGCATCGTTTAAATGCCACGGCCTACCTGAGCATTGTTTCTGACCATGTCCATCCCTTTATGGCCACCATGTACCCATCCTCTGATGGCTACTTCCACCATGTCACAAAGCTCTAATCATTTCAAATTGGTTTCTTGAACATGACAATGAGTTCACTGTACTAAAATGGCCTCCACAGTCACCAGATCTCAACCCAATAGAGCATCTTTGGGATGTGGTGGAACGGGAGATTCGCATCATGGATGTGCAGCCGACAAATCTGCGGCAACTGTGTGATGCCATCATGTCAATATGGACCAAACTCCCTGAGGAATGCTTCCAGCACCTTGTTGAATCTATGCCACGAAGAATTGAGGCAGTTCTGAAGGCAAAAGGGGGTCCAACCCGTTACTAGCATGGGGTACCTAATAAAGTGGCCGGTGAGTGTATAAGCTAATATAACTGTTGTTGTTAATGACAAACAAATACCATTTGAAATTGTCAAAAATATTCTGCACACAAGCAGTCTCCAATTGCATCAAACTAGTGGCTCCCAGAAATGAAGGAGGTTTCCTATTTTTCTCAGTATCAGCAGCATTAGAGGTTCTAACACAGCACCGCAGGAGTCTGTATTAGTTACAGAAGCAGAGCTAAAGGTCAGAACTAATAGCTTGTAGTGGTTTGCTGTGGCATGTCTGCAGTGTAGTGCTCTTTCACAAAGCGAGCATCATGCACTCTTTAATGGACCTGTCAGTTGTCATGCTGCGCTCAAAACAAAGAAAAATTCCTAGATGCCACAGTTAACTCAATTAAGAGCTCTGCCATTAGCCCATTAGCCAATGTGGCGGTGGATGAGATTTGAGTCGGCTCAGGGCCGTAGCTAGAGGATTCGGGGCCCCCTGAAAAAATATTGATGTGGGCCCCCACCACCCTCCACCAATATCATATACTGTACAATAGATGAACATGGAGGCCCACATATAACAGGAGATGGTGATGTTGTTGTAAAACCTTTATTTTAAAAGTTAAATGTTTATATAAAAATTACAACTAATAAAAACTAACAAAAAGCAAGAAATTGTTAAATAATAATAAAAACCAATTATTAAAAAGTAATATTTTTTCCCCCATCAGTCTGTTATAATTCATAAATCAAAAAGTAAACATTTAGAAATTGACAAGAATGCAGTCTAATTAAAAAAATAAAACCATTTATTGCCTTATTTTTTAATAAAGATAATATGGAACTGGTAATATTATTAAATAAAGCGAATACATTTATTCATCCAAGTGCAGTGTGTTGTATTCGTGTTTTCTCGATGTTTTAAATATCATCAGCCGGCAGGTCAGATGCATAATGCAATGCGTCGTGACTCGTGTAATTTTTTTAAAACTCTATTTACAATAGTGTAAAAAGACAGGAATTTAGACCACGTAATCATTCGGTCGATTGTGGCGCGCACCGATAATAAAAAATGACTGTACACGGCAGACTGTAGACGGAAGTTTTCTAATTCCCAGCGAAATAACAATACATAACCGGTATTTAAGAACGTCTTGATCGACTGGGATACAACCACTCTCCTTGCCTCCCTCTCCGTCTTTTCCTGGCATTTCTGGTACCTGATTTATGTTGGGTTTTTTTTGACATTTTTCAGTCAGTCAGTCTCCTGCTCTTCCACCAAGTTCATCGTTAACTTCAGGCTGCCGCCTCATCTCTGATTGGTTCTGTTCACGAGCTGGGGTGGGACTTACAATTTTATTGGGTCCATCTGATGTTTGTCACTGACTCTGACTGAATAATTAATAAATACTTTAGGTCGGACTAAACCATTTTTATGGAGGGTAAGAGAAGCAGATATTTGGAAAAATATTTACCCAAATTGCACGTTTTTGTGGTTTTCATTTAAATCTCAGGCATACAACTAATATAAATATTAGAATTATTCATACAACAGGCGCCTAAATATAACTGCTGGATTTTGTGGGGCCCCCTGGGCAGCGGGGGCCCCTATAATTGTCACCACCTTTCACCCCACTAGCGACGGCCCTGGGCTCAGTCAGCGAGTGAGTTGTTCACTGATTATATCACACTGTTGTGTCAATTATGGAAATGCAGAAACATTATTATTGTTAGAAGTTTGAGGGGCTATTGGAATAAGCTCCAAATTAAACAAAGTTTTTTTTAATTATTATTATTGGTCATGTTGACAGGAAACTTTGCTTAACAAAAAGAAAATAAATATTTTGGGTGCAATACAAGTGAAGCTCTAGTGAGAACATTTGTGGGTTCATTTTGATTACCAAAAAGAAAAATGTATTTTAATGCAGAATTCATGGTCACTTACAATGGAAGTAAACAGAGTATTTGTTCTAGAGAGGGTACAAGTAGAAATGTGAAGGAAATGTGAAGGTTTCATTGTAAACTGGCTCTCATAAACAATGCTAATTAAATGATAAAACACAGCTTGAAGACAGTTTTTTTAACATAGTGTATGATTTATTGGGGCGAAGGTAGTCGAGCCAGTCAAAACTAGGACACCAAACTAAGAAAGCCAAAATGTGAATTATTTTCTCTCTGATGAACTTTCAGGTGAGAATAGGTTTAAAAAAAGTAATTGAGATAAATGATGTGTGTTCTATAGGCGTTACATGTTCACTGTTTTGTTTTATGGAATTTGATTTTGAAGTTTATTGTCTGTTTCCAGTGTACACTTCCTGTGTTTGGTTCATGTTTTACTTTGTTCCTGTACCCTTGTTCATTTCTAAAATTACCCTTCACCTGTGCTTTGTCTAGTCCCTTTTTATCCTGTGTATATCCCTGTGTTTGTTAGTCGTTTTTTTTTACATGCTATTGGTGAAGCTGTTGCATTTCTGGTCCCCATTTTAGCATTGTCGTCTTTCTAATTTGGATTAGTGTCTTCCCTGATTGGATTATCTTTGTTTCTGTGGATTTATCAATAAACTGCTGCAAAAAGATCAACTCTCTCCTGCGTAACCGTAACAGAACAGCTGACCCAAAAGTATGGATCTAGCAACAGTGAGCCACCTCTTCCTCACCAAGTATGACCATTCCCTCGAGGAACATACCGCAGACTTTTTTAACCTTATCAGACCAACTACCCTGATACTGGACTCAATGAACAGTAACTTAAAACATAATATTCCTAATTCTGTTTATGGTCCTCGAGGGACATTTCTTGATTTTTTTGAGATGGTGCTCTTGACGAGTGGTTCCTCCTTTACCATGGGTTAAGTGGAGGAGGACTTAGATTGCCATTCGCCCACTATGGACCCAGTGCATGAGCCCACTCACACTGCCACGCATGAGTCTTCAGCCGTCATACAAAAATCAACTAAGGCTGTCTAAAGGCATTTAGGACTGACATCTAATGGGGCGGACTTCCCAGTAATGTTGGCACAGCTGGCTATGAAAACGTGGCCACGTCCGGTGGTCTTAGCGCATCCAAGTTCGGATGTCCTAAGTTTGGTGGTCTCAGCGCTACCAAGTCCGGTGGTTCCAAGTCTGGTTGTCTCAGCGGTCCTTCCGCCGTCAGCTGCACTTCCTGAGATGGAAGTGCAGCTGACCCCCCCACACACACACACACACACACACACACACACAGACACACACACACAGACACACACACACACTTTTTCTGCTGCCCCTGAAGTGGCGGTAACCGCTACATCTCCTCCCGAGCGGCGGCGACTGCTACGGCGGCACTCTGAACACTTTGGCTGCCCTGTCACAGCTATGGAGGCCGTCTCTGAACTCTTAACCTCATCCCTTCACCCAAACCTGAAAATTAGGCACATTGTGATACATATTTTATTTCATTAAAGCTACATTTATAAAAAAAATAAAAAAGAATGTACAGTACAGCTTTTGAATGGCCATTAAAAAGGCCATGCTTTTTCCCAGCACAGTATGTAGTTACAGCATATACCAGCAGGGCCTAAATAGTCATTTTAAGCCAAAATGGGGGTAAACCTAGAACAAATTGCAACAGAAGCAAACTGATTTTGTATCCTCAATATGTCCTGAGTAAGGAAAAAAAGCCCAGAAGAATCCCATTAGGGGAAAGTTTAGAAAAATACCCAAATATAGCCTATTCATACATCTATTCATTCTTTTTCTCACGTGAATAGGTTAAAAATGTTAACCTTTAGATATCATCATGAAAATTACTGAGTTGATTGCTTACATCAATACAAAAAAACGTTTTTTTTTTTTAAATTCTTTGATGAGCAAACGGTGCATAATCTAATTACTTATGTTGTGTTATTTATGCAAATTAGCACATATCTAAACATTGGGTATAGCCAGGTGAAAATGTCTTGTAGAATCTTGTTGACATCTTACAGTAAAAGACTATAGACTGTATTTAAGCAAATTAGCACATACGTAATTAGATTATGCACCGTTTGTCCATGTTAACAAACAATTTCAAAACTTGTTATACATGTTTTATTTGTCTCGATGATTTCCATTACACGAGAGTAGATGTTAAAACTTCATGCTGATTTGTACTCGGCTTTCGCCAAGATAAGCAACACTAAGACGTAGCTTTACAGTAAACTATGCTTCATCCATTTACACTTCTTTCTATATGGTGGTGTGACTCCCCTTCTGTCCGGCGTTAACGGCTGCAGTGTACTTGGCGCGTCAGCACACACGACGGCTGCAACTACAGTGTGGTCTCCCTAGAGGACCAGCACGACAACCGTCTGGATTGAGCCGAGTAGGGGACATCTCTAGGGTCTTCAAGTGGGCACCTTCCGTCCTCAGTGTTTCGTCGACTAGCCCACGACACCTCAAGAGGGCTCGACAGTGACTCTGGCGTCCCAGAGTCACCCCCCTCCGTCCCCCACTCAACTCAGCCCAGCTTACTGACCTCTACATCCCTCCTGCTACTGAGACCTAACCACAATCTCACAATCTCTCCACAACTCTACCATACGCGCCAACCCGTTTGACTAAGGCTGTCGAGCCAAACTGGTGCGTTAATGCAGTTCTACCAGAAAGACTCGGGAGAATAAATACTGTAACAATAAATACATTTATTGATAGCCCAGCAAGCAATAAAGTTCTTTGGCGTAGGCCCCGTCCATAGCCCGAGGGTCCGGACTCTGCATTTCCTGCCTGAAGACGAAGGCAGGGGCGCAGCCGACCCCCTGTGAGGTATAGGAAGGGACCATCCTGGTGGTGATGGGGAGGATGGAGGGGAAGGGACCATCCTGGTGGTGGTGGGGAGGATGGAGGTTAATGTAAGCGTAAGCATCTGCGAACTCAAACATGTGTAAGTACTGGTCTTTTATACCGCAAGTATTAGACATGATTGGAAAGATGAAAAGGTAATAAGTGACGTAGCAATTGAGTCTTCCTGGCAGAACTAAACGCTAAAGCTTCCATTTTCAGTGGCAAAGGTTCCGTATGGCATACCACCTACTGCAAAAAACAATATCTGCCCAACCACCTGTCATTCACGCAATATACACAGGAAAGTAATGACTGTAAATACTATACAACCTATACAAATAAACCAACAGGCTCTTCAAGTTTTTAAGAATTCTACGAAACCGTAGCGTGGCGGCCTGTACACAGCCAGCTAGAATCTTTCCGTCTCAACCACAGCCAGTTGCTGCTCCTTTCTGTTGCTTCAGATAAGTTCTTTACTGTGCGACGCAACTGTTGGCCACTGAATTCGACGTCTCTGAGGAACCGGGTTGTAGAGTGTGCCACAAAACCTCGACAACCCACTTCCACTGGATAAACCTGGACACTCCATCCTCGCTGTTCTGCTTCAGTGGCCAGATGAGCATACAGCAGTTTCTTCCTCTCATATGCCTCATCTACCGCATCCTCCCATGGCACTGTTAACTCTATCAGTTGAACAATGCGTGCTGATCCAGACCACAAAACAATATCTGGTCGTAGGTTAGTGGTGGCAATCTCAGGTGGAAAAATAAGCCGTTGATCAAGATCAGCCAGCATCTTCCAGTCCCCAGCAGCTTCCAGTTGTCCTGGGCGAGAATTGGTGTTAACACCTTTTCTTGGTGGTTGCTCGCCTGGGCGGAGGAATATTGT
Source organism: Rhinichthys klamathensis goyatoka (assembly GCF_029890125.1). Classification (NCBI taxonomy): domain Eukaryota; kingdom Metazoa; phylum Chordata; class Actinopteri; order Cypriniformes; family Leuciscidae; genus Rhinichthys; species Rhinichthys klamathensis. The sequence goes on from NW_026606877.1 coordinate 744,068, forward strand.
CTTCTGTGTGTAATGTCAAGTAACGGCAACTTATTGGTCATACTACGCTTGCATTCCAATGCTAAAGCCAAACATCGCAATACTTGGTCATGGCGCCAAGTAAACCGACCTTGGCTAAGAGCCACCTTACATCCTGTCAAAATGTGCCTTAATGTGGCAGGTGATGAACACAAAGGACAAGAGGGATCCTCTCCTTCCCAGAGGTTTAGGTTCTGCGGTAAGTAATCAACTAAGTTATTTTCATGGTGATATCTAAAGGTTAAAATTGTTACCCTATTCACGTGAGAAAAAGAATGAATAGGCGTAAGAATAGGCTATATTTGGGTCTTTTTCGAAACTTTCCCCTAATGGGATTCTTCTGGGCTTTTTTTCCTAACTCAGGACATATTGAGGATACACAATCAGTTGAGTTTGCTTCTGTTGCAATTTGTTCTACCTTTTTTCATAAAAATGGCCATGTTAACCAGATAACCAGAGGAGATTCACAATAGCAAACATTACATAGTGTAGTAAATTACTAGAAAGTTGATACAGCTTCTAGTTTAGAGGTGCAAAACGCCACAGCCCTGCTTCAACCCTAATTAAACACATGATTTTTTTTTTAAATCTTTTTTGAAAACTACAGGTACGTGTGTTGGAGAAGGGTTGGAACTAAACTCTGCAGGACCTCTGAACTGAATTTTGAACCCCTGTTCTAGTAGTTACTACTAAATGTGTGTAACACACTATCAGCTTTCTTACAGTAACATGCAAAGAGCTATGGGCAGTGTCAAGATCCAAGTACAGACATGGTTTAATAGAAGATAAATCCAGGCAACAATCCAACGGCAAAAGGGAAAGAACAGGTCAAACATGAACTGCAGTCGGCTCAGCTAACAAATTCAAATAACCATTCAAGAAACAAAAATCTAGGGTTAGGAAAGCAAGAGTAATGGTTTAGACCAGGGGTGCACATGGAGAGGTAATCATTGGCACATGAGCAATATCCAGAGAGGAATCTGTATTTATTTTAGTTCCTCACATCTGCATGCCAAACTAGCTCTTGCATGAATCCTTCGTAATAGTCACACAGCCCATTCAAGCCAAACACTATTTCTCACAAACCATAAACATGTCAACTTAGCATCTGTTGTCTGCCACAGTTTATCCTTTATTTGTTGCTTTTTGCTTTCATATAAATACTTGATTTCAACAGTACAGAAAACTCCATACACATACCACAGCAATGGTGACTTTCAACATTACTGTACTGCATATAATTAGAGCAAGCAAGCACTGCAAGTTATCACCACAGGGCACAACTCAAAGTCATTAACAAACATGGCAACCCCAGTTGTCATTATAATCAGTTGTTATAATGTAGTAAACTAGAAAAAAACAAAAAAACAAAAAAAAAAACCAGTATGGTGGCGATTTGCATGAATAATGCAAAAAGAATGTGGGATGTTTATGTTATATACAATAGTATATTCCTAATTCCTTGTGCAATGGAAGAGGAGACATTTGTGATGGTTCTCTTTTGACTTTTTCTTATTGAATAGGGTAAAATTGCCCACAATTTCTTGTGCAGTGGAAGAAGAGACATTTATGGTGGTTCTCTTTTGACTTTTTGACCCAAGTTTGACACTGATATAAATATAAGAATACATTTGTAATAATTAATTTTAAACAAGAGGATGGAAAGACGTAGCGCCAAACATTAGTCCCAAACTGATGAATGATGTCTTCTTGCAGTGCGTAGATCCAAAAAGAAAATCAAAAATAAGAAAAAAGAGATCCGCACACGAATATGGGCCAAAAAGCCCACAGGATTTTATTGTCTAGAGGCCACAAATAAAGTGCAAAGATGCAAAACAATTCAGGAGTGCAAAACGTTTTCGGGTTCAACCCTTCATCAGTGTCAATAATGAATTTTAAACAGAGAATATGGAGAAATTAGTTTTTCTAAATCAACATGCACTAGACTGTCATCTTTGACCCGTGCACCACATTTTCAGCCCCGTGGGAGAAAAAACAAAACAAACAAAAAAAAACCTTTAATTTTACTCCGAGACCATCGCGTGCGCACGAGAAACGTATCGCGTGGTCACGAGAAACTTTCGCGTGCGCACAAGATACTAGGCTTGTTTGAGATGCGCCTTGCCTCGCCTGAAATGTATGCGAGAGTAGGCGGCTGCAGCGAGGGGAGGAGTGAAAAAAGCGCAGGCAAGCCGGACAGATCTCTCTTCTCACAGTGGATCAGACACCTGTGAGATCAAAGGCGGATATCGCGGGATTCACGCTCATGCACAGTGTTGCTAATAAACTGGATGCAATTTAAGTTCTGTTGCTTTTATATGAAAATAAATATAATGAACAAGACACCCAAAGTACTTGTTATTTAATTACATTCCAAATACATGTTTATCAATATTTTTTTCTTTAATACAGACATGTGTTTTTATTGTTTTAATAAAAATGACATCACATATCGCACTGTCAGAGAGTTTATTCACACATAGCCTACGTATACACAAAAAATGATATCAGAGTTTTAAAATCGAACATTTTAAAAGAGAACAATACATCACGGTTGTTTAAACCAATCAGCATTAAGCTGTGTCGTCAGCAAGTCGTTTCCCATCATGCTTTTGATCAGCGCAGTCGGTGGAGAGCAACTGCGCGCGACTGCAGAATCTGACACGTGCGCCTTGCGGTCGCGAGAATTTTTTGACATACGTCAGCATGACATCAGAGCAAGGCGGACCGCACTCAGACACATTTCTAACCGGCATGCATCTCGCGGTGATCACCGGTGATCGGTTCTGCGCAGATTTAGCTCATCTCAAACAAGCCTACTATCGCGTGCGCAAAAGAAACTATCGCATGCGCACAAGAAACGTATCTCGTGCGCACGCATTACAATTTCCGGTTTGCGTTATAGCATCATTAATGCAAATGTGGAACTAGGAATGATATGTATGGAGCTTATTTTTCATCAATAATCGCAGATTGCAACATGGAAGAATTTATTGAATTGTTGAGGTCACGGGATATTCCTCAAGATCCAATTGAAAAACTAAAAGAGTATGAGGTCAATTGTGTAACAGTAATTATTGATCCACTAGGCCTTGTCATGATACTCATATGCATATGTTTGTTGCAAATGTATTTATAGCTGACCTTTTCTTTTAGATTAACTTAAGTGTCATTGCAATCTTGACTGAAGACGAACTGGCAAAATATATCGTCAGATATGGGGATCGTCTTGCAATTAGAGCATCCTAGTTTAAAATAGATTTCGATTAATTCATGCGCATCCACATCCATGCTCTTGTTTTCCTCATAGTAATGACAGTGACGCAAATTGTACGCAAACCGGAAATTGTAATGCGTGCGCACGAGAAAGTTTCTCGTGCGCATTTTTAATGCGCTTTAAGCTTAATGCGCATTTCATACGAGAAAGTTTCTCGTGCGCATGCGATAGTCTTTATTTTTTATTTTTGCTGGGGCTCCGTACACTGCAGTGCATCTTGTGTTTTAAAGCAACACCAAGGAACTTTTCCTCAGCGGTTGCCGGTTGGAAGCGGAATTGTCCATTACCGCTGTCGTAAATAATTTAGCCTACCGCAGCCTACTGTCGCACGTGCACGCTCGCTGTTTATCCAGCACCGGCTTTGGAATCAACAATGGCAGACATCCCAACCTGCAAGAAGTCATTTCAGGGAGGTATATCTTGGTGACTGGATTGTTGACGGGGGGGGTGGCGGGTTGACTAGCTTTCGTGAGGCACACTCGCAAGGTCTCTCGCTCTCTCCCTCTCTGCCGTGCTCGCGCTATGTATCTTATGTTCAGTATGTATCAGTATGTTCTGTCGCACATGCGCGCTCTAGATTCCGGCAGATTTGAACTAATTTGCGGGCATCAAGGGGGCTGTTTACACCTGGCCACTTCATGCGTTTTCCGTGATCGGATAGCTATCCGATCGTGAAAAGACCAGGTGTAAATGCCCTCTGAAACGCATTCGAGACGGATTTAAATCCGATCACTCAAACCACTTCAGGAGGTGGTCTGGGCCGCATTCCAGATGAAACTGGACAAGTGTAAATGCATCTGGTTGTTGAAACCACATATGTAAATTTCACTCCTCACAAAAATGCTAAAAAATAAACGTATGAGAGCGTGTTATATAGGCTATATGTCATGTTATAGTCAGATATGACGTCGCTACTGGAACACGCATTACCGCAGATGAGCAGCTGAGCATCTATTCATCAAGCCAACGTGCAAACTATCGCAAATCAAAGTGAAAGTAAGTCGCAGACGCTTAACACACTAATCATCTTCATTAAAAGTAAAGAAACGAAATGATCTTACCAGGGCTGTTGCCGCTCCCTCTTATTGCGGTCTTTGATTTTGAAATTAGCTGATGATCAATAAAATGCAGCTCATATCTGTTGCTTTCGGTGACGTGCACTCCATTAAATCTGCATATAGCGCGGGAATTGAAGATCGGATTTATATCCGTTTTGCAAAAACACATTTATGTGACCAGGTGTAAATGGAATCGTTTTGATAAATCAGATAGCTATCCGATCTGAGAAAACGCAAGTGGCCAGGTGTAAACAGCCCCAAGGAGACGCTATAGACTTGGGATGTCTGCAATGGTCATAGACAATTTGAGGAAGTGGTGGGGGAAGTGACGTATGCCGTAAAGCAGTCGAGTTTTGTAGTTCTTTTTGTGCTCGGGTTACTACCCGAAACCCGAAGTTACATAGTGTGAGTAAAAGCGATACAGACCACGTCAGGCTATGGCAGACGTGTCATTTAACCTATTGTAAGTCGATGTACCATCACAAGGGTCTTGGAAATATATTATGAAGGTTGAAAAGTTCCATAGTGTTGCTTTAAAAACGTAGTGGAGCACTGCATGACGTTCTGTGTGAACACCTGAATAGCGGGAATAACCGTGGCAGGACAAAAGTCACCCATAGTTTTCAAAAAATAACCCTTTGGCATACATTACTGACATGCATGATTTAGAGTCACGAATGTGAATTGGAAGGCAGCCATTACTTTATTGCAGGACCTTTGGTAGCTCGCAGATTGAGCTACAGCCCCAAATGTCACACTGACATTGAATAAAATAGCACCAGAGGTAAAGTATTGGGTCAGACAGTTGCATCAGTTTCAGTAAAAGATCCCATTGACCCAACCAAAATAGTATGACATTATGGACACCCTTTGGGAAACAGAATCAAGCAGTTCATTATAAAATATATTTATGAACAAGCACACAGTCAAATTAGTACAAACATAATAATAATAATAATTCTTATAGACAAATTCAGATACAAGACACCTGTCTTATGGCTCTGAAACCATGAGCAACAAATGTATGAGAATTAATCAGCCACTACAATACATGTCCACAGGTATGGGATAGCCTACTCCTTTTTTTTTTTTAAATGGCTTGACTATTTCAGCTAGACACAATACAGGTGCTTTAACAAAGCATACACTCATTAAAGTTTTTGGTAAAAATAGAGCCCTATTATGCTCTAGGCACAAAGCAAGAAGCAATATCCATATATAAATGGTTACTGAGTCTGGAAGAACTCACCAAAGCCCAGACATGAACCCCACTGAACACCTTTGGGATGAATTGGAACTGTGAGCCAGTCCTCATCACACAACACCAGTATTATAAAAGCAAAGGGAGGAATTGTAGTAAAGAAGAAAGAAATCAAGAAAGAAAGCTTGTAAAACATTGGAAACTGATTTTATGATGTCCCAAGACATTTAAACAAAAATACATATAATGTGGGTAGAGTAACCCAAAAACTGTACTCAAGTAAAAAGTAAAAGTAATAATCTTAATAGTTACTTGAGTAAGAGTAAAAAGTATCCAATGAAAAAAACTACTCAAGTAGCTAGTTAGTTACTTCGGATCATATAGGCCTATGTATGTGTGTATCACAATGTCAGTATGTGTATATATAACATGATATGATTTGTTTAATTCATATGTTAAATCATTGCCTGTCCTTTGGTTTGTATAATAGTAACTTATACAACATTTGGATTATTGGACAATGTCGAAATCAAGTGAATCTGCAGAGTTTTGCATTCAAAGGCATTTAAAGGCATGGTAACAATTGACAGAGAAGAAAGAGTTAAAACTATTCACATGTACTCACGCTCATGACCGCTAGGTAGGCTACTGAACATCTGAACACAAACAACGATCAAATGCACATCGACGGATCTTCCTCCGTCTGTTCTCCAAAATGTAATCCAATCTATATATCTGCAAGCATGTTTAAACTGGTAAACTGTGTCTAAGGCAGAAAAAGGCATTCGTTTCCAAGACGATTTTGCACGCCACTGCGCAATACACACAAATAACCGCCGGATGGCAGGTCATGTATGGGGTTAGATTTCGGTCACAATTCTGCGCAAGATCACATTTTAAGCGTGCAAAAGGGCATTTCGCACGCGCGTGAACTGAGTTTTGCGGAGAAATCCTCGTCTCGCAGATAAGAAAATATTTTGAGCGAACGAAAATCAATTTAGCATTTAAAATAAGTAGGTGGATGTGCGCAGACGTTCTCATTCGCATGTGCAAAGTTTCACTTTCTTGCTCCTCTCATACCAGCCCTCAGCCCAGACGGCTCGCTTGCTCAACACAACCCAGCGTTACAATATGCCATAATTCCAGCCAACCAGAGAGATGAGGCTGCTAAATTCTGATTTGCTGGCTTGACAACCAATCACAAGACTCCCTGCATCACCGACAGCAGAAGAGGAAAAATACATGGTGGAAGAGATGTTTTATTAATGGCTTGAACACTTTAATTTAAGTTCAAATGTCTACTACTCGACGACCACACGTAACTAGCTTATTTTTAATCAAAATCAAATCGTACTATTACTGTACATAATGGCATGTGCCAGTGTTTCCTACACCTCAAGTGGTAGTTCTAACTTCTTTCTGAACTCTAAGTTATGTAATTAACATTAGTGGAATATGAATGTGACCGAGCTGTAAAAATATAGACTGGATTAGTAATCTTAACCAGGGCCGCATTAAGAGCTCACTGGGCCCCGGGGCTATGAGTTACTGCAGGGCCCCCCCACCACCACTTTAGGTCACCAACTACATGAGCTAAATGTTCTATCATTATACGAGTAATTTTATTCATCTATGATATACTTCACAGTTAAGTTACATTACTTTTAATACGATTTTTTATCATATCAAAATTCTATGCCACTAAAATTTCATAATTCTTGTGACCAATTTCAATATCACAAAAAATAATAGTAGCTTAAGAAAAGAATCTCAAGCTTACTGATGACAAGAGTCACAAATAACAATAGAACAAAGGCACATAAGAAATCGACCTACTTGAAAAACTTAAAGCACTGAATAATATTATATTGTAAATAATACATAGTTTTCACTATAAATTCAACATTCATTCTTATTAATTTTACAAAAGTGATTCAGTCAAGGGCAGTAAATTACTTTATTTCTGATGTTTGATTAACATTATGGACACAAATGGCGACAGCAGCTTTATTAGCAGCTACTGTCACTTTAAGACCTCAGGGTCGGAACTCAAGTGCGCTGTGCAAAACCGTCTCAAGTTCACCATGGTCTCAAAACCAAGAGTTAAATAGAGTTTGATCAAACACAAAAAGCATCATACATCCATCAAGTTAATAATCAAACTTACGAAAATTTGTGGGGTCGATGATGACGCATGTGTTTTAAGAATAGTCTAATGAAGTGAAGAGTGGAGGCGATTGATTGGTTGATGCATATATTCTAATAAGGCGCAGGCAGCCATCTATAGGCCTACGTGCAGCAGCAGGTAGATGTTCACAAGTTAAATATAGAATAAATGTATTTGTTATATCAAATTAAAACGTGACGCTTCAATTTTATAGAATAAATGTATTTGTTATATCAAATTAAAACGTGACGCTTCAATTTTATAGAATAAATGTATTTGTTATATCAAATTAAAACGTGACGTTTCAATTCACCATTCCTTGCTGCCCACGGGGGTTTGATTGACAGGTGAACTGGCCAATCATAACGCCGAATACGCAATTTTGTCCGACAACAAAGCTGTCAGTAGATCGTCGGTGGACTTGAACTTGAAAACGGTATTGTTTAAATTACTTAAATGACAATATTTGAAAGTTGAGACTTTGTTTCATATCAACAGTAAGCTGCTCTGAACTCTCACTCGTAGTCAATTGTGTAATGTTAGTCTTTGCCCCGCGATGTATTTTCCAGTGCGTGAGTGAGAACATGATGTGCGTGACTCGTGAGAGCCAACTGGCTTGTCACACAGTAACTAAAAAAGGCGGGTCTTTGCGAACGGTCACTATAATATTAATGATTCCATGATAATGAATGGAATATACGGCAAAGCGCCACTAAATAACAGGGCTAATTTGTGGGGGGCGTTGCGTGGTAAGGCTTTGACAATCAGATGGCTAGTATCTACTCCACAGCCAATCACGGGCCCCCTCCTTGCTCGGGCCCCGGGGCTTTAGCCCCGCCTAGCCCTATTGTTAATGCGGCCGTGATCTTAACTACTATTTAGGATGGATAGTATGCACATTGGGATGCAGGCTTATATATAAATCTAATATTATATAAAATAAAAATCTAATTATGCAAGTAATTATATAGAAGTCTTGTGGGTCACACACCCAAAATTTTCACTTACAGTTATATTTGCATATGTTTGCATTGTTACCCATGTCTTTTTTTTTTTTTTTTTTTTTTTTTGCAGTGAGGGGAACAAGACTGCATCCCAATGTGCACACTATCCATCCTAAATATAAGAAAATACAGTTTTTTAGTACGATAGTTTTTACAGAACATCTCTGCTGTGAATGTTTTTGTTTAAATAATTCTAAGGATATGAAGTAGATTGATTATTATTTTTGTATTACATTGCATTTCTACATTTATTTGATGGCTTTTTTTTTTATTCTAATGCGAGTGATGTACCGTTTTTACATACTTATCTGATTAAAAGGGGAAAAGTCTGTCCATCTACATTTCTGAAAACGTGTAACATTTGATACCCCAGCTCGGTCACAAACAATCATATTCCACTAATGTTAATTACATAACTTGGAGTTCAGAAAGAAGTTAGAACTACCACTTGAGGTGTAGGAAACACTAGGACATGCCATTATATGTACAGTAATAGTACGATTTGATTTTGATTAGAAATAAGCTAGTTACGTGTGGTCATCGAGTAGCAGACATTTGAACTTAAAGTGTTCAAGCCATTAATAAAACATCTCTTCCACCATGTATTTTTCCTCTTCTGTTGTCGGTGATGCAGGGAGTCTTGTGATTGGTTGTCAAGCCAGCCAATCAGAATTTAGCAGCCTCATCTCTGGTTGGCTGGAATTCTGGCATATTGTAACGTTGGGTTGCGTTGAGCGAGCCGTCTGCACTTAGAGAGCGCTCAGGGCTGGTATGAGAGGAGCAATAAAGTGAAACTTTGCACATGCGAAAGAGAACGTCTGCGCACATCCAAATACTTATTTTAAATGCAAAATTGATTTTCGTTCGCTCTAAATATTTTCTTATCTGCGAGACGAACATTTCTCCGCAAAACTCAGTTCACACGCGTGCGAAATGCCCTTTTGCACGCTCAAAATGTGATCTTGCGCGCGCAGAATTGTGACCAAAATCTAACCCCATAGCGGGTGTTCATTTCATAAACTGTGAACAATGGTAGCTTAATGTATAAATTAAGGGTATATGTCCAAAAAAACGGGTAATGTCATATTTTGTAGTAGACTAGTGCTGACGTAATAATCTGTTTAGTTGTAAAATGTATTACCTGAAGGAAATTAAATCGAATGATCGTCCTGTGGAATCATTCATTCACAGACAGCATACGAAGATGTTAAACTAATAAAGATCTTGATCGCTGGCAAACAATATGATGCATTTGCAGATTTGTTTTCACTGGATTGTAGGTCCACTGCCACTTCATCCAACGCTCTTAATGTTCTTAAACCTTCCTGTTACGACTCCGAGTGTGAACCGCTTCAGACTGACAATTCAGTGCATGAAGGAAACTGAACAAATCAGATTTGCGAACCAATTTCAGATTTGCCAACTTGTTTGATGAAGTCTTTTAACATAATTGACTCAAAATAGTGATTCATTTGTGAATTGAGTATCGCTCATACCCCAGAAAAAAGATACAGTGCGCTTGGAATAAACTACGCATTTAACAACATGTAGGCCTATTGCATTAAAGTCATGCGCGTAATTTGCACGGGGGTTACGTGGGTCATGACCCCCTCAATAATCAGATCCAGCTAATATACACCTCCCCCCCCCCCCCCCAATATCATCACATCATTCAGATTAAAATAACTATGAAATATTCCGAATGAATACTTTTGTTTGTTTTCTTTATTAAACTCATTTGCCAGCAAGAAAGATAGTATCATATTTTAAATAATCTGTAATATACCCCCCGCCCACCGCACCGACTACTTGGTATTACCCAACCCGCTTTCTCTACCAAGTTTGTTCACTATTTTGCGCAGTCGCTGGGATGAATGGTTGGAGAAAGCTGACGGTGCATGCTAACGGATGGAAAGATGAAAAGGACACTGAAAGGCAGCCAGACAACGATTTTTCATTGTTGGTCGACACCAGCCAAAAAGAGGAAAAATCCTGACAAAACGGAGGTACCCCATTGCTAAGTTAGCTGTTAAGTTAGTTCAGCGTTTCTCAAAGTGTGGGGAGCGGGCGCGGGCGCGGCCTAGTGGTGGGGAATAGAGACATGACAAGTGGGGCGCGACAAACAGGTTTTGTGCCCATCTTTTTAATTCCTTTATTTCTTGAACATACTCAAAACAAAACAAAGACACATTTAATTGTAAGCCTTACTTAACCTTTTCACACGTAAGTTTAAAAGTTTTTCAAGGCGACCGTTATTGATCGTAGTATCACTTTATGGTTCCCATGGAGACGCGTCATTCATTGCTTGTCACACCGCAGCCACAATAGCTGAATGACTGATGATCTGCTTTTATTTCCTTTTTTATTCAAAATTTCACAAATTTGTTAGCTATAGCAGGATATATTTGATATTCGATAGTCAAATGTGTGCAAGTGGATGTGTTTTGTTGTTCAAACACCTTTATAACGATCGCGTTAGTTAGATAGCTAGTATGCCCAACGTATTTTAGGTAACGTTATCTTGTTAAAATACCTAAAAACAATACGTACATTATTAGGAATTTAGAGTTTGCAAAAGTGACAAAATGAATCAAAGCACAACTAACGTTAGTCCACACTTGTATTTTCTCAGTTTCTGAATTGATGTTATCAGAGGCTAAATGCAAACACAATTTTTTTTTATCTACTTTTGAGTCTTATTTCATGCAAAGTGATAATATAATTGCACTTTCATTTTCTCTATTTGAAAGTTTTTAATGCTGTTATTTTTTATAAGTTTTTAAAATGTGATGTTAATAAAATACATTTTAACAGTTAAACTTAAACTCTAGTTTATTAACATTTTGTTGGGGTGATTGGGGACAGGTGGGGGTCGGAACCCTACCTCCGAAGTGGGGAATTAAAGTATCACAATGTATTTCTAATACAGGAACGGCAAATTAGCATGTTACCTTTTACACAAGAAAATTATTCAATAAATAAATAAATTAATAAATATGCCGCAAGTTTAACCGCCCCAATGGTAGACCCAAAGTTACGCCCTTGATTAAAATAAAATAACGAAAGGAATGTCGCCCAACTTAACGAAGAAAAAGTTTTTAAATTAGAAAAAAAAAATGCATTAGAAAAGTAGGCTACTCGAGTTAAAGTAAAAGTACCCACATTTAAATCTTCTCTTAAAAGTACAATTTTTCAAAAAATACAAAAATAAAAATACTCAAGTAGGCTAAATGTAACGTGTACTTCGTTACTACCCTATATATAAATATACTGTATATATAGTGTAGTTGCCTTTTTATACTGCTAACTTTTAATGAATTGCTGAAAGAACAGGCTTCAGTTTATACCTTTATAATTTCTTTCTTTTGTCAGCTATCTCCCACTTGTTGTGATGTCTGTCTGTGTTCCCCCGTCTTTGTGCATTTGGTTCAGTCCTGCTCCCAGTTTTCCCGCTCCTCGTTTGTGTTCATGTATACCACGCCCCTTGTTATCTCGTTTAGCTCCTTTGTCCCTTGTATTTAAGCCCTGTGTTTCAGCCCTAACTTTGTGAGTTCTTGTTTTGATGTTGTAGTTTCGATCAGTATCGATCAGTATCGCTGATCCTGCGCCGGTGTCTGCTCCTGCTGATGACCCCATGGCTGCCCCTAAGAAAATTTGGGGGGGGGGGGGCAGTAGGACCCTGGATGGGACTATGAAGGCCGCACCGCCATGGCCGCCCGAAGGGTCTTCTCCGCCGTGGCCGCCAGAAGGGTCTTCACCGCCGTGGCCGCCCGAGGGGTCTTCACCGCCGTGGCCGCCCGAGGGGTCTTCACCGCCGTGGCCGCCCGCGGGGTCTTCACCGCCGTGGCCGCCCGAGGGGTCTGCTCCGCCCTGGCCACCGGTACTGCCAGCTCCGCCCTGGCCGCCTGAACGTCCAGCTCCGCCCACGTTCCATGGCCCAGGTCCACCCACGTTCCATGGCCTATGCCCGCCATTGCAAGGCCCTGGTCCCGTTCCCTGCGCGGACCTGGCCCTCCATCCCTCCCCCGGGACCGCCTCCGCTCCACCACCCTCCCGAACTGTCTTGTTTCCTGTTTTGTTGAGGGGAGGGGGGTCGTCTATGTTGTGATGTCTGTCTGTGTTCCCCCGTCTTTGTGCATTTGGTTCAGTCCTGTTCCCGGTTTTCCCGATCCTCGTTTGTGTTCATGTATACCACGCCCCTTGTTATCTCGTTTAGCTCGTTTGTCCCTTGTATTTAAGCCCTGTGTTTCAGCCCTATCTTTGTGAGTTCTTATTTTGATGTTGTAGTGTCGATCAGTATGCAGTTAGTTTGAGGTTTGTTATTTTGTTCCAGAGTCTTGTTCCTAGCCCGAGTCTTCGCCTAGTTTTGAGTTTATTTAATGAAGAGTGTGTGCTGCATTTGGACCCTGCCTCATCTCTGCTTTAAACTGCACTACATAACAGAACTAGAGATGTAAAATCTCAATTTCAGAAATAATTAATTTATTATGATAATACCTGATAGGTAAACAAAGCGATTATCTTAAATGACTAAAACTGAATTATCAGAATGGTGCTACTCCAAATCACATTACAGTTTTTCCAAATCATTGTACTAGTTGCTGGGTTATTTAAAGGGGTCATATAATGCCATTTTTGTACAAGCTAATATGATTCTTTAGGGTCTAAATTAAAAGTTTGTAATATACTTTAATTAAAAATTCTCATTAGTATTGTAAGAAAACACTTATTTTACCTGGTCAAAAACAGCTCTGTTTTCAGCACGCCGTTTCAGTGCATATGACTTTAAATGATAATGAGCTTTGCTCACCCCGCCTCTCTGTTCTGTGCGTACACCATTTGTAACACAATAACACAATAACCAGAGATGGGACCAAGTCACACATGTGCAAGTCTCAAGTAAGTCACAAGTCTTAACCTTCTAGTCTCAAGTAAGTCCCAAGTATTTTTTTCCTGGGCAAGTCAAGTCAAGTCAAGTCACAGGCTATGTCAAGTCAATTCAAGTCAAGTCCTGTAGTAGGTCAAGTCAAGTCCAAGTCAAGTCACCTTATTATCGTAATTTTACCTGCAGAATTTGATCTATGGGCGTCAGTTTGGTTTGAAATGAACAGAGGCGCATTCGGAAGTGCATTTGGGAACAATGACGCATTCATTCACTTTTCTCTTTCGCGCAGGTCATGTTTTGAAAGACGGTGTCCTGTAGCTTACTAATTTAAAGAAATAAAAATGTATACAAGTTTTAAGTTTAAAAAAGCATTAGACATATGACCCACTATTCTGCTTCGTGTAAGTTATATATCAATGAATTCAAACGTGCTTTCACGCGTTGGCTGGTGCTGAGCCAGAGACATAAGCTCTCAGTGCTGTCATATATCACAACTGTTCAGTGTTTTCAACCACATCATTTTTATTTTAGGTTTCAGACATTTGAATATACATAAGTACTAGCAAAAAAATGTATTTGTAGTTTGTAAAATACACACTGATGTCTATGGAAGCGTCAATAATAATCCTTTCCATTATAATAAGACGTCACGTTTATTCATATCAGATACACATTGTGTAAGTAGCTTTACATTTTACCCTATTCTTCTCCCAGTTCACCGGTCACTTATGCCGCGTTCCAGGCAACCTGTAACCCGTGTTTTTCCAACCTTATACCCGTGAAAGAGCACTGGAACGGCAGTCAAACCCGTGACTTCCCACCCGTGAACTCGTACTAGATCGATGTACTCCCAGTTACGAGTTCTGACGTCACATAGCCCGCGGAACCATACAAAACAACAATGGCAGTACGTCGTACATAGAAAACATGCCGTAATGTACCCTGAGTGTAAACCTTAGACACATTCATTGTGAAGCGTGCAGCTAGCGATTTGCAAAGATTAATATATTAATATAAAGTTTAATAAAACGTTGCACTCACTTCCGTTCTTCTGGAGATTCAGCAGGAACACAAATATCTGGTACCGATCCTTTTTTCATGAGCAGCTTCTTAGCAAATCCAGCTTTATACTGATCCTCGTTTATAAAGCAGTCTGGTGTGTGAAATGATTCGCGCAAACATGAAAGCATTGACGTTGCTCGTTGGGAATATTCCCTTTCAAAAACAAACTCAGCCACTGCGTCTTAAGCGATTCGGATTTAGGAATTAAAATGACTGCTGTGTTCGTTATTACACCCAATAACAGAACACCACAATCGCTTAGACGCCATTAACAGAACACCACAATCGCTTAGACGCCATTCTGCTCATAGACAGTGCTCCAGCATATAAACAATGACCGCGCCTGTCCGCGCGGACTATGATTGACAGCTCCCTCACGAGCGAGGGCGGGTCTGTGTTGAAACGCTCCTGTCAATCAACAATCGTGGGAGGGGCTTCCGAAACGGCTTGATTTGAGGCAGGGGAAAACATATAAGGAGATTAAAACAAAAACACTGGATGGATTTTTATCATTTTATGATGTTTGTGTACAGGCACTGCCAACACACATTTCAGTACAATCAACTTGTAAAAGTGCATGTACCATTATATAACCCCTTTAAAGCAGTGGTTCGCTAACACACCTGATTCAAATTGGAAAACACTAAAATATGTATTTTTTACACTTTTCATCTAAGTTCCACATACAACTAAAATAGTTAGCTTTGCACAGTAAAAAATAAGAAATTTAAAAACATCAATGGTAACAACTTGATGTTTATCTAATTGCCCTCAGCAATTAAGCCAACTTAAATTTGTTTGTTAATTAAATGCTGTATCTTTTAGCCAATAAACTTTTCACTGCAGCTACAGATCTCTTGTTCAGTGAATTTTCAATTAGCAACAAAGAAAACTTCTTTTTAAGTTTTGCAGTTGTAAGTGACTGATTGCCTCTTCATTTTAAAAGAAAGGCAAACATAGGTCCTCTAAACACATACGTCTCAATAATATAACAAATCACCATTCATCATTAAGTGAAGATTAGCATCAGCACACGCCACACGACAAGAAACTAAGACTAACAACAACAGCCTAAAATAGATCCAGCAACAACACAATTATCCTATAACAGTAACCATAATTTATTCAAGCTGCAAAGCATGCTGGAAACTCATCTTAACAAATCAGCAACCTTCTTCATTAACAATGTTTTGTCCAGTCAATTGATTTCAAATGGTTTCAACTGGTTTCAACATACAAAGGCTAATTTCATCGATGCTGTAATAAATAAATAGATGAGTAAACTTGCTGGCTGAATTAGTACTCAAGTAAACCATATATTGCATGATGGTGTGGAAGTAACTTCAAAGCAAAACAATTACTTGTTGGATTTTTACTGTGAAGAGGTGTGAAGAAGTGAATATCTATATCCTTAAATAATGTTTTAGGATGCCCAAATGCCACAATTGAGTGCAACATATTTATACTCATATTTTAGCAGTCAAACGAAGCCAAACATGAAAGGAAAACACAAAGTGTTTTTTTTTTTTTTTTGTGGTGGGAAAATCCAAATGTAGTGTGCAAATGGCCACAGCTTGTTTTCAAGCGTACCAGGGGAACAATTGAATCTGCTCCCCCAGGTCTTGTTCTTCCTCTAACTGAATGCGAATGTGATAAGGGATATACACTCACCGGCCACTTTATTAGGTACCCCATGCTAGTAACGGGTTGGACCCCCTTTTGCCTTCAGAACTGCCTCAATTCTTCGTGGCATAGATTCAACAAGGTGCTGGAAGCATTCCTCAGGGAGTTTGGTCCATATTGACATGATGGCATCACACAGTTGCCGCAGATTTGTCGGCTGCACATCCATGATGCGAATCTCCCGTTCCACCACATCCCAAAGATGCTCTATTGGGTTGAGATCTGGTGACTGTGGAGGCCATTTTAGTACAGTGAACTCATTGTCATGTTCAAGAAACCAATTTGAAATGATTAGAGCTTTGTGACATGGTGGAAGTAGCCATCAGAGGATGGGTACATGGTGGCCATAAAGGGATGGACATGGTCAGAAACAATGCTCAGGTAGGCCGTGGCATTTAAACGATGCCCAATTGGCACTAAGGGGCCTAAAGTGTGCCAGGAAAACATCCCCCACACCATTACACCACCACCACCAGCCTGCACAGTGGTAACAAGGCATGATGGTTCCATGTTCTCATTCTGTTTACGCCAAATTCTGACTCTAACATCTGAATGTCTCAACAGAAATCGAGACTCATCAGACCAGGCAACATTTTTCCAGCCTTCAACTGTTCAATTTTGGTGAGCTCTTGCAAATTGTAGCCTCTTTTTCCTATTTGTAGTGGAGATGAGTGGTACCCGGTGGAGTCTTCTGCTGTTGTAGCCCATCCGCCTCAAGGTTGTGCGTGTTGTGGCTTCACAAATGCTTTGCTGCATACCTCGGTTGTAACGAGTGGTTATTTCAGTCACTGTTGCCCTTCTATCAGCTCGAACCAGTCTGGCCATTCTCCTCTGACCTCTGGCATCAACAAGGCATTTCCGCCCACAGAACTGCCGCTCACTGGATGTTTTTTTCTTTTTCGGACCATTCTCTGTAAACCCTAGAGATGGTTGTGCGTGAAAATCCCAGTAGATTAGCAGTTTCTGAAATACTCAGACCAGCCCTTCTGGCACCAACAATCATGCCACGTTCAAAGTCACTCAAATCAACTTTCTTCCCCATACTGATGCTCGGTTTGAACTGCAGGAGATTGTCTTGACCATGTCTACATGCCTAAATGCACTGAGTTGCCGCCATGTGATTGGCTGCTTAGAAATTAAGTGTTAACGAGCAGTTGGACAGGTGTACCTAATAAAGTGGCCGGTGAGTGTACATTATACACACACTGAAGTGAAGCTCACAACAAACACCAGCATAGTAGGTAAATAAGCATCACGTGTTGGCCACATGCCCCAGGGTCCTATACTCCTACTGTAGATGCCCAGAGAGAATCCCATCCAGCACAAATAGTTCACTGGTGCACTTGTATGTTTTTAGGCTAGCACACACTGTTAAGGAAATATCTTACTGGTCTATCAACCCAGAGTGCATATGGAATACTATAAATAATTATCAAATTTCAATGCCACAATGTCTAACAAAAAATTACAAATTGCCTAAAGATAAAGCATTTAGTCTTTCAGGTAATTTAGGCAATTCAACAGTGTTGCTATTGGGATTAAACTCTTTGAAGTGTTGATGATCAGCACTTGATGAATCTTTGTTCCCTGAGAACACGGAACTCGCACTGCGTCGAATGGCGCTTTGGGGAACGCCTTAGGCGTGACAGCTGTCTGAAATCACAATCAAATCACGGAAATCAGATTTACCGACGACAGCCCATGAATCATTAGTGTGCGACCTGGAAGTATAAAAGGGCGCCTTGCAAACACCTTATCGTCTGAAGGGACTGTTAGGCAGGCAGGCCCTGAGGCATAGCGAAAAGATGCAGTGTCAGTGTCGTAACCTGAGACGTTCCCTTTCGAAAAGGAACTCGCACTGCGTCGAATGACGCTTTGGGGAACGATATACCCACGCTGCCATGCTAAGGGGAGTGCATTCCATTGGCAGTGACTACTGTCAGAACCAGCAAATCCAAATGAAATGCTAGACCCACTCACCCTCAGGTCACACTGGGCTGTCAGTGACAGCATTCCCTACGGTCATAGCCCAAGCTATACGGTCCACATGCCTACCTGGGCCTGCTCAAGGACCTAGGACCACAGCTTTAAATTTAGAAGGGGTCCCTTCTAGGGAATGTGGCTAGGGAACCCGAAGGAGCCCCAGCCAATCTCTATTCAGGGGAACATACTTAGCCAAAATGCCACCAGGAAGGCCTGACCTGGTGTCACTTACATTGGATACTTCAACCTGGCCAACGTCCTGTCTGTCCGAAGACAGAGCCTCTGGACACTTGCCTTTAGATAAGGCATCCAACCCGAGGGACTGCAAAGCTGACAGTTAACCACTCGGCCCAGATCTCAGAGACGGGGTATCCCGGAGAGCATGACTTAGCATAGCGCTTACAACCCTTGCCAGCAAGGGGAGTTTCTCTGCTCGATCCACGGATCTACCCAGCGTTTGTGTTTCAAAACACTGAGGAGGCCTGAGAAGGCCCAAGGGCTGATCTAACTGGGAGGCCTCACGAGAGGCCTAGGACCGTCTGACTAGACTCAGGAGTCCGCATATTCATAGTGACCCTCTGTGAGGGGAGCACATGGTCCGCCTGGTAGGCAAACCAGGCTGTAGGCAGGATAAAAAGAGGTTCCGGGAGGGAACCAGTAGCAGAGAATGAATAGTTTAGTTGAGCCAGGGCGCAAGATCCGTTCAGAAGCTGCCTGCTAAGGCTAGCTGAACTGATAGCAAGCGGCCATTAGCTGCCCAAACCACTTAGAGGGAGGCCTGGTGAGGCCTACTACCTGACAACCACCACATATGGAAACTTTGTCTTCAGGGAGGCCTGGTGAGGCCTACTACCTGGTAACCACCAAATGTGGAAACTCAATGTTCCCGGAGGCCTGGTGAGGCCTACTACCTGATAGCTGGTCAGGCTAGCTGTCCAGTTGCCTGTCCTTGGGACTTAGCCCTCAGGGAGGCCATAATGAGGCCTACTACCTGATAACCACCATATGTGGAAACTCACCTTCAGGGAGGCCTGGTGAGGCCTACTACCTGATAACCACCCTATGTGGAAACTCGCCTTCAGGGAGGCCTGAAGAGGCCTACTACCTGATAGCAAGCTAAACAACTGGTTGCTATGAATCCTGAATCCGGGTGTCACTCCCAGAGTTGGCCTGCTAAGGCCAGCCAGTCCTGGGGCTCAGTCTTGGAGCGGCCTGTTGAAGCCGGCCTCCTGAAAGTCTTCTAATGTAAGAAACTAACTCCCATGAACCAGAAAGGTTGGGGTCTGAGCGACATGGTGGCCTGATAAAGCCAACCGCCTGACAGTGGTCAAACCTGTTCGGCTGATCGTAATCGGGGCTCGCCTCCAGAGAGGCCCACTGAGGTCAATTGTCTGATTGGCCAGTGAAATATCAGTCGAGCACTCCATGGTGGGGCTCAGGGTCAGGAAGGCCCTTCTAAGGTCAGAGCCTGACCATGAACACTGCTGTTTGCAAACCCGTCACTCGCCAACTCACTTAGAGGATTAAAGAGGCCTTCTAGGCCTGAAGCAAGTCAGTGCTGTCAGCCATCTTCACACTGCTGGGGACTCACCTATCAGGGAGGCCTGGTCAGGCTCATTAGCTGATAGCAAGTCTATTCTGCTACAAACTTACACTGTTGGGAACCATACTACACCAATATAACTATTGGGCCCACCCACAGGAGGCCTAATACAGCTAGCTACCTGGTCGCGGCAATAATGTATGTCCAACAATGTTGGGACTCACCTTCTTAGGAGGCCTGTTAAAGCCTACTACCCGTCGGTGAGTCTACTGCCCAAACTACTTAGGCCAACCACCAGAGGTAAGCTGGCCTCAAGAGCCCTAGGACTTCCCGCTCGACCCGAGCCATAGTGGTGCGAGGTAGAATAATACAGAACTGAGAGTGGGGTACTCACTACCTACCCTGTATCAACAGGGGAGTACCACCACCTAACCCTGAGATTCAACAGGGTTCGGGCCTACCAGTGGCTCTAGGGGTAACATAACCTTATTTGCGCCTAGCCTAGGGAAGTGGGGCTTGATTGCAAGCCACCCACCTACAACCCATCGCTCTGGCAGGTAGCTCGCCGAGCTGAATTGAGCCTATTCTGGCAGCCTGGGTCCATATACTAGTTATGCACGACGGGGTCGGACAAACAACAAACCAGTCTCTTCGTGAGGCGAAAGACGGCCTAAACCCTGCTCAAAAAGACCTATTGTACCGGGGAGGCCTTATTGAAGGCCTAACCTAGGTCATTACTACTCATGCCTCTGCACCAACCTGCATTACTTTTCTCACCCCCGAATGCAGAGAAGGGGACAGGCCTTGGCCGAACGACTCCCACCATGGGAGAGGAGGCTGTCATATAGGGTTGCTTAACTCTCTGGGGTCGGCGGTCTCGCCGGCGATACCAGCTCACTTTTTTCCTTATCAGTGCAAAAGAGACTCAAATTACTCTGTTAATTTTGATCTTACATATAAGTGTTGTACATCATTCGATCCTGTTAAGTTTGTATTTTTTTTGTGGAACCTCATAATAAAAACAAAGTGTTGTGCTTTTCGCCTAATAAAGAAAAATAAACATGATGCGCATTCTGCGTTCTCTCTGTCAGTGAAGTCCATTCTGAAACGCGTCCGAAAAATCAACTGTAACTCTGCAAATACTCAGTCAAACAGGTATACAGGCACACAGGCATGAAGCCTGAATTATCTTCTTTTAAATGAAGTAATTTATATAAAAAAAATTTTTTCTCATTTTATGTAAGCTGTACGAAAAGAGAGAGATGATAGTCGTTCTCGTCTCAGCTCATTAAAGTTAATTTGACCACGCCCACGGAGCGCGCGCTCTATTCAAACACAAATGCTCTGAGGCGATCCACGCCCACATCAGCTGTATAACCCACCGAAAGAGACTCAGATTACGACGCTGTGAGGAATAATAGAACTATCTTAATAATAATCCTGGAAAAAATTACCTCAGACGTAGCCTGCATGTAGTTTCATTTGGAGGAGCAACGGATCCAGCCGAGGAATAGGTACATTCTTTATTTTCAAGTGCTTTGTGCTAATCGCGATATGGAATAGTGTCTGTAAACAAAAAGACTGTTTGAATCGCGTTTTTGTGTGTGAATGAATGAACAGCTTTTACCTAACTATATTCCAATACTGAGATGAGCAGGGGCGGACTGGCCATCTGTGTGATCTGGAGAATCACAGAACGGCCGGTACTACAGGACGGCCGGCGGGCCGGCCCACCACCCCACCACCCGCCACACACGCAGTCACAGACATCCCAAGTCTCCCGCATATTGATAGCGGCTCACTGATGCCCGCAAATTAGTTAAAATCTCTTGGAATCTAGAGCGAATAAGAGCGCACATGCGTAGTGCGCGCACGGCAGAGAGAGGGAGCGAGCTAGAGACCTTGCGTGTGTGTGCTAGTGTGCGCGTGTGCCTCACGAAGCGCATGTAAGGACCCAACCAATCAAGTGCGGGCGGGCTTTTATCTCTACTACTCACGAACCGAATTAATCAGAAATTACTTTGCAAGTTACTTGCTAGGGATGATGTTAGGAAGTGATATTCAGCTTGCTACATTTTTAATGATTACAGTAGTTAAAACAGCTAAACTTCAACATTTTAGCTGTAAAATGCCACATGCAGTAGCTAATATTAAGAAATATGTTGTGCTTTTACTTTTAAAAATGTTGGTAACGTTACAGTTAACGCTTACAAACTTTGAAGATTTTGAATACAGAAGTTACATTTGTAATGGTGTAATTTCATTTAGATGTGGTATTATTATTTGTGCAGTAGCTAAGATTAATTACTGCATAAATTAATTAAGATTATTAAGTAATAAATTCATGTTAAGACAGCATGGAATAGATTGTATAATTTGCTGTTAGCTAGGTATAGTATTATGAGCCACAATTAAAGTCTTGTGACACTCATGCCAGGCGGCAGGCGTTATTGTTGTTGTTGTCGAGTTTCCGCGCGCCGATTGCTTTGGGCCGGGCCTAGTCAAAGTCCAGGGCCGTTTTTTAGTCCCAGTCCATCCCTGGAGATGAGTAAAAATCGACTGAAATATGTTGAAATAAAATATTTTTGTATAAGCAACGTATTAAACTGCAAATTAACATTTATATGTCCTAATCATAAAAACGATATGTTAGCCTACATATGAAAGACAAGATGTCGTTTTTACTGTAAAATACTGCCACATCAAATAAGCTTGTTTGCTAAGATGTTATTATAGTGTTTGTTCGATTGTAGGCTATATTCAAACTAATTAATCCGCAACTGTGAAATATGTATGATAAAATGTATAGTTTAGTATATACAAAGAAAGATTACATTTGAAATATAGTTAAAATTTTAATTGTTGTTGTAATTTTAACCTTTTTATTAAAATAGCATAAATATATGTAGGCTACATATAAATAAATCTTAGGTAAATCTTAAAAGCTCAATATAAGCCTCCTCTTTAAATTATTTGTATTGTGTTTTATTAGTGACACATTTGGGATACATTCCCAAACTTTCTTCAAAAACAGTATGATAATTAACTGCACAATTACTAGAAATTTTTACATTTGATATTATACAATTTGCAAGCACAATTTGAAAAATAAATAAATAATTGGAACTGTGAACCAATTTTGTATTATATAGGCATATATATATATATATATATATATAGTCATTGCATTCTTGTGGCTCAGTGACACACCTGAATGAAAGGGTCATTAGTATGCAGCCTCATTATGCGCTCATTATGCGGGCCCATTGTCTTCTCAGGTGTGAATCACAGCAGGTCACACCCCTGCGCATATTGCCTTTCCAAACAAAAAGTGTCATTTTTAAATTTAAACCAATCTATTGTTTTATGTGAATGATAAGGCAGGATGATTTTCAGATCATTTTGAAGAAAAAACTCTAGGCAACAACATCCATTAGTCAAAAGTCTTGTGGACACATATTTAGTATGTGTTTTGTGGCCTTATTTCAGAAACTTTAAGTTTTAGTTTTTTCAATAACCACGCATAAACAATATTCTCTCAAAAATACAAAAATGTACATACATGTTGATAACACATTATGGTAGCCCTGTGTGTGCTAAATAGAGTGTAATTACACCTTTGCCAGTAATATGTTTATAAGCAACTGAAAAAAGCACAAATGTCAGAGTATGTCAAAACATCTCAAGGACCCCAAAAACACCTTGGACCCCAGAGGGTTAAAAAGCCTACATTCACATAGTGAAGGGCCAGAGGCAGAAATGCTTTAGCAGAATGCCTCCTGTATCCCTAGTATAGCCAAGGCCAGCTACTACGACGGCCCTGGTGAGGGCCAGCCTGTAAGCATAGACCTGCCTGAGGGCTCGGAGGAGCCACAGCCTCAAGACAGAGATGTCTTATATGAGGGCTGCTAAAAACGCTCAGCCTGTATGAAAATCCAAACAGAGCTCAATGTAGCGATGTACTCTGGACCCAAAAATGTCAGACGGCCCCGTGGGCTGGATATAAGATCTATCTGAAGCTCCAGCATCAGTCTACACTCCAAAACCCCCAGTTTTTGGGGGGGGAGGAGACAAACTACTCTACCCCGAGGTGGCTAATAGCCCAAGGGCTAACAGAGATGTGTCTCAGAAATAAAACAAGTGACAGCATAAAACACTTCCCTTTTTTCTAGAATGACGTTCTGCCACCTAGTGCTCCGCTAACATTCCATTTATGTGAATGAGTGGCGGCCTCAAAAAGCTCTCATCATGAGAGGAAGCCTAAGCTATTAACATAGTTCCTTACAACTAGAATGAGTGGTGGCACACCCTGTGAATACACAAAAAGCCATCACATACTCACAAAAGATGCCCATATAATTGGTGCTTCTTTATATCGTTCTAGCCACCTAACGGGAACTTCAGGGCCCTAATATCCAAGTTTACCTTACCTTACCTTAATGTACAATAACATGACCCCATAACTCTACACAGGGAACAAAAGGTCTGTAGGGAAATACATTTTAGTGTTAGTTGCACACAAAAAATGTTTCTTAGAGAAGACCACTCAGCTCACCTGCGGAGTGCGGCGGAGTGAAGACTCACCAGACGGTTCTCTATGAACATGGGGTCTACCACTTTACATGCCTGAAAGAGGCGCTCTCACTAACCAAGCCGAGGTGGGCCATCAGAACATCGTTCTCATCAGGCCTGATGTAAGAAACGTCTGGGGAGTCGGGAAGAGAGGAGAGGGCTGAGATGTAACACACCCTCCGGGGAGATGATCCATCACCGACGGTGTGTGCGTTTGTGCTGGATCACCTCCCTCAGATCCCTCTTTTTGCGGGAGTCACGCCTCTTCTGCGACCTGCTCCTCCACGAGAGGCGACACTGGGTCTGTGGCCCTGTCTACGGTCCTCGGACCATGAAGGGCCAGGTCTTCCTGCCTGTCTGGGCGTGGATCTGGATCTCAGCGGTATACAAGTCCTGAAAGCAGCTTAGCGCGCCTTCGCCTTCCAACCAACGCCTCCACGGAGGTGCCAAAAAATTCAGAGGGCGAAACCAGCGAGTCGAGGAGAAAGGCCTTCTCTTTCTCCCCGATGTCAGCCAGGTTTAACCACAGATACCTCTCCGTGGCCACCATTGCCGCCATCGACCGACCAATCGCGGCGGCAGTATGTTAAGTGGCTCGGAGAGCAAGATCTGTGGTGCGGCGCAGCTCAGCAACCGCCTCAGGGGACATCCCTGCCCCCTGGTCGAGATCCCCCAGCAGGTTGGCCTGGTACACCTGCAACACCGCCATGATGTGCAGGGCAGCACCGGCCTGACCCGCTGCCGTGAATACTCTGCCATTCAAACGTGCTGTAGTATTCAGCGGTTTGGATGGCAGGGTTGGAGCTCTCAGTGTCGACGCCTGCCCAGAGACGAGATAGTTCGCAAACGTCTCGTCAATAGGCGGCATTGACACATACCCATGCTCTCCGATCCCCTCAACATCAGCGAAACTAGCCCGCTGATGTCGGTGGATCCGGGCAGAGTATGGGTTCTTCCATGCCCTCTCGATCTCCATGTGAAGATCAGGAAGGAATGGAAGGCTCGCCTGTGCTGGTGGTCCATGGCGCGAGCCTGCCGCGGGCAGGCTCTCCCCTATCGCGCTGTTACGGCAGCTGCAGCCTGCCGGCGGCGCATTCCACAACATCCACCAGGTCAGCATACACGGGGCAGGGTGGCTGAGAGGGTTCAAGATCTACCTGATTATCACCCTCATCAGCCATCTCCTACTCATTCTGAAGAGCACTCGCTGCAGGAACAGCAGGAGAATACTCTTCCTCATCCACCTGCAACTCACCCTCGTCTGCCGCCGAATCGTCTGAGAGGTTTACACCTCTCCAGGCGATCGGCGAGGTCTTTCTGGGAACCCCATGATGCAAGCCGCTGCTCTGCCTCAGCACGAGTGGGACCTGAACCACGAGGTCCAGATGCTGAGCCCTCCTCACTCGAGAAGAAAACCAGATGAGAGCGTTTTTTCAAAGAAAAATGCTCACAGTTTGCACAGGTGGCTCCCTCGAGAACCGTCTGTGCGAGCTCTTCACCCAGACAGAAAATGCACAGTTCATGTGTGTCACCCGGCGTCAAATATATTGGGCACGGGTCAGCACACTTCTGAAAACAATCAGCCTTCCCCGTGCACTTCATTTTTAAATTTCTCTTACCGTAATCCTTCAGCGTTTACAAACAGAACAGTCCCTGAAGACAAAAAGATGATTATCATGTTTGCAAAGCACCCTTTTATACATCCAGGTCGTACGGTAATGATTCATGGGCTGTCGCCGGTCAATCTGATTTGTGACGGTCTCGGACCTGTCAGCTCCTCCTCCTTTGCGGTTTGCCTGTTCATTACGTCTCCCCTTGGTGAGAGGAGCGCAGGTGTGGTGTGTGTTGCAGGTGATTGCTCCAGGACTGCGTGTGGTTGCTTCCAGTATCCTGGGTGTTAAAAGCTCTCCAGACTTGGTTGAAGGAGGCCGCCGCTTCTCCTTCTCTCCCACACCGTTTTGCTGATTTTGTTTCTTTTTGCATGACACTTCACATACCCTGATGGCATTTGTTCTTGTTTCGAGTTATACAACTTTAATTATTTTAGGTTGCTCTTTTCTTGTCTTTAATAAATACTTATTATTTGAAATCAACTAATCCGTGTGGTCTCCCCTCTCTTTTGCATGGGCCGGCACAGGCGGTATGTAACAGATTTGTGGCTCGTCAAGGGATTGGAACGTTCGGGATCTGAAATGACAAACAGACTGGGAGGCTCGTCAAAAAAAAAAAGGATTTGAAAAGACATCGGTAAATATATTTTGATGCTTATAACTAGGTTTTGAATGGCCTGTGGGTTGGAAGCTTTAAATATATTAGGACCGCTTCATTCGGATACGTTTGATTTGGAAAGCGCTTTGATAGTTCGAGTTGAACGTTTTGTTTTGAATCATTGGGAAGACGCATGTGGATTAGTTTGAAAATTAGTTGCGTTTAAAATTATTTAATTATTTATTTTTTGTTGTTGGTGCGGAGAGGAGGAGAATATTTTTGTTAAATTTGTGCCTGGGCTGTTGAAGTAAGCCGGGTTGAAGAGTTTGCGGTGAGCCATTGTTTGGTAAGTGTGGGTCTGCACTGTGCGTGCAAGATTGAGTTTATTGATAAAGTATTCGATAAGATAATTATCGGAGCTTTGCGAGTGCCCGTCAAGTTTTAATGTTTGTTTGTTATTTTAGTTTGTTATTTTTGTGCTATCCTGGGCAGAGGGCACCGTCGTGGACGCCTGCTTTAACGGCATTTTGTCGGGGGAGTTAAGGCACCGCTGATATTGTGTATTAAAAATCTCTGTCCTTGGGATATGCATGAAGAGGATTTCTTTTTTGTTTTTTATACGGCAGCTCCGTTTTGTCTCGTCTTGATGCACAGTGTTGTGGCCACACTTACAATTTGAAGAGGTGAGCTTGTTTTTTATCTTTAGTAGGTTATCTGTATGAATTGTATGCTGTAGAATTAGTTTAATTTTTATGGCTAGTTTGGAGGATTTTTTTGTAGCTCCATCTGTGGAGGTTCTGAATAATTTGACAAAGGATCAGTTGCGTCAAGTTTGTGAACATTATAACTTTGATTTGGGTTTACCCAGAACAGCTAAATTAGCCCAGATTAGAGTGTCAGTTCAGGCGGAATTGGTCATTAGGAATATTCTTTCGTCACCTGCATTTCTAATTATGGATGAGTTAGAGTTCGGAGAAGCAACGTCGACACCTCTTTCGACCGAGTTCTCTAAAATGTCACTTACGTTTGAGCAACAAAAGGCGTTGATAGAAATGCAACAGAAAGAGAGATAAGCTCAACGTGAGGCAGAGCAGAGAGAGAGAAGCTGAACGTAAAGAGAGAGAAGCTGAGCGTGAGGCGGAGAGGAGAGAAAGAGAAGCTCAACGAGAGGTAGAGATAGAAAGAATAAAAAGGAACGTGATGTGGCTTTAGAACGGTTGAGACTGAGCGCTGAAGGTAGGCTTTCAGTTGATGGAGGTGAGGGTACTGCTCTTAGGGGGTTTGTGCGTTCCCCTGATATACCTAACATGGTTAGGTTGCTGCCGAAATTCAATGAGAGAGATCCCAATGTTTTTTTTTTCTTTATTTGAGAGTGTGGCTGATGGCCGTGGATGGTCTGACTCTGAGAGAACGTTGTTAGTCCAAAGTGTTCTTGTAGGTAGAGCACAAGAAGCGTTTATTGCGTTGCCTGTGTCAAAAATATGTCAGAGTAAAAGAGGCAGTGCTTAAAATTTATAAATTAGTTCCTGAGGCTTATCGTTTGAGGTTTCGCATTTGGAGAAAAGGAGAAAAACAGACATATACAGATGTAGCGAGAGAGCTGAACAGCCACTTTAATCGTTGGTGCTCTGCGGTGGGGGTCGCTACTTTTGATGAGTTTTCTAACCTGATTGTTTTAGAACAGTTTAGAAACATCCTTCCTGAGCGTATCGCTACACACATATCTGAGTATAAGATGAAAACAGCAGCGGAAGCTGCAGTCGTGGCTGATGATTTCGCTCTGACACAAAAGTATAGTTTAAAAGAAAACAATACAGGTAAGGTTTATCAGGAACAACGTTTCGGACGTTTCAATAGAGTTTTGGGGTCTTCTTCGTTGGGTCCATTGGAGTCAACTACTCAGAGAAAAATAGATTCACACTCAAATCAGTCACACAGAGGTGCTGTGAGTTTTCGCAGAGACTCTAGATATTCTGCGTTTACACCTGGAGGTCAGGCTAAGAACGATGCTGATGTGTGTCGATATTGTTTAGAAAAGGGGCATTGGATGAAAGACTGACCTGTTTCAAAGGGGAAAAGTCAGCGAAATGGTACTGATGTTGTTAGGGGGGTTGTATCTGAATCAGTTATACCTGCTAAAGTTTTGGTGGGTGAGACTGAGGCTAAAGCTGAAGGCGTTGTGACTTCATCTCAGAAATCAGGCCTGAGTTCTGCTGAAGTTAGTGAGAGAAATGGTAGGGCTGATTCAGTTGTAACGGGTGGAAGTGGTTACTTTCCTTTTGTTACAGATGGCTTAGTTCCCTTTCGAGGGAACTCTACACTGCGTCGAGAATTGACACTTTGGGGACGCTCCCTAAGCATGCGCCTCTGAAGTATGAATGAAACTAATCCAATCCTGATTGGTGTTGCGTCGTGACGTAACATGTGACGGCATACCCGGAAGTATAAAAGTGACGCTGTCACAACACACACTAGCTTTCGCTCTTCAGCAAGCGCTCTCTGTGAAACTGTGTCTTATTTGATGTTGTTTGTCTGTGACAAAGCTCTACATATGGCGAGTGAACATTACACTAGTGTGTGTACCCCTGCCCTGTATATCTCACGGGCGGGGACACGCATCAGTTGTGTGTGTATAGTTATAGGAGCGCAGCACACACAGGCAGCTCTCGAGAGAGCTGCCTGTGAACACTGTGAAGCACTTCCTAATAGAGTGCTGCCCTCCCGCTCGGCTATAGTATCTGATGATGGCCAGGCTCGCGATCCCCGTGATTCGGCTCCCGCGTCCGTTGAGGCGGCGCGGCGGCTTGGATCGCGAGGATCGCAGAAGGATCTCGCGGATGAGAAACGAGACTGCTGAGGCACTTTTTCGTTCATCATCTGCTGATTCTATAACACTCGTTCATGACGCAGAAGCCCGCGATGCGGTTTCTTCTGCCCGTGACGAGTGCATGTTGCTCGAGCTATCTGTTTCTGAGGGAGTAGATTATGCTCAGCATTGGGAACGAGCAACATGAGTCACACTCGCTGGCTCATGTTTCTGCTTATGTAGAGCTTGTGGAGGTTGTGATGCATACTGTGGAGTCTAGTCATAAATATATGTATGTATATATATATGTTAGCTGGCCACAAAATAAGCAGGATGATCCTTGTCGAAGCAAAAAGAGCTAGACGAGAGATTCCTGTAGCACTTTTCACAACCTCAGCGCCGGGCTAACTGTGTTTTTCCCCCAAATCTTCATAAAGAGATAGAAACTCTCCTGGGAAAAACCCCACTCTTTTTCATATCTCATCACATTCATTAAATTATTATTTGAATGTGGTGGGTGTGAGAGAGGCGGGTTATGGCAAGAAGCTGTAAATGGAGGAAGCTTTAGTGAGCTATCTTTCTCCTGATGTGGCATCTTCGCTTAAAGTCCCAGCGCTGCCCAACAATCGTGCAGGGACACCTCTGCACTGGATGGCTGGGTTTATATGGCGGTTGGTCAGGCTGGTACGTTCCTGTACTCTAAGACGATTTTGCAGGCGTACCATGGCACTAAACATACCATAGCTTAGTGTACCAGTTATGATGGCTTTGAAGAGACATCAGTGGCTACATTTGTCTGGTATAAAAAAAAAAAGGGAAAGACAAATATTTTCTGCTGACCGCTCCGCTATCACCTTCTGGCCTGTTCTCCGACGCTGTAACTTCAATCGTCGACAGGTTGATAAAATATATATATATATAAAAAATAAAAAAATAAATATATATATATTAGTGCTGGGCAACGATTAAAAAATTTAATCGCGATTAATCGCATGATCTTCTTGCGATTAATCGCGATTAATCGCATTGTTACGCGCAAAAATGAATAATGAATTCTAAAGTAGTGTATTGCACACTTTTGATTTAAATGTACTGCTACAAAAGTGCAATAACATGTGGTTTGCAAAAACTTTAAACAAATAAGGTGCTTTTATACCAGCAGTATTCCCTTTACACAGTCTCAATAAAATATTTCTTGTAAATCTCAACTTAAACATTAATGTAATCAAATCAAATATTTAAACAAAGCTATTTGCCACTGCCAGGGCATTACCTTTTATCTAGCTTGTTAAAACGAGTCCTGTTTTCTTGTGTGTTTTTTTCTGAACAGGTATCTTGTATCAGGGAGCAGCAGAAAGAGTCTATGTAGTCAAAGGGGTCATGATCACTACTACAGATATAAGTCGACCAACGTTACTTCTCTGATAGCAGCTTAGGTTTGGTCATGACATGCCATGGTTTCCCACGTAAGATTACATTAAACAGTGGTAAAGCCCAATTTATACTTCTGCCTCGAACTCACGCCGTAGCTGTGTAGCGCGCGTACCATGACGTGCATCTCTCCAAAAATGTAACGTCAATTCTACGCGTACCGCAAGCGCTGTGATTGCTAGAACCGCTCCCCGGGTTTCACACTCTCCCTCTGCATGTGTAATTGCGCGTCAACGCGGACAACGACGCAGATATATAAATGAAAACCAACGCGTAGTCTATAGTGTAGAGCAGTGGTCACCAACCTTTTCAAACCTAAGATCACATCCCAAGTCCAAATGTAAACCAAGATCTACCACTTGCAGAAAATTATGAAAAAACAAGGCCACAATGTAGTTCTACTTTGACATTCTTTGTTGCCTGTTAGTCACTAGCAAAATATTTATTTAACTATACAAATAGTATACACTCACCGGCCACTTTATTAGGTACCCCATGCTAGTAACGGGTTGGACCCCCTTTTGCCTTCAGAACTGCCTCAATTCTTCGTGGCATAGATTCAACAAGGTGCTGGAAGCATTCCTCAGGGAGTTTGGTCCATATTGACATGATGGCATCACACAGTTGCCGCAGATTTGTCGGCTGCACATCCATGATGCGAATCTCCCGTTCCACCACATCCCAAATATGCTCTATTGGGTTGAGATCTGGTGACTGTGGAGGCCATTTTAGTACAGTGAACTCATTGTCATGTTCAAGAAACCAATTTGAAATGATTAGAGCTTTGTGACATGGTGGAAGTAGCCATCAGAGGATGGGTACATGGTGGCCATAAAGGGATGGACATGGTCAGAAACAATGCTCAGGTAGGCCGTGGCATTTAAACGATGCCCAATTGGCACTAAGGGGCCTAAAGTGTGCCAGGAAAACATCCCCCACACCATTACACCACCACCACCAGCCTGCACAGTGGTAACAAGGCATGATGGTTCCATGTTCTCATTCTGTTTACGCCAAATTCTGACTCTAACATCTGAATGTCTCAACAGAAATCGAGACTCATCAGACCAGGCAACATTTTTCCAGTCTTCAACTGTTCAATTTTGGTGAGCTCTTGCAAATTGTAGCCTCTTTTTCCTATTTGTAGTGGAGATGAGTGGTACCCGGTGGAGTCTTCTGCTGTTGTAGCCCATCCGCCTCAAGGTTGTGCGTGTTGTGGCTTCACAAATGCTTTGCTGCATACCTCGGTTGTAACGAGTGGTTATTTCAGTCACTGTTGCCCTTCTATCAGCTCGAACCAGTCTGGCCATTCTCCTCTGACCTCTGGCATCAACAAGGCATTTCCGCCCACAGAACTGCCGCTCACTGGATGTTTTTTCTTTTTCGGACCATTCTCTGTAAACCCTAGAGATGGTTGTGCGTGAAAATCCCAGTAGATTAGCAGTTTCTGAAATACTCAGACCAGCCCTTCTGGCACCAACAATCATGCCACGTTCAAAGTCACTCAAATCAACTTTCTTCCCCATACTGATGCTCGGTTTGAACTGCAGGAGATTGTCTTGACCATGTCTACATGCCTAAATGCACTGAGTTGCCGCCATGTGATTGGCTGCTTAGAAATTAAGTGTTAACGAGCAGTTGGACAGGTGTACCTAATAAAGTGGCCGGTGAGTGTATATAACTATACAAACTGTCAACTATAATTCAACATTTTCAACAGTAATATAACATTGTTAAGTATATATCCACAGGCTTATTACTCATTTATAAACACAATAATCAGTCAATTACAGGCCTAAGCCAATAATGTACTGTTTCATTTTCCCTTTTAAAACATAGGCTATTTCAAATCAAAATGGTAAGTGCAACTAGCATACAAAATATTATAACAACAGTCATCCTTCAATTCTTCAAAAATATTTTCACACAAATTACAGACCTACTACTATTCATTACCTCAATAATCAATCAATTACAGGCCTAAAACAGTCATCTACAGCACTGATTCTCTTTCCCGTTTCCAACAACATAAAACACAGATCTCCTTTTAACAATAGCCAATAAAGGGTTTTTCCTGTCTCAAAATGAGGCGGAGTTGGTAAAATCGTAACACTAGGGGGGTCCGGGGGCATGCCCCCCCCGTGAGAAAAATTTGTACATTTTAAAGATAAATTCATTAATCTGGTGCACTTTGAGTCACTCGAATCTGTTGTTAAAAATAAAAAATAATCCACCTGCCAACCACCCATATTCTTTGATTTAGATATCTGCATCTGATCATCACATTACAATTATTCAATTAAGCATGATAATATGGTAACATATCACACTGAAGTAGGCTGATTTAAAATTAACATTTATTTAAATTAAAAGTTCTTCTTTTGGCAAAATTACATTTCCTTTATAGCCTAAACAGAGGCTTTAGCCTATCCCTTTAAACTTAAATTGTCAATGTTTCATTTTTGAAAACACTCTTATCGGAATAATTTTTTGTACCTTTATAAAGGGCATTTTCCCCCTAATTTTATTTAATGTACTGGTATGCTCTAAATTTCATTTCAAATTCTTACATTTTATCAATACATTCAATTAAAATAATAAGACAAGGCTGTTACCAATCAAATTAAATAATTTACATTGAAAAATTATAACTGTATTAAATGAGATTATGAGATTGTTTTGAATATTTTTTGAATATACAAATAAGGAATGTTGAAAAGAATGATACTTTGAAACTAAACCGCCAGTAGAAGTGGCAGGCGGCCGTCTTAATGAGCGAGTCATTGAGTCATTCATTCAAACGATTCGTTCAAACGGCTGATTGATTCAGAATGAGGCGGTTTAATAATGGGTAACGTTAATTGAATCTTTGACTCGAGGGATTAGGTCAAAACGCTGAATCATTCAGTGATGATTGATGAATAATGGATGAGTGTTGCTGTGAGATGCGCTGGTTCTGTTGTTTGGAACTATTTTCGCTGCTGAAACAGAACAAAAACAGTAATTGCGTCTAAAAATGTAAGTAACTTAATTTTAACTAGGCTATTTGTTTATTGAACTGTTATGAAATCAATATCTTGGTTTCAATCGTGCTTGCATTCAGGAAAACAGCACTCTGGTCGTGTGTAGTCTATAACGTTATATTGTTTCTTAACTATAAATTTGACGGAGGCGGCCGCCTCATAATTGTTTATGCAGGAAAACCCCTGCAGATTTCAAACTAGCAATAGCCTACTCCCTCACCGTTGTGCCATCGTTTCGTTAGCTTGCGTATCGTTAGCTTGAAGAGCTTGATGTGAGCGTAGTGTGAAGTGGCTGAGCTGGTTAAAGCGTGAAGCCTTGTTTATACTCGACGCGTCCGCATGAGCCCAAAATGACGTCATTGTAACGGCGCGCGCGCCTCTGGATCCCCTAGACACCATTTACTACACACAGTAGGCTCACACATGGTGCATTTTTAAGTAATAAATAATAATGAATACAAATATTGGTGTTTTTTCTCTGATTTTGAAAACTCTTCGCGATCGACTTAAAATGCTTCCAAGATCGACTTGTCGATCGCGATCGACGGGTTGGTGACTCCTGGCGTAGAGGCTCCGGCGTAAGTCCGACGCAGAAGTATATATCAGCCTAGAGTGAGGTGAAGTGGTCGAGGACAGGTGCAGCGACAAGCCGAAGCTCGTTGCCGAAGTTGAATTGTCTAACTTTTTTGTACACGACGCGCAGCACAAATCATTGGAAGAGAGACTGATCCTCGGCTCGCTGTTTGTGAGTTTCCAGAATCTAAATAGTTATCAGGATATCAGCAGGAGGGAATTCACATGGCAGAGCATCCCCGCTAAACTAAACGCAGGCCTATCAGGTAAAGTTATGTATAATTTTAATTTAAGTTAAAAAGGCTACAGTTGCATAGCGCACAGAAGCCGTTGCCATGGTTACTATCCATAGAGCGCCTGTCATTCACTCGCGGAGCGCTATCTCCCTTTCTGTTCACCTGAGAGAACCTGCCAAAGCCTCTCCACTGCTTGTTTGGGTGGGTTATTTGCTGGCTGACCAACATCCCACCCCTCCTGTGATCATGGTTTGACTGTAGGCCTATGTGTATTCAGAGCCAGTGAGCAACGGACTTTCAAAATAATAAAAAAAAAAAACTCTGCGTTAACGCGCGATAAAAAAATTGTCGGCATTAATTAATAAATGCGTTAACGCGATAATAACGCGTTAACTTGCCCAGCACTAATATATATATATGTATATATATATAAATATATATAAATATATGTTGTCCCGCCGTTTTGAACGTTTCGGGCTACATCGATTTCCAGCGAACGCACACCGTGGCGTTCACCCCAAGAGTTTGCAACCGGGCACCGACTATGGTCACAAAATATTTCTAGACTTTTTCCTGCCGGTCATCTGCTTCAGGAAGTCGAGAATAGTGCTCGAGAAACACCCGAGGCCGGTCTCAAGGGGCTGGTTCCCTTAGTAGATTTTGTAGAATGGCAATGCCTTCCAATTATCTATATGGGTCCTGAATATTTTTAAATATGGGACAGTCTGCAGTCCGGTTACCGACCTCCCAAGTTCGACTACAGCCTGCCGGTCTTCCGCTTCAGGCAGTCGAGAAGGGTGCTCGGAAACCACCAGAGACCAGTCTCGAGAGGCTGGATCGGATGTGGTTCTTGCAGCGGGGCCCGGAAACGATGTGTATTGCCCGCCGTCTATGACGCTTCGGGCCGCATCATTTTCCAGCGAACGCACTCTGCGTCGTTTTTCCTCGAAAAATTTAAAACGAGCATCAGTTATGGTCACGAAAACCGAATCGACTACAGCCTGCCAGTCTTCCGCTTCAGGCAGTCGAGAAGGGTGCTCGAAAACCACCAGAGGCCAGTCTCGAGAGGCTCGTTCTCGTTCTCGTTCTTCCGTTTGGCCTAGCACTCTCTCCCCTCATGTTCATGTGTCGGTATATGGATGCGACTCTGGCTCCACTGAGGCTTCAGGGCATCCGTATACTGAATTACTTCGACGACTGGCTCTTATTGGCCCAGTCTCGAGGAATGGCAGTTCGGCATTGAGATGTCGTCCTTGGCCAGAATTAGAATCGGGGGTTGAGACTCAACACTAAGAAAAATGTGTTGGACCCAGCTCAGAAGACTGCTCTTTTGGGCATGAAATGGAATTCGGTTACAATGTGGGCACGTATGTCTCCCGCTTGTATCGAATCCATCCTGGCCATGGTGTCCGGGATAAAGCTAGGCCAGGCCATCACTGTAAAGCAGTTTCAAAGACTGCTGGGCCTTATGATAGCGGCATCCAACATTATACATTTGGGCCTTCTACACATGAGGCCCCCTTCAGTGGTGGCTGAGAGCCAAGGGTTTTTTCCCTCAAGGGGAATCTGTTCCGTATAATCAGAGTTACGCGCAGATGCCTTCGTTCTCTGGTAATTTGGAAGAAACCTTGGTTCCTATCCCAAGGGCCAGTGCTGGGAGCGTCATGTCGCCGGAAAACCGTTTCGACAGTCGCCTCCCTCACTGGTTGGGGCGCGGTCATGGACGGCCGCTTTGCCAGGGGTCTGTGGCAGGACCATCATCATTCTTGGCACATAAACTGTCTAGAGATGATGGCTGTGTTCAGGGCTTTGAGGAGCTTCCTCCCAGACATCAAAGGTTATCATGTCTTAGTACGATCTGACAATACGTCAGTGGTAGCCTATCTGAACCGACAAGGGGGACTCAGATCGCGCCCTCTGTGCAGACTGGCGCATCAGATTATTCTTTGGTCCCAGGGGAAAATACTGTCTATCAGAGCAATGTATATTCCGGGGGTTCAGAAATCAGGGAGCAGACATCCTGTCGAGGCAGGGGCTGAGGCCCGGGGAATGGAGACTTCATCCAGATGTGGTGAAGTTGATATGGGAGAGGTTTTTGGACCAATGGAAGTGGATCTATTTGCGTCTCGAGAGACGTCCCACTGTCCACTTTGGTTCTACCTCTCACATCCAGCCCCACTGGGGTTGGATGCCATGGTACAGGCCTGGCCGAGGCTTCGGCTGTACGCATTTCCCCCGATCGCTCTGCTCCCGGGAGTCCTGGAGAGGGTCCGTCAGGAGGGCATCAGTGTTCTTCTGATAGCCCCGTTGTGGCCGGCCCGAGTATGGTTTTCAGACAAAATTTCACTCCTAATTGCTCCGCCGTGGCAGATTCCTCTGAGGAGGGATTTGTTGTCTCAGGCGGAGGGCACAATATTCCACCCTCGCCCAGAGCTGTGGAGATTGTGGGTCTGGCCCCTGAGGGGGTTCAGTACCTAAATGCTGGTCTATCAGCCGGAGTGGTTGAAACCATACTTAGCTCTAGGGCTCTGTCTACTAGGAGATTATATGGCCTCAAGTGGAATGTATTTCCACTTGGTGTAGAGAACAGGAGTTAGATCCAGTTACCTGCCCAGTGGCTTCAGTTCTGGAGTTTCTTCAAGATCGTTTCTCTGCGGGTCTCTCCCCTTCCACACTTAAGGTGTACGTGGCTGCCATTGCGGCTTTCCATGCGCCATTGAGTGATGGGCCTCTGGGGAGGCACCAGCTGGTCATTCGTTTTCTCCGCGGTACATGGAGGATGAGACCGACGACCAGGTCCAGGGTTCCTGCCTGGGACCTGGCGGTGGTTCTCGAAGGGTTATCCCTGGCCCCCTTCGGACCTCTGCAGTCGGCTTCACCTAAGGATCTTACGCTAAAAATGGTATTTCTCTTAGCTATTACCTCTCTTTAGAGGGTGGGAGATCTCCAAGCCCTGGCAGTGACACCAGCTTGCTTGGAGTTTGCCCCTGGCAGAGTTAAGCCTTTTTGCACCCGAGTCCGGGCTACGTGCCCAAGGTTCCTACGAATACGGCTCGGTCCACGGTCCTTCAGGCATTCCATCCTCCACCTCATGTGTCGGCAGAAGAAGAGAAGCTTAATTTTCTCTGCCCCGTCAGAGCTTTGAGCGTGTACCTTGAGAGGTCCTCTTCTTGGAGAAGGTCAGACCAATTATTAGTATGTTTTGGGTCACCTAAGAAGGGGCTCCCGGCATCCAAGCAAACTATTAGTAATTGGATTGTTCAGGCTATTACTGAGGCTTACAAGGTGTGCGACTTGCCTTCACCTTTAGCCGTGAGGGCTCATTCAACTAGAGGCATGGCTTCCTCTAGGACCCTTATTTCGGGAGTACCTCTACAGGAGATCTGTGAGGCAGCCGTTTGGGCTGCTCCACATACTTTTATTAGGTTTTTCAGTCTCCACCTTCCTAGTACGCCTGGCACACACGTGCTCAGTCCTTGCTGAGTGCCTAAACAGTTTCACTCCGGGACAGGCCTATTCGGTGCTTGGCCTAGTGGGCATTCGTTCCCCAAAGTGTCGATTCTCGACGCAGTGTAGAGTTCCCTCGAAAGGGAACGTCTCGGGTTATGACTATAACCCTTGTTCCCTGAGAAGGGAACGAGACATTGCGTCGTTCTGCCACGCCCCTTGAGGCCTTAGAGCGTCTTGCTTCATCGCGAGGCTAGTGTGTGTTGTGACAGCGTCACTTTTATACTTCCGGGTATGCCGTCACATGTTACGTCACGACGCAACACCAATCAGGATTGGATTAGTTTCATTCATACTTCAGAGGCGCACGCTTAGGGAGCGTCCCCAAAGTGTCGATTCTCGACGCAGTGTCTCGTTCCCTTCTCAGGGAACAAGGGTTATAGTCATAACCCGAGACGTTTCCCTGGTGGGTAGTTCCATCCAGGTGCCGGTTAAGATACTTAGGAACACAGGGGCGTCTGAGTCTTTTATCTTGGGGTCTGTGTTGCCTTTTTCTGTTGACTCGAGTACTGGGAACAATGTTTTAGTCCAGGGGATTGGGTTGCAGGTTGTTTCTGTTCCTTTGCACAGAGTTAATCTGCAGTCTGATTTAGTACAGGGGGAAGTAAAAATAGCAGTCCACCTATAGAGGGTGTTCATCTTCTCTTGGGTAACAATCTGGCTGGAGGCCGTGTTTGGCGTGATATACCGCCCCCTGTAATTGTTAAGAATGTTCCCTCTATTGCAGATGATAGTGACGTTCATGGTCAGAATTTATCTGTTTTTACGGCTTGTGCAGTCGCACGGGCCATGAGCCGTGCTGTTAATGATGATGTTCCCCAGACTAGAGAGTTTAAGTCCGTTATTGTGCCTAATCTACCACCTTCTCTCTCTCATAGTGATTTTGTTGCAGCTCAAAAGGAGGATGCGACATTAAAAGATCTGTTCGTTGGGGTGTTACCACCTGAGGAGTTGCGCAATGCAGTAAGGGGTTATTTGGTTCAGGACGGGTTGTTGATCCGGAAGTGGTCTTCTCACACTGACGAAGGGGTTGAGGATCCAGTATTTC
Organism: Rhinichthys klamathensis goyatoka; assembly: GCF_029890125.1. NCBI lineage: Eukaryota > Metazoa > Chordata > Actinopteri > Cypriniformes > Leuciscidae > Rhinichthys > Rhinichthys klamathensis. The sequence goes on from NW_026606877.1 coordinate 783,353, forward strand.
AGGTGATAGTACCAGTTAAGTTTAGAGATTTGGTCCTACAGACAGCTCATGGGGAGGTAGCTGGGCACTTGGGGGTAAGGAAAACCTATGACCGTCTTATGAAGTACTTCTATTGGCCTCGTTTAAAGAAGGATGTGGCATCCTTCATTAAGACGTGTCATGCATGCCAGTTAACAGGGAAGCCTAATCAGGTGTTAAAGCCAGCTCCACTCTACCCTATTCCAGCTGTAGGTAAACCATTTGAACATATGTTAATTGATTGTGTGGGACCATTGCCTCCATCTAAGTCAGGGTGTGGTTACCTGCTGACGGTGATGTGTCAGTCTACCCGATATCCTGCTGCCTATGCTTTGCGAACAATATCCACTAGATCGGTGGTGAAAGCCCTTTCACAATTTAATTTTATTTTCGGTATCCCTCATACTATACAGAGTGACAGAGGATCTAACTTTACGTCACGCATGTTCAGAGAAGTGCTCGAGCAGTTGCGTGTGAAACATCAACGTAGTAGTGCTTATCACGCCCAGAGCCAAGGTGTTCTGGAGCGGTTTCATCAGACACTGAAGTCGCTTCTCAGGGGTTATTGTGTTGAGCTTAACAGAGACTGGGAAGAAGGGCTCCCATGGCTAATGTTGGCAGCACGAGAGGTAACCCAGGAGAGTACGGGTTTCTCGCCTAATGATCTGGTCTTTGGCATTAGAGTTCGTGGGCCTTTAGCAGTTTTACAGGGGGAGCTGAAGAGTCCTGAGTCTCCTGTTAATCTGTTGGACTACGTTAACGGTTTTCATCATAGGTTGTTTTTAGCCTGTGAGAGGGTGGCGGACAACCTGACTAAAGCCCAACAGAAAATTGGTATGAGTTGGTATGACCGTCGAGCTGAACCAAGGGTCTTTAGTCCGGGTGATCAGGTTTTGGCCTTGTTGCCAATAGTAAACTATCCTTCCTTGCAAAATATGTGGGTCCTTATAGGGTTATTCGACAGGTGTCAGACCCGAATTATTTACTTTCCACACCAAATCGTAGGCGTTCTACTCAGCTCTGTCACATAAATCTGTTGAAGTCCTATTATAGCAGGTCTTCAGTCTCTGGGACAGCAGAGTCTAGTGACCGGGTGATGCCCGTTTCTTTAGCCGCTGCTGTTGAGGCTCCTAGGGCCTCAACAGTGGCAGCGTGTAGTGGTGAGGATATGGTATGTCCTGATGACGGTATGTTGAAACCTCGTCTGAGGAACTCTGAAAAACTGGGGGAGTTGATGATTGATTTCCATTACACGAGAGTAGATGTTGTCACTTCATGCTGATTTGTACTCGGCTTTAGCCAAGATAAGCAAAACTAAGACGTAGCTTTACAGTAAACTATGCTTCTCCATCCATTTACGCTTCTTTCCATATGGTGGTGTGACTCCCCTTCTGTCCGGCGTTAACGGCTGCAGTGTACTTGGCGCGTCAGCACACGCGACGGCTGCAACTACAGGACCAGCACGACAACCGCCTGGATTGAGCCGAGTAGGGGACATCTCTAGGGTCTTCAAGTGGGCACCTTCCGTCCTCAGTGTTTCGTCGACTAGCCCACGACACCTCAAGAGGGCTCGACAGTGACTCTGGCGTCCCAGAGTCACCCCCCTCCGTCCCCCACTCAACTCAGCCCAGCTTACTGACCTCTACATCCCTCCTGCTGCTGAGACCAAACCACAATCTCACAATCTCTCCGCAACCCAACCATACGCGCCAAGCCGTTTGACTAAGGCTGTCGATTCCCACTGGTGCGTTTAGCTCCTCCTAAATGGCACAAGGCAGGCCCAGCTCGCTGAATCCACTCAACTCAGCCCAGCTTACTGACCTCTACATCCCTCCTGCTGCTGAGACCAAACCACAATCTCACAATCTCTCCGCAACCCAACCATACGCGCCAAGCCGTTTGACTAAGGCTGTCGAGCCCCACTGGTGCGTTAATATGCAGTTTCAGTGGCAACGGTTCCGTATGGCATACCACCTACCGCAAAACACAATATCTGCCCAACCACCCGTCATTCACGCAATATCCACAGGAACGTATACAAATAAACCAACAGACTCTTCAAGTTTTCAAGAATTCTACGAAACCGTAGCGTGGTGGCCTGTACACAGCCAGCTAGAATCTGGCTGTGGTCTCAACCAGAGACGGCAGCCATAGTGCGCCAGTACGCTCACCACACACCAGCTTACTGGTGGAGAGGAGACAGTGATGAAGCCAATCAGTGTATATATATATGGGGATGATTAGGAGGCCATGATGAACAGAGGCCACTGGGCAAATTTTTCTGCTGCTTAAGATAAGTTCTTTACTGTGCGACGCAACTCTTGGCCGCTGAATCCGACGTCTCTGAGGAACCGGGTTGTAGAGTGTGCCACAAAACCTCGACAACCCACTTCCACTGGATAAACCTGGACTCTCCATCCTCGCTGTTCTGCTTCAGTGGCCAGATGAGCATACCGCAGTTTCTTCCTCTCATATGCCTCATCTACCGCATCCTCCCATGGCACTGTTAACTCTATCAGTTGAACAATGCGTGCTGATCCAGACCACAAAACAATATCTGGTCGTAGGTTAGTGGTGGCAATCTCAGGTGGAAAAATAAGCCGTTGATCAAGATCAGCCAGCATCTTCCAGTCCCTAGCAGCTTCCAGTTGTCCTGGGCGAGAATTGGGTTAACACCTTTTCTTGGTGGTTGCTCGCCTGGGCGGATGAATATTGTCTTCTGCGTGTAATGTTTTGCTAGAACAGGCGGAGACTTATTGGTCATACTACACTTGCCTTCCAATGCTGAAGCCAAACTTTGCAGTACTTGGTCATGGCGCCAAGTAAACCGACCTTGGCTAAGAGCCACCTTACATCCTGTCAAAATGTGCCTTAATGTGGCAGGTGATGAACACAAAGGACAAGAGGGATCCTCTCCTACCCAGAGGTTTAGGTTCTGCGGTGATGGGAGAACATCATATGTTGACCTAATAAGGAAACTAATCCTACTCTCTTCCATTGACCAAAGGTCTTGCCAGCCCATCGTGCGTTGTTCCACACTCTCCCATCTCATCCACTCTCCCTGCTTGGCCTGGGAAATGGCCTTTATACACCTCATCCTCTCCTCCTGCTTTCACACCTCGTTGACTACCAGCTTCCTCCTTTGAGCTGGGCCTGCCTTGTGCCATTTAGGAGGAGCTAAACTGAGCCCAAAACCCCCTCTTCCATGCTCTACCTGTCCCACGATATCCCCAATTTGAAGGGCAGCCTTTGCCTCTACAACAGATTTCTTTGCTGACCACTTTCTACCAGTTTTTAACACAGGTACTGCCTCCCTTACACATTTGTCGCGTGACTCTACTAAGGTCATTTCCAGTCTGACCTTGGCACACTTAAACTCCTCGGTTAAAGCAGAGACTGGCAGCTGCAATATTCCTTTACTATAAAGTCCCACTCTGCTGAGGCAGCGTGGAACTCCCAACCATTTCCTGATGTATGAACTTATCATCGCTTCCAGCTTATCCACTGTTGTCAAAGAAACGTCGTACACGGTCAGTGGCCACAGCAACCTCGGCAGTAGACCAAACTGAAAGCACCAGAGTTTTAGTTTGCCAGGTAGAGCACAGCTGTTTATGCTCTTCAACCCTTCCACTGCTTGTCGTCTAACTTCTCCCACCCGAACTGTGTCCTTTAGATCCCCATCGTACCATCTCCCAAGACTCTTCACTGGCTTCTCAGAAACTGTTGGTATTGCCTCACCATTAATGAAGAATGTTTTATCTACTACCTTTCCTTTAACCCTCTGGGGTCGGCGGTCTCGCCGGCGATACCAGCTCACTTTTTTCCTTAACAGTGCAAAAGAGACTCAAATTACTCTGTTGATTTTGATCTTACATTTAAGTGTTGTACATCATTCAATCCTGTTAAGTTTGTATTTTTTTTGTGGAACCTCACAATAAAAACAAAGTGTTGTGCTTTTCGCCTAATAAAGAAAAATAAACATGATGCGCGTTCTGCGTTCTCTCTGTCAGTGAAGTCCATTCTGAAAGGCGTCCGAGAAATGAACTGTAACTCTGCAAATACTCAGTCAAACAGGTATACAGGCACACAGTCATGAAGCCTGAATTATCTTCTTTTAAATGAAGTAATTTATATAAAAAACAAATTTTCTCATTTTATGTAATCTGTACGAAAGAGAGAGATGATAGTCGTTCTCGTCTCAGGCCATTAAAGTTAATTTGACCACGCCCACGGAGTGCGCGCTCTATTCAAACACAAATGCTCTGAGGCGATCCACGCCCACATCAGCTGGATAACCCACCGAAAGAGACTCATATTTACGACGCTCTGAGGAATAATACTATCTTAATAATAATCCTGGAAAAAATTACCTCAGAAGTGCACGTAGTATCATTTGGAGGAGCAACGGATCCAGCTGAGGAATAGGTACATTCTTTATTTTCAAGTGCTTTGTTCTAATCGCGATATGAAATAGTGTCTGTAAACAAAAAGACTGTTTGAATATGAATTGCGTTTTTCTGTGTGAATGAATGAACAGCTTTTACCTAACTATATTCCAATACTGAGATGAGTAAAAATCGACTGAAATATGTTGAAATAAAATATTTTTGTATAAGCAACATATTAAACTGCAAATTAACATTTATATGTCCTAATCATAAAAACGATATGTTACATATGAAAGACAAGATGTCGTTTTTACTTTAAAATACTGCCACATCAAATAAGCTTGTTTGCTAAGATGTTATTATAGTGTTTGTTCGATTGCAGGCTATATTCAAACTAATTAATCCGCAACTGTGAAATCTGTATGATAAAATGTATACTTTAGTATATACAAAGAAAGATTACATTTGAAATATAGCTAAAATTTTAATTGTTGTTGTAATTGTAACCCTTTTATTAAAATAGCAAAAATATATGTAGGCTACATATAAATAAATCTTAGGTAAATCTTAAAAGCTCAATATAAGCCTCCTCTTTAAATTATTTGCATTGTGTTTTATTAGTGACACATTTGGGATATATTCCCAAAATTTCTGTAAAAACAGTATGAGAATTAACTGCACAATTACTAGAAATGTTTACATTTGATATTATACAATTTGCAAGCACAATTTGAAAACACCTTAGACCCCAGATGGTTAACTATCGAGATGCTCCTTGATTTAGAGGGCTTAAATTGCATTCGTGCCCATTCAATATTATCTGATAACTTCTCCAATAACCGATTAGTGCAGGCTACTGTTGTAGTCATGGTTGTCATGTCATCCATGTATGCTCTGATTGGTGGTAGTCGCATCCCAGAAGCCAAGCGCTCTCCTCCTACTACCCATCTTGATGCCCTAATGATTATTTCCATTGCCATGGTAAAAGCCAGTGGAGAAATGGTGCATCCTGCCATTATTCCAACCTCTAGGCATTGCCATGTAGTGCTGAATTTTGGAGTTGAGAAACTGACTTGCAAATCTCCAAAATAGGCTTTCACTAACTTTGTTATTGACATTGGTACTCTGAAAAAATCAAATGCTGCCCAAAGAAGCTCATGTGGCACTGAACCATATGCATTAGCCAAATCCAGGAATGTCACATGGAGCTCCTTCCTCTCCTTTTTAGCTGACTGAATTCGTTGCCAGATAACATTGATGTGTTCTAAGCATCCTGAGAACCCCGGAATGCCCGCTTTTTGAACTGAAGTGTCAATGAAGCCATTCTTTAACAGATAGGTGGACAATCTCTGGGCAATAATGCTAAAGAAAATCTTACCCTCAACGTTTAATAGTGAAATAGGACGAAACTGACTGATGCTTGTAGCATCTTTTTCTTATAAAGACTTCACCTGCTCTGCGCAATGCTCTAGGTACAACCTGTTTTTCCTATGCCACTTTTATCAATTTCCACAGAATTCGCAGAACTCCTGGAGCACTCTTGTACACTCTGTACGGAACTCCATTAGGCCCTGGAGATGATGAAGCCCTTGCCTTTCTCACAGCCTGCTCTACCTCTTTCCACTTAGGTGCACAGACCTCCATTTGGTATTCTGGTGGGTTGATAGGTGGTATGTCTGATGGAATTGACATAGGCTCATGCCTTTTTGCATCTGTATGCGTGTCCTCCAGATATCTCTCTAGCTCAATCCTAGATGTTTTTAAAGTGCCATTCTTCTCGCTGGTGAATAACTTCTTTACGAATTTGAATGGGTCTTTATAGAAATTAGCCCTCGCACGTTCCTTCTTTTTGTAGCGTTTCCGTAGGCGCTCAGCTCTGCGTAATGTTGCCAGCTTATCTTTTATGGCCCTTTGTAAGAGATTGAGTCCCTCCTTCTGACTTTGCTCTGCTCTTTTCCATTGCTTCCTCAGCTGTCTCCTTTCTCTAACTAACCCTTCAATTTTCTGCTGCCGTCTAGACATTCCAGGAGTAGTTTGTACTTTTTCCTTCCTTTTTTCCACACCAAACCTCTCACTTCCATATGCGTAAATGATGTCCCCAAATTTATCCAGCTTCTTTTCAACTGTACCAGTTAATCTTTCCAATGCAAAGCATAAATCTGTGTTTACCGTGTCCCATGCAGTTTTCTCACAAACTCTTGGCCATCTAACTCCAGGCCTATGCCCGTTGAGGTTCTTTTCTCTCTTATGCTGGTTAGCCTGACCAGGTTCACAAGTATGAATATGTTCATCACTAACTGTGCAAGCCCTCCTTTCGTCAATGACAGGGGTGCTGATATCCTGCGAGCTGTGGTTTGCTTCCTGTAGCTGGATTTTATTCGACTGACTTGACTGACTTCGTAAGAAGTACTGATCAATGCGAGGCCCTTGTCCCTTCTCCCTCAAGCATTTTATTGATGGTGGCGGACAACCTGACTAAAGCCCAACAGAAAATTGGTATGAGTTGGCATGACCGTCGAGCTGAACCAAGGGTCTTTAGTCCGGGTGATCAGGTTTTGGCCTTGTTGCCAATAGTAAACTCTCCTTTCCTTGCAAAATATACGGGTCCTTATAGGGTTATTCGACAGGTGTCAGACCCGAATTATTTACTTTCCACACCAAATCGTAGGCGTTCTACTCAGCTCTGTCACATAAATCTGTTGAAGTCCTATTATAGCAGGTCTTCAGTCTCTGGGACAGCAGAGTCTAGTGACCGGGTGATGCCCGTTTCTTTAGCCGCTGCTGTTGAGGCTCCTAGGGCCTTGGAGACTCCCTACATGGTGGTAGCGTGTAGTGGTGAGGATATGGTAGGTCCTGATGACGGTATGTTGAAACCTCGTCTGAGGAACTCTGAAAAACTGGGGGAGTTGAATACATTGTTTGAACATTTGCCAGAGGAATGTGTATTAGAACCAATGTTCCCTCTAATTTTTTCAGCACTGAGCAAATTTTTTTTTTTTTTTGAGCGCACATTTCAGTACTGTGAGCAATTCGCAACCACACGACCTGCCGAAAATGACCACGAGCCTACGTTAGCCATAGGGGATTCAAAGAGATGACAGCAAATGCATCAATATGTCTACAAGGTTGATATTTATTCAATATCCTTTATAATGGTTGGACTTTGGGAACATTTTAATGATGGTGTTTTACCAGTCAGTTTTGTTGAACTTAAAGGATCTTTGCTTGATAAGGTTTCAATAAGGTTTAAAGAGGTTATGACTGGTTCACTGGTTATGACTGATAATGATAAAAAATAAAGGTATCCAAGATGTTTAGTCATTTCTCAGCAGGTACAACATTTAAGTGGAACTTCATTGAAAGAAAAATATTAATGCAGTGCTTAACAATAATTATAGGCCTATTAAATTGACATGGTGTAATTTTTCCTAAAGGTTGCCTATATAAACAATTTAATAACTGTGCAACAAACTAGTGCAATAAACTAGTGCAACAAACTAGGTTACAAAACATGTAATTTGAATTTCATTGAGGATGATAGGCCTATCTGGCTATGTGGCTCATTTTGTCTGCAGGCCTATGGAAGACACATCTCTCCAAAGAACAGCATCTGAAAAACAGGTTAACCAAAAGAGAAACATAATTTCTCTTCAAAACACAAAATCATTATTACATTAAACAACTGCAAATATATTAAAACAGAATTAACCTACATGATTCAATGACTAAACATATGTCAAAATGTTGTTGCAATAATCAAGATCACTTTGATCTATATTAAGCCTAATAGTGTCACAGTCTTCGTCTGCACCTGTCTGTCTTAGTCATCACTACACTACCCAGAATCCTTCTTGTCTCCACACCTGAACTCACTCCCTCAATTCATCCACCTGTTCATCGTCTTAATCATCTGTGTCACCTGTCCTCACCTCGTTAGTGGTCGTTTTTCTCTGTATTTAGTTCTCTCTGTTCAGTCTGTCTTTGTCGGTTCTCGTCAATGTTACCCGGGGGCTGTTCCATAAACCAAGATTAGAGTATAAGCCAGGATTATTTTTGGTAGATTCGATTTCATAAATCAAACTTAAAAAAGTTCAAACTCAGTTACCCTGGCAACTTATGCTGGGAAACTAGCCTGGTCCACGGCAGGTTAACTGTCAGGCTGAGCCTCAGTTGTTACACAGATCCTCAACACTGACCGACAAGAACACAATGATATTACCACTGACAGTCTCTAATACCATTATTGGACTTTATAAATACACAGTATACAGAAAATCAACTTAAATAAGGCTACAATATAGACACATATATAAGGCGTTTTAAAGTTGTCCGTTTAGGACATGTCATTTTTGCAATAAAGACATTTTAATTAAGGAATGCCTCGGTTATTCAGAGAATTTGTAATAAAATAACAAATAACTAGAAATAAAAGGGAAGGTTACATAAAAATGTAGTTAATGTAGGCCAATATATTCCTTTATTTTATGGAATATTATTTGATTTTAGAGTTGCACATATCTTTTCAAAATGTATACATTTGTTCTTAATTTAATGTTATCCTCTCCATAATGTACTTAAGAAACTAAATCTAACCACTCATTTAAAACTGGGGATTCTTGCTTTCTCAAAAAAATGATTGCATTAAAAGCTGTAATTCTCAGCATTCTAAATAAGTATGTATCATCTTTATAAAGTGGCATAGGTCCTATACCCAAAACTATATTTTGTATCTTTATATATTTAGTTTCTTAAAAAAAATCTTCCCTGAATTAGGCTACTTCTGTTCAATTTCTTTTTTTTTATTAGAAGTAAAAAATATATGAGTGTAATGAGCTAGAAGTTCACTGCAACTTATCCAACATCCTAAAGAGAAATTATTATAATTAGAAGATATTTCTAGTGTTATAAAATATCGCATATTAATTTTCCAAGCAAAATGTATATTTTAGTCAGAATTATTGCGCTCCTATTTGGCGCGCATGCGCGCAGCAGCGCTCGTTCAATATGAAGATTAGCAGCAAAATGGATACATTTGCACGACTTTCTAACATTTACAGATGGAGAATATAACTGTAAAATGTCATTTTTGCACTGAGGGAAAAAAAAAAACATGTCACAAACGCATAAAACAGCACAAAATATACGCTGTTTATTGGTGGATCGATTTGATCCACGATCGACCTCTAGGGCTGCTTCAGAAACGCGTGCACACGCAATTGACCGTTCGCAGGCCCCTCCCCCAAAACGGCTATTGTCCAATCACACATCATAGCAACCGTTACTATGTGAGCAGGTCCGTCAAACATTGACTCCAAGCAAGATGGTGAAGCGGTGCGCCCACGGCGTTTGTAAATCAGACACTAGATACCCCGAGAGATTGTCTGGAGGAGTTGTGTTCTTTCCGTTTCAAAAGCCGAAAACACAACGTGCGCGGTCCCTGCAATGGATAAAAACAGTGTGGACGGCCCCACTCCCAGTTAAATGTGTCGAACATGGTTAACTCGCGTGCAGTGTGCTTGAGACTGAGACAATGAGATTAGTCAAAGACAAATGGAGAAAGCAGATCAAGAGGATCCACAAAGGAAGTACGTTTTCTAAAGTGTTGTTGTTAACATGATATTTTCGGGGGGAAATTAGCAGCAGTCACTAGCAGTGCAGGCAGCACCTGTAGACTACAGTTTAGACGTTAGAGGAGTGCACGTTCGCAACGGGGAACGCATGAAGCTTACTTGACAACATCAGTTCATATCAATATCGTAACGAATAGAAATAATGTATGGTTATCTGCATCTTTCCATCTATTATGTATAGTTACTTTTTAAACACGAAAATCGCATTCAGCATGACATGCAAGCGGTTGCCGTGGTAATGAACAACCTGCTTGTTAAAGCGAATGAATAATCCTGTATCTGAGGCAAAATTACTAAATATGCAGCGCGAGTTATATATTTCTAACTCCAAACAATTAGCCACTGAAACAGCTTATAAAATCTTCTTCAAGGCTGTGCTGGTTGCATTTGAGGTAACGTTACAGGTCATGGGGTTTCTCAGATTTCGCTTGAGACCGGTTTGAGAGCTTGAGAGCATTATTAGGCTCGATAGTAGTCGTGTCTCCTTCATTGCGTATTTTTATATTTTGAATATATCCCTCCACTGCATACTGTAACCCCTTTTGCCTCGATCTGGAGGATATCGCGGAGGTATCGCTCCAAAAAAGGTCACTGACGCACCTCTTCCCGTCATGGCAATCTGTGGCGCTGGTCGTGTTTGACCATTTGTTTGACGGGCGTAGCAACAGTAACTAGGGGGCGTGGCTTTTGCGAACGGTCAATTATCTAGACTAGATAAACCTGGTCAAATTAGTAAGATTGCGTGAACTTCAATTACCTTTTATGGAACTACTTTAGCCCCAACTTATTTGTTAGGCTCATTCAAGTCCGGTTTTGGAGTTTAATCCCCGCTTTTCTAAGCTTCATTTATGGAACAGCCCCCGGGTGTTTGCATCCGCTACCCATCTGTCTGCCTGTACCTGTTTGTTGTTTTGATTTATAGTAAAGTTTATGGTAACACTTTATAATAACTACACGCTAATAATCATTAGTTAAGCATGAGTAAACAGTTTATTCATCATTCATAAAGCATTAATAGACATTAATAAGCAGTTTATAAATACAGCTATAAATGCTTTCTTCTTGATTTACAAGCATATCTATAATTTATTTAATAATTGTATTTTCATCCTTTATTAATGATCAATTTATTATTTCTAAATGAATAATTGCATTTTTTTATAAACCAGTTATTTAAGAGTTTTCAGTGGTTCATAAGATTACTTAGAACGTGTAAGTAAATGATTAATAAACTATTTAAATGTACATTCATACATCTTATTATTCAGACATATAGTGATGGTTACTTAGTGTGTTAATAAATGCTTTATTAACATGTATTTATGCTGTAATTCAGGGTTAATTCAGGTAGTTATAAAGCATTTAGTAGTGGTCAGTTAACTATGTTTGTGAGCTCATCTAAAGTGAGGACTATTCATGCCTTGTAAAGCATTTATAAAGGAGATTTAAAGGCTGTTAAATATTTCTATGTTCTGTATCAGTGTTGTGTTTGTTACATTTTACTGTTTAGAAGATTGATGCACCTTCAAATCTCCTTTATAAATGCTTTACAAGGCATGAATAGTCCTCACTTTAGATTAGCTCACAAAATAGTTAACTGACCACTACTAAATGCTTTATAACTACCTGTATTTACTACATTTACTTACACTTTCTAAGTGATCTTATGAATGACTGACAACTCTTGTTTGTAAATAATGCTATACTTCATTTAGAAATTATTAATTGATCATTAACAAAGTATGAAAATACAATTATTAAACGCATTATAGATATGCTTATAAATCGAGAAAAAAAGCGTTTATAGATGTATTTATAAACTGCTTATTAATGTCTATTAATGCTTTATAAATGATGAATTACCTGTTTACTCATGCTTAACAAATGATTAATAGCATGCAGTTATTATAAAGTGTTACCAAGTTTATTGTTTATTGGAATTCCTCGTCTCCTCGTGCTTCCTACCATACACCACCCGTGACAAATAGGTCTAATTGAAAATATTGGAAATAAATTTCTACCTCAAATCTTCTCTCGTCTGTCTTTGTCCTCTTTCCAGTGGTTGTAGACCTTGTCAAGGTCTATAGGACCCTCTTTTTGCCTTGATTTAATTCTCATCAGTTGGTCCAAATGGAAAACTTCAAGGCGGTTGTGCGATTTTGTCTTAATGGCATTCATTAGACTGAAACCGCGTTCACAGTCGGCGGTGGATGCTTGGAATGTGCTGCAAATGTCAAGAAATTGTACCAGATCTGGAAAATGCTCACTTTTCAGCGACCAGGTTACAATCTCAGAAAATGATCTGAGCAGTCCGATTTTCCTTTTTTCATTAACCATGAACTTGAATACGTTGTATTGTTGACAAATGCGCCCCAGGACCGCATCGTCTGCTTCCTCCAGAAGCGCTTCGAACTTCTTCGCCAGACTGGTCACGTCATTCAGCCCATGATCAAATTCACCAACTGCATGATCCAACGTGTCCGGCTCAAAAGCAGCCCACTCTTTGAGCTCATTTTCAGGGAAGCGGGCATCCAAGTGCTCACAAACTTTACGAACAAACAGAATAATGTCCCTTGTGTTCACTGCACTCTCACTTTCCAAAACTGTGAGCGCTCGTTTGCCCCAGTGAACTCGCTCTCCTAAATATTGCGCGCATAGTTTCTGTATTTCCGCTCTGGCAATGCAGTGCCCATCCACGGCCGTAAGGTTACTGCGCTGTAAGCAGGTGCACAGCTGAGCGATTTCCTCAAGCACTTCTGCTAGCACAGTGATTGCAAATTTGTACTTGGTGTCGGTCAGTTTTCTATGACAGTATTTCGCAATGGGGTCAGTGTCAGCTTCTTTGGCGCAGTATTCGGTCAACGCGCTGAAGTTTCGCAAAAAAGCGTGCACAGCTTGGTAGCGTGACAGCCAACACACTTCATTTAAAGGCCTAAAATACAGCAAATCCACTTCCAAAACCTCTGCCATCTCTGTGAATTTGGCTTTCTTCACAGATGATCTGCAAAACATGGAGTATACTGTCCGGAGTAGCGTTTCTACCTCTTTCATTATAGGGACATCTTTCCATGTGTCATCAATTCCTAAGTCACACAGTGTTGCTCAGTCAGGTGCGGTACCTGACGCTTCAGTAAAGCAGCCACTCCTTTATGTCTGCCTAACATGACAGAAGCACCATCTGAAGTAAACATGACCATTTTGTTCATGTCTAGCGCATGGTCTGCGTGGAACTTGGTAATGGCATCAAGGATGTTTTCTGCAGTGCATCCTGAAAGCTGAATAATTCCAGCAAAAACTGTCTTGTAACTGAAATCAGTTTGCTCCCGAAACTTAATGTAAAGTACAAGCATCTTATGCACTGAGATATCGGTACTTTCATCCACAATTAGTGTGTGGACATGAGCATTTCTTATGCTGCTTATCATCTCAGTCTGCACAACTGAGTTGATACATTCCACAAATTCAAAAGCATAATTTTTGCTTCTCCAACTCTGAGGTAGGTCTACGTATTTTGCCATATGATCGTGTATATCCTGAACTGATAACATGGACATGTTGGTGTTAATTGCTAGCATCACATTGTCGATCAATATTTTTATTTGTTCAGGGTCGGATCGTGCTCTCTGAATTCGTCTTTCTCGAGATTCATTAGTTTCTGTGATAATTTTATCGATAGAGTTCCCAATCCCATGTCTAAGTCTTAATGTTTTCAATGCGTCTACATGGACTTTCTGTGTCAGATGACGCTTTAGGTAATCAAGCTTCCACTCAGACCAATGTTTCCCCCGAGTGAACTCTCCTTTCGCTTTTGCCTCCGAGCTGAATTTGCAGATCACGCCACTCCTTTCTTTATATGTAAATATGTCTGAAAGTTTTATCCTACCTGGACCATCTTTTGTGTCAGTTTGGACTATTTCATCTAGCCACTCATGTTTAAACATTAGGCAGACCTTTTTCTGGGGCATCTGCTCTGCCTTTCTCTTTGCCATGGTAGCCTACTGTATAACTGCTGGGGCACGCCAAGAGTAGCTTAGGATACGTATGTAAACTTTCTAACGTACATCCGGCTTGGTTGTCACATGTCAGTATTTTAAATGTTTATTACCTAGCCTGCATCGCCTTTGATGCTCAGATGTTTAACCCCTGAAAAAAAAAAAAAAATCGTTTGTGCGGTCTGAAAAATGTGCGCGGGCTGAAAAATCTATTACACGGCCACTTAACCTGGCCTGCGCGGCCGCGCGCGCTGCTTAGAGGGAACATTGATTAGAACTGTCGTCTTTGTTGTCTGATTTTCCTTCTTTTATTTTCAGATACACCATCATGTACTCATTTAATTGAGCATGATATTGATGTTGGTGACGCAGAACCAATAAGACAGCGGTTCTATCGGGTGTCACAAGATAAACAGCGACATTTAGAGGCAGAGGTGAAGTACCTGTTGGATAATGGGTTGGCTAAGCCTTCCTATTCGAGTTGGGCTTCTCCCTGTTTATTGGTCAGTAAACCTGATGGGACATATAGATTCTGTACCGATTATCGTAAATTGAATAACATCACAAAATCAGATTCTTTTCCAATTCCAAGAGTTGAAGATTGTGTTGATCGTGTAGGATCCGCAAGGTTTGTGAGTAAGTTTGATTTGTTGAAGGGTTATTATCAAGTCCCTTTGTCACCTCGAGCTCAGGAAGTTTCAGCTTTTATAACATCATCTGGGCTATATTCTTACTCTGTTATGAGTTTCGGTTTGCGAAACGCTCCAGCCACATTTCAGCGACTTATGAACCGTGTCGTATCTGGTTTGCAGGGGTGTGCTGTGTACCTTGATGATGTGGTTGTGTATAGTGAGGAGTGGTCTGTGTATAGTGAGGAGTGGTCTGAACATCTGGACCGTGTTCGGGCTCTCTTTACTAGGCTTGTTGACGCTCGTCTCACTATAAATCTGGCCAAGTGCGAGTTTGCCCAGGCTACAGTTGCATATTTGGGGAAGATCGTAGGGCAGGGTCAAGTGAAGCCGGTCCATGCTAAAGTGGTGGCTGTTGATAAGTTTCCTGTTCCTACCACCAAAACCGAGTTCCGGCGCTTTTTGGGGATGGTAGGGTATTACCGTAGTTTTTGTTCCAACTTTTCTACGGTAGTAGCCCCTTTAACTTACCTGTTAAAAGCTAAAGTGAAGTTTGAATGGACTGTGACCTCCCAGATTGCTTTTGATAATGTCAAGTTGTTGTTTACCTTTGCTCCAGTTTTGATGGCACCCCGTCTAGATCAGCCTTTCCGGATGCAGGTTGATGCAAGTCATGTGGGGGCTGGTGCGGTGCTCCTGCAGAGTGATGAGAAGGGGGTGGACAGGCCAACATGTTATTTCTCAAGAAAGTTTAATTGTCATCAGTTGAATTATTCAACTATTGAGAAGGAAACATTGGCGTTAGTTTGGGGTCTACAGCAGTTTGATGTATATTTAGCTGGGGGTGCTGTTCCTATCACTGTTTACTCGGACCATAATCCACTGACATTCCTCCACTCTTAGAAGAGTCCTAGTCAGCGCCTTATACGCTGGGCTTTATTTTTACAGCCATACACTTTAGAGATACAGCATATTCGGGGCGTGGACAATGTGATGGCTGACGCTTTGTCCCGTGCTCCGGGTGGGCTGGATTCAATGTTTTGTCTTGTCCCATCTTTCCCTCCTCCTGTTTCTACACTCTCTTCTTCTGCCTAGTCTCCTTAAATGTTGCTTTCCAGGTACCGGGATTTGCTGGAGTTCTGGGATGAGGAAGGGCGGTTGGAGCTGCTGGAGGGTAGGGGGGTTGGGGGTCTGAAGAGTTTTTCTGTCCAGTCTATGTATGCGGATTATCAATATCTAGGAACTAAAGTTAAGTGCTCACCTTTAGATATAGAAATTATAAAAAAAAAAAAAAGTTAAAAATTGTTTATTTTGTTGTGTGGGGTTTTGAAGGTTTCTGCAGAGGCCTTTTAGGGGCCTCTGTTTTAAGGGAGGGGGTGTGACGTCTCGGACCTGTCAGCTCCTCCTCCTTTGCGGTTTGCCTGTTCATTACGTCTCCCCTATAGGTGAGAGGAGCGCAGGTGTGGCGTGTTGCAGGTGATTGCTCCATGACCGCATGTGGTTGCTTCCAGTATCCTTGGTGTTAAAAGCTCTCCAGACTTGGTTGAAGGAGGCCGCCGCTTCTCCTTCTCTCCCGTACCGTTTTGCTGATTTTGTTTCTTTTTGCATGACACTTCACATACCCTGATGGCATTTGTTCTTGTTCCGAGTTATACATTTATACTGACTTTAATTATTTTAGGTTGCTCTTTTCTTGTCTTTAATAAATACTTATTATTTGAAATCAACTAATCCGCGTGGTCTCCCATCTCTGTTGCATGGGCCGGCACAGGCGGTATGTAACAGATTGCTGTGATTTGATTGTGATTTCAGACACCTGTCACGCCTGAGGCGTTCCCCAAAGCGTCATTCAACGCAGTGTGAGTTCCCTTTCGAAAGGGAATGGAAATTTAAAGTAAACAATCACACATAAGGTGCATATAAACATTCGCAGTTACTGTAATATGTAGACACCATTCCGTACATTAATGGATGTTCCTTGTTCTGCTATGTGGGTTTGCTCACTTTTTTGCTTTAATTAGCAGGACTGATTATTATGGTCAGTGAAAGAACATTTGCAATGGATAAAAACATGAAAAATGCACTAATTGGGAATCTATTGCTTTTAATAACTAATACCTCTCTGCTGAGCGGCGTATTCCCTAAGTCCCTTAAAATAGCCGTTGTAAAACCTTTACTTAAAAAGAACAACCTGGATGAGTCTGTCCTCAACAACTACAGACCCATATCAAATTTGTCTTTTATCGGTAAAATAATTGAAAAAATTGTTTTTAATCAAGTGTCTGCGTTTCTAAACTCAACTTCCTGTTTTGATCTCAACCAGTCAGGTTTTAGAAAATACCATAGCACTGAAACAGCCTTGGTTAAAGTAGTCAACGACATTCGGCTAAATAATGATGCTGGAAAAACCACTGTTCTTATGCTGTTGGACCTCAGTGCGGCGTTCGACACTGTTGTCCACAGCATACTAGTAGAAAGACTTAAATGCTGTGTTGGCCTCTCTGGCTCGGTCATCTGCTGGCTAAAGTCTTATCTAGAACACAGGAGTTTTTATGTTTCTATTGGTCATTATGCTTCAGCTCCTGTGTCCTTAACATGTGGTGTCCCTCAGGGCTCAATCCTTGGCCCTCTTTTGTTTAATCTGTACATGCTCCCTCTTGGCCAAATTATGAAAAACCATTATATTAGTTACCATAGCTACGCAGATGATACACAGTTATATCTATCCTTGTCTCCCAACGAGTTTGCTCCCCTTGAATCTCTTTATCATTGTCTTAATCAAGTTCAAGACTGGATGTCTAAAAATCTCCTTAAATGAAACACAGACAAAACTGAAGTAATTATCTTTGGGAAAAAGGATCAAAGACTAAAGACTGCCACATTATTGGGAATGAAAGGTTTCGAGGTAGTGGAAACCGTGAAGAACCTCGGGGTCATTATTGACAGCGACCTAAGTTTCAATAGCCACATGAAGGTAGTCACAAAATCAGCTTTTTATCATTTAAAAAACATTGCAAAGGTTAAAAACTTTATGTAGCAAGTCTCAAGGGTTCTGGGAAGGAAGAGGACAGGGTCGGCTTGCGGAGACTGTGGGTCTTTATTGGAACAACGTAAAATAAACAAAACAAAAGTCGCGCACACAGCGCTGTATACTCAAAACTCAGTCCACTAGTGTTTGGCAATCACTCAATGTGTTCCCCGAGCTCTCTGCCGGTCTCTCTCCCACCGTCTGCAGCTTGTCACGCGACCACACACACAGATCTCCGCCGGTCTCTCTCCCACATACTGTTTCCACTTGGCTTTTATTGTCTCTCCACACCAATCACTGAAACAAGACACAGGTGTATGTTATTTGCACTTGACCCACTTACGCCGCACTTGTCTCCCAATCCTCTCTCCTGTCACAGGCCCCGCTAGACCACGCCCCCCTTGCCACACTTTATATTACCGGTAGAAAAGCTTATTCATGCTTTCATCACCAGTAGGGTGGATTATTGTAATGGTCTTTTCACTGGTCTCCCTAAAAAAAACAATAAAACCTCTTCAAACTATTCAAAATGCAGCAGCAAGGCTATTGACCAGAACTAAAAGAAAAGATCATATCACACCAATCTTAAAATCTCTACACTGGTTACCAGTGATCTATAGAATTGATTTTAAAGTTCTTTTTTTTGTTTTTAAATCACTAAATGGTCAAGGACCTCTTTATATAGCTGAGATGCTTGAAACATATAGGCCCTCAAGATCTCTTAGATGGAAAACTCCAACTGGTACTCGTACAGCGCTCGTACCAAGCAGGGAGAGGCAGCCTTTAGTTGTTATGCGGTCCGTCTTTGGAACCGTCTTCCTGTAGACATTAAGACCTCTCCTACTGTCTCTATTTTTAAATCCAGACTAAAAACAAAACTTTTCTATGATGCTTTCTATTAACCCTCCCGTTTACCTGTGGTCTGTAAGGTTTTTATTTTAAGCTCTCAATTTTGTGTATTATGTTCCCTGTGAACTATTATGTTTTTATTTTAAGCTCTCAATTTTGTGTATTATGTTCCCTGTGATTTAACATGTTTTTATTGCTAATGTTATTGTGTAATTGCTATTATGTAAAGCACATTGGGTTACCGTTCTGTGTATGAAATGGGCTATATCAATAAACCTGAACCTGAACCTATTGTCAAATGGTTGGACGCTCTGTTCTGCATCTGTCACAAATATTCTTTCATTTTGCAATAAATACAGAGCTTTGGACGCAATCAACACTTACACAGACCATATGAGCTGTTGAGGATATTTTGGCTGGTGTAGCTGTTTGCTGAGAAAAAAATATTCCAATCACACTGAGTTCTTTTACAAGAACATACACATTGTTCTACAAATCTCTTACCATTGTCTCTCTACATTACATGATGGCAGGAAGAACAGGGAAGGTAAGTACCTTTGTGCCAAACCTCACTTCATATGAATTTTTCATGGACTACAAGAAGAAAATCATAGCTTAGACAGTGCTGGAGGCATGATCTAGAGATGTTTTTTAAATGTGACATTTTAAATTTCAATTTTAAATGTGCTTTAATCTCCATTAAAATGGTTACCAGATTTATTTTATGATCAATTTGGTAACCATATACTCAGAAATGATCTGGGCTGCATTTCCCAAAAACATTGTAAGCCTACAATTAACTTAGCTCATAAGGCTTTTGAGAAATGCATAGTCTGTACAGTTCATCTGCTTTCAAACCAGGTTATCTTACTGAATCCAAGATAGACAGACATAAACTTGGTCTAGCCAAGCTACAACATTCCATTTACAAAATCCTTTGATCAGGGATACATTTTGGAATAAAATGACAGATTGATGATTGAATTAATAAGCTTATGTTTTGCTTCACAGTATTCAGTGGTTTAGACATGTATATCATAATGCTGATGTTTAGGCTCATTGACATTTTAAGAAAAAAAAAGGTATTATGCAAATTATCATCTTATCTCCAGCACAAAACCTAAGTGGGTTGTGTGCTGGAGATAAGATGATAATTTGCATTGTTTCCCTGAACCACCAAGTGTATCACTTGCTTCATGCAAAAAGCCATTTGCTGACATAAAACCACCAATCTACTGCACAATCTTAAAACTTCAAAGCTCCATGGTTTGCATTGTCATTTTGGAGAAATCAAACACATTTTTACATTATGAACTAACTAATTGTTAAATAGAAAAACCCTAAAGCAAAGCATTGTACGTTTCCCATAACAGGCCAAAATAGTTCTAAATTGGCCTGCTTGAAATCTAACATGACAACAACTTAAAGCAACCATGTGGGTTAAATTCACATTGAGGATAATGACTAAACAATCCAAATAAACAAGACAAGACACACCTGGGGCCCGTTTCAATAAGGAGGTTCAACCAACTCTGAGTTAAAACTTGAACTCTGAGTTGACCTACTCTGAGATGGGAAACTCTGAGTTTTCGGTTACAGAACAGCTGAAATGAGTTAGTTCAATCAACTCTAAGTTGACTGACTCTGAGTATAAGTTACCTCTCTTTCAGAAATGGGCTTGACTTACCCTGCTTTCTCAGGTTTGACATACCTCCCATTCTGAAACGGAAAACCCAGAGTTTCCCTCATTTCAGGGTTAACATACTCAGAGGGTGCTTCTCAATATCCTTCCTCATCTCCTCGCTCCTCCGTCCTCCATCCTATGACCCGGAAACCAATCGAGCTCAGCCATCTTGAAGGACATCTCAATTCTCTAATTGCACCGCGAGGAGGCGAGGATCGAGGAGTGAGGAGGCTTCCAGAGGAGATATGAGCGAGGATACACAGGTGTACCCTTTGCGGAAGAGTTTTATCGACTAAACATGATGCACGTATCAATTCTCCTCCCCCTTTACATCTGTCACAATCATTTGAATTTATACTTTACTTTTGTAGTTTACATAAACCACACAACTCACATATTTCAACAAGGTATCTTGCTTTATTATTATTTATTATGAATTTCTTAAGTAAACAAACTTTAACAACGTAAGGGCAGATCCTTTGAGCACTGCTGATGACGCAGTGAAGTGACGCTCGAGTGATCAAGTATTCCAATGTATAAAAAAGCTTTCATTCAATTCCTCCATCCTCATTTTTTTTCCTTGCAGCCTTCCCTCGCGTCCTACAGGGGGTGGAGCTGAGACGCGAGGAAAGGAAGCGAGGAAAGGAAACGAGGATGCACAAATAAGAAATGAGAAGCACCCACAGTTTACACTTAACCTCCTTTCTGAAACGGGCCCCAGGGAACCATCAGGAACACATAAAACTAGAGCAAGAAAACAAGCATTTCAAAATAAAAGTCATGTCAAGGCACATGACACAGACAACCAAGATCAAGTTAATGTGTAGTACAGAATACTATATAATTGGCTCGTTTAGAAGTCAGTGGGAGTTTACAATTCAAAAATAACAATTCTGTCATCCTCTGTCAAATTCTGCATGTGTTTATGACACATCTGAGCCATTGTTCATGTAGTGTTTGGAGTTCCCTTTCGAGGGAACTCACGCTGCGTCGAGAATCGACACTTTGGGGAATGCCTTCAGCGTGACGCGTCTGAAGCCTGTATGGAACTAGTCCAATCTTGATTGGTGTTGCGTGATGACGTCACCCATGACGTCGCATGTGACGGTGAAGCGGAAGCTATAAAAGGACCCCAGATCATAACAGCGTCAGCTTTCTGTTCTTCAGCAAGCGTTCTATGTGACTGTGTGTCTTATTTGGTGTTGTTTGTACGTTACTTATATATATATATTATGGCAAAGAAGCAGTTCAGCCAGTGTGCGTCCCCTTGTCTGCGCTTTTCGAGCGAGGGTGACACACACTCGCTCTGTGTTGTTTGTCTGGGAATGGAGCATGCACAGGCAGCACTCGAGGGCGCTGTCTGTGCAAATTGTGATCTCATGCCTATGAGAACGCTCCGTTCCCGCCTGTGCCTGTTCGATAAAACAGGCCAGGCACGCGCTCCCCAGGGATCAGGTCCCGCGTCTGTCGAGGCAGCGCGGCGCCTGCATTCTTGGGGATCGCAAAGGGATCTGGTTGGGGATGTTGAGACGGCTTCGGCCCTTTCCCAACATTCATCAACCAGTTCCCACGGTCCCGCTCACGGTTCGGGAACCCGTCCTGCGGCTTCTTCCGCCCGTGAAGAGGACCAGATGCTCGAACTATCTGCCTCTGAAGAGGCGGATATTTTGAGCATCGATGCAGGGGAATGTGAAGATCTGCCACTCCATTCTCCTGCATCTGAGGAGCTGCTGGAGGTTGTGACTAGGGCTGTGGCTAAATTAAATATCAGTTGGCCACCAGAGAAGCAGGAAGTGACAGTAAAAAGTAAACTCGATGAACGCTTCCTGGAAGCCCGTCCACAGCCTTCGCGCCGGAGCCTCCCATTTTTCCACGATCTCAAAACCGAGGTGTCGAAATCGTGGGAAAAGCCCTTCTCCTCTCAATTTTCCAGCCCCAATGTACACATATATTCATCCATAATGGGGTCGAGTGAGATGGGCTATGGGACGATGCCACGGGTTGAAGAGACGTTTGCATCTCATCTCTCGCCCGAGGCTGCATCGTCCCTGAGGGCTCCGGCGCTTCCCTCCAAGCCCTGCCGTACAACATCGGCCTTGGTTGGGAAAGTGTATATGGCGGCAGGTCGGGCATACCAGGCCGACCTGTTAAAAGAGGTGGACGACAGCGGGGAGGTCGCCCTCGACGATATTCAGGAGATGCGTCGAGCGGTTGACTTGTCTCTCCGTGCTACCAAGGAGACGGCCCGTGCAATCAGCCGTTCTATGGCAGCTTTGGTAGCAACGGAGAGACATTTGTGGCTGAACTTGTCGGGTGTCGGGGACAAGGACAGGGCCTTCCTCCTCGATGCCCCGATTTCGTCTTCTGGCCTCTTCGGCGACGCAGTCAGTACTGTCGTCGAGAGGTTTCAGGAGACGAAACGACAGTCAGCCGCTTTAAAAAAGCTCATCCCCCGCCGTCGTCCCAAGTCTCGTGGGTCTGCTGCCAGGGGGCAGTCCCACGAGGCTGTCGCCAGCTCCTCACACCTGCAACAGCAGAGAGAGAGTGTTGCTTCTCGTGCTACCCCGAAAAAGGCCTGGAGCCAGAGGCAACACTCTCAGCCGAAGTCTTCCCAGCCCAGGGCAGATCTGAGGACTGTCATCCAGGCAAGGAAGGCTTCGACAAAGAGGTCCTGACGTGTTGCGCAGGTCACTGAGGGCGCTCCCCCCCACGATCGATTATCAACAACTCGCTCCTTCGCGGAGCCCTCAGGAAATCAATGTTTGCTTCCCGCCGCCAAAGGCGCCTCGGGATGCATTGGTCTCCAGCGAACGCATATCACAGTGTCCGCCCATAAATTTGGCGGCTCTGTCGAGTTCGCTTCCTCTCACGAGGCCTGCAGAAAAATTATTTTGGTTAAGACCTGTCAGTCAACTGCTTCAGGTCACCGAGTTCTTAAATATAACACCAGAGGTCAGTCTCGAGAGACTGATCCCCCTAGTAGATTATTTAGACACCTGGAAGGGTCTTCAAAATATATCTCAGTGTGTCCTGCATATAATAGAAAAGGGGTACAGAATCCAGTTCGAGTATCGCCCAACAAAATTCAGTGGGGTCGTGCACACACTGGTCAGCTCCGAGCAGGGTCAGGTCATGGAACAGGAAGTCCAGTCCCTCTTAGCCAAGGAGCCCATAGAGTATGTTCCTCCTCAAGAGCGAGAAACCGGGTTCTACAGCCGGTGCTTCATAGTTCCCAAGAAGGATGGAGGTTTACGTCCCATATTAGATCTCAGGGTATTGAACCGGTCTCTGAGGAGATACAGGTTCAAAATGTTGACCATACCTATTATCGTGAGTCAGATCAGATCCGAGGACTGGTTTGTCACGATAGATCTAAAGGATGCTTACTTCCATATTTCCATCCTTCCTCAACACAGGAAGTTTCTAAGGTTTGCTTTCGGGGGAAAGGCTTACCAATACAGAGTTCTTCCATTCGGAGCACCTAGCACTGTCACCTCGCACCTTCACAAAATGTATGGATGCTGCTCTTGCTCCTCTCAGACTTCAAGGCATTCGCATCCTCAATTACATCGACGACTGGCTGATTCTGGCAGAGTCGGAGGTGATGGCAGTTCAACATCGAGATGTTGTTCTGCACCATCTAAGGTGGTTGGGACTGAGACTCAATGTCAAGAAGAGTTCATTAACTCCTCTGCAGAGAACTATTTTCCTGGGGGTAGTTTGGGACTCAGTTACGATGCGGGCACAGTTGTCTCCTGCTCATATAAATACCATCTTGACCACAGTAACCACCCACTAGAACACTCACTGTCCACTCTGGTTCTCCCTATCGCATCCAGCTCCCCTGGGACTGGATGCCATGGTGCAGACGTGGCCGAGGCTACGTCTGTATGCTTTTCCCCTGATCGCTCTGCTCCCAGGGGTTCTAGAGAGGGTCCGGCGGTACAGGATCAGCTTACTCCTAGTTGCCCCGTACTGGCCGGCCCGAGTATGGTTTTCGGACATCATGGTTCTTCTAGCAGGCCCTCCTTGGCAAATCCCGATCAGGAGGGACCTTCTTTCTCAGGCCGAGGGCACAATATTTCACCCTCAGCCGGAGTTGTGGAAACTATGGGTCTGGCCCCTGAGGGGGACCAACTCGTAAATGCTGGTCTCTCAACTGAGGTTGTTGAGACCATTTTAAACTCTAGAGCCCCCTCCACAAGGAAATTGTATGCCTTACATTTTTCAATTTATGGTGCAGAGAACTTCAGTTGGACCCATTCAACTGCCCGGTGGCTTCAGTGCAGGAGTTCCTCCAGAGTCACTTTTCTGACGGGCTCTCCCCGTCCACGCTTAAGGTCTATGTGGCGGCCATAGCTGCCTTCCAAGCGCCTCTAGGGGTGGGCACCTTGTGGAGACACCCACTAATTGTACGTTTCCTTCTTGGAG
Organism: Rhinichthys klamathensis goyatoka; assembly: GCF_029890125.1. Lineage (NCBI taxonomy): Eukaryota > Metazoa > Chordata > Actinopteri > Cypriniformes > Leuciscidae > Rhinichthys > Rhinichthys klamathensis. Next base: position 808,002 of record NW_026606877.1, read on the forward strand.
CTAGGAGGATGAGGCCTGTCATCCAGTCCAGAGTTCCCGCTTGGGACCTGACAGTGGTCCTCGATGGGTTATCCCTGGCACCCTTCGAGCCCTTGGATGATGTGTCTGAGAAATTCATGTCCTTTAAAGTAGCCTTCCTGCTCGCAATTACGTCCCTCAAAATAGTTGGGGACCTGCAGGCTTTATCGGTTGCTCCCTCTTGCCTCGAGTTCGCTCCTGGCAGAGTAAAGGCCATTCTCCACCCTAGACCTGGCTATATGCCCAAGGTGCCGTCAAATGTGGCACGGTCTATAATTCTTCAGGCGTTTCATCCTCCACCGCATGTGTCGGATGAGCAAGCTAAGCAACATTTATTGTGTCCGGTCCGAGCCCTGGAGGTCTATGCTCAGAGGACCTTGGGCTGGAGGAAGTCGGACCAACTTCTTGTGTGTTTTGGGTCAATTAAGAAGGGCTCCCCTGTTTCTAAGCAGACTATCAGAAGATGGATAGTAGAGGCTATATCTTCAGCTTACGAGGCGCGCAGTTTGCCTTTGCCTCTTCTGATTAAAGCTCACTCGACTAGAGGAGTGGCTTCTTCTAAGGCTTTGCTGTCAGGAGTTTCCCTTCAAGAGGTCTGTGATGCCGCTGGCTGGGCCTCCCCTCACACCTTTATAAGACATTACAGTTTGGATCTGCCCTCTACACCGGGGTCACAAGTTCTCTCGTCTTGAGTATGCCATATTGCTTCATACCAGGGCGTTTTCTCTCAGTGTGGCGCAGTGGGCATTTCGTTGCCCAAAGTGTCGATTCTCGACGCAGCGCGAGTTCCCTCGAAAGGGAACGTCTCTGGTTACGACTGTAACCCTCGTTCCCTCGGCCTAATTTATTTAATTATTGAATTGGTTAAAAATAATTTAAAACAATTACTTACATCATCAATATAATCTTATTTTGTTCTGCAAGACAGGTAAAATATGTATTTTTGTTTATAATTCATATTTTGAGTTTTTTTTATGTGAGTGACGTCATTGGTAATGGACCGGTCGTGCCTGATCTCTCTCAGAACCATAGACATAATATAGAGCTAGACGCTCTATTGGGCCGCTGGGCGCAAGAAATGCGGCTGCCATCTTTAACCGGTCATACTCCTAATAGCGTTGCATAGCAGCAGTTAAGATGCCAGAGCACTGTGCAGCATATTCCTGCTCAAATCGGTGGATTACTTTTCACAAGTAAGATTTAACATTACCGTACTATTGGTTGTATTTTGTGTATTTCTACCATGTGTCATAGCTACATGTATGACCTTTGCAGCAAAAAACCCCGCGTGAAAATCAGTTCGGTATTCAGTGAGATATGATTAATTAAATGCGCTGACAGCTCATTGCATATGCCGGGTGCGGGTGACCGGTCTAAGATGGCGGCCCCGCGGCTCGTCCGCGCCAGTAGGCAATAGCGGTCGATAAGGCGTCTACTCTCTATTAGGCCTATATCTATGCTCAGAACGGTTTCAGGTGCCTACAGCGTAAAAAACGTGATGTTGTAGAGTAGCCGTTCTCTTAATTCTGAATTTGCATAGGTCATGCGCATTAAGTGTATGAGGATACACCAACGGTGTTTTCTTTTTTGCCGCTCATAGAAACAAGGTTAAAATTGATTTTTTGTGTCATGTCAAAGTAAATTATTACTGTGAGTGCAGCAAACTGACTCACTAGCTTAGGACTTCAAAGTTCTTTTGTACTCAACACAAAACGTCAGCGAATAAAAGTCTTGAATCCAAAGTTCTTCGTTCGACTGTTTAATTATGAATTTCAAAACATAAAATAAAACAAAAACTAAGGATCTTTACTTTTCTTACAAATTAACTCGTTCCGTGTAGGTCAAAAGACTGTGTTGCTCCAAAGTCCAGTGGCTTCTGGCTGCTTCGCAGGATTCTATTTCTTTCATACTAAATCTAACAACCAATCACATTACATTATACTAGATCACTGGTCAACTGTTTAAACATTCAAATTTCTACGTTCCATTTGCAACACAGGTTTTCTCAGGTTTTACTAAATAAACTCAAAATATTATTATTACTTCCATTGAAATGGCTTCAACATATCCCGGTCCCTAATTGACTAGGCCTTAACATATCAATTATCAACTTAAACTTAAACTGAAGCCATTTATACTCCTAAATGTAACACTTTCTCAATTCCTTTTGGCAAAAATCTTCTTCTCTTCACAGAGAAGTATTTAAAGTAAACATTAACTGGAAAGCATTAACAACTAAATACTTTTCACAGACTAATCAAACTGGTAATTTCTATTCAACATTCAATCTACTCTGGTAAGTATTTTTAGTTTATTCAAGTCTTTCTCTTCTATCTTCAGTCTTCTCCCTGCAATAAACAAAGTTTAGTTATGGGTCTTTGAATGATGCTGGTCTTCGTTCGAACTTCAGCACTTCGGACAACGCCTTTGGAATCGGGCATCACCCTCATGATTCTGCCTAACACCCAGGAGTTTCTTGGCAGGAACGAATCTGCGACGAGGACGACATCTCCAACCTTGAAACTTCTCTTTAGGCCGAGCCATTTTTGCCGTTCTTGCAGAAGCGGTAGGTATTCGTGAGTCCACCTTCGCCAGAATAGATCCGCCATATATTGTATTTGTCTCCAGCGCCGGCGGGCGTAGACATCATCCTTAGCGAACACACCAGGTGGAAAACTAGGCTGTGTTTTCAACGCGAGCAGATGATTCGGCGTCAGCGGCTCGAGGTCATTGGGGTGATCTGTGTTCGTAGTTAAGGGTCTCCCATTGATGATGCTTTCAACTTCGCATAGGAGAGTGTGTAGTCCTTCATCTTCTAAGAGCTGTTGCTTCACAACAGAGCTCAGCACTTTTCTCACTGTGCGGATTTGACGTTCCCAGATACCGCCGTGATGGGATGCAGCAGGCGGGTTGAAAATCCATTGCACACCCTTTCTCATCATGACTTCATGGATACGAGACTGATCCAGCTCTGACAATGCCTCACGCAGCTCTCGTTCAGCGCCGACAAAGTTTGTGCCATTGTCGGAACGAATGATTGACACTTGGCCTCTTCTTGCTTGAAAACGCCGTATGGCATTAATACATGAATCGGTGTCAAGAGAATGGGCTACTTCTATATGCACTGCCCTGACAGTTAAACATGTGAAGAGCACTCCATAACGCTTAACCTTTGCACGTCCTCTTCTGACCTCAAAAGGTCCAAAATAATCCACACCCGTGTTGGTGAAGGGTGGTTTGTCAGGAAGCAGACGGTCTTGTGGCAGATCTGCCATTTTCTGCTCTCCTGCCTTTGCATGCAGTCTTCTGCAGAGGTTGCACTCTGAAATCACTTTTCTTGCCGCTGCATTGGCTCTTGGTATCCAATACCGTTGTCGCAATATGGCTAAGATATGGTTCCTACCTCCATGACCACACTCTTGATGGGTGTGGTGGAGAATGAGGTGAGCTATTCTGTGCTGTTTATGCAAAATGGCAGGATGCTTGGCCTCCTCAGGCATCGCCGATCTGTTCAAACGTCCTCCTACTCTCAACACATCATCTTGCAAGTATGGATCCAGTTTGAAGATAGAACTGTTCTTTTTCACACGGGAGCCTCCCGGCTGCAAGGCTAGTATCTCCTCTGTGTAAGCTTGTCTCTGACTGTATTTAACCAGTTCCATTTCAGCTCTGGATAGATCTTCCACGGTAAGTATTCTTTTTTCCAGGTTCTTCTTGCACATCACCATTTGCTGTTCAACTATTGATCTGCATTTACCTGGATCAATCTCATTCTCCTGTATGTTCTGCTCAAACTCTTTTCTCTTCTCGCTCAGGTGCCGCAACGTCCTTCTCAAGTGCAAAATCCAGGCTGCTGCTTTTTTCAGCTTATGCCAACTGGAATAATACTCAACGAGCTGGTTCAATGGATCTGTGAACTCATTTGAGTTTGTGCATGACACTGCAGCAGATGTCTTCACCTCAACATCATCTTCAGTCAAGTAAGTACACTGTTCAGGTTGTTCCGGCCATTCAACTTCTTTTTGCAGGAAACTAGGCCCCTGAAACCAGCTTTTACTTTTTTATGAAGCTCTGGATCTTAAAACCTCTTGAAGCCTGATCGGCTGGGTTTTGTGAGGTGTTGACATACTTCCACTGAGAAGATGTAGTCGCTTCTCTAATGAAAGAGACACGGTTTGCCACAAATGTCTTGAAACGAAGGGCATCGTTTTCAATGTACTTCAGTACTGTTGTACTATCTGTCCAGAAGACCGACTCCATCAGGGGAACTTCAAGTTCTTCTTTCAACATCCGATCGATCTTGACTGCAACAGTAGCTGCTGTCAACTCCATTCTCGGGATCGTGATCTGCTTGAGTGGAGCGACTCTGGACTTTCCCATCAAGAACGATACATGTTTCTCACCCCGATCATTTGTCAGCAAGAGATACGACACAACGCCATATCCATCTTGACTAGCGTCTGAGAAATTGTGGATTTGAGCAACCTTTGTAGGCCCAAATGTAGGGGGTTTGAAACATCTGCTCAGACTGAGTTCTGAAAGCTTGTCTAAGTCTGTCAGCCACTTCATCCATGTCTGGCATGACTTTTCGTGGATCTCTTCGTCCCAACCTTTCTTCTCTTGGCAGAGATCTCTTAAAATGAGCTTGACAGGTAGTAGGAGTGGTGCCAAAAAACCCATTGGGTCATACACCGAACTGACTACAGATAAAATGCCCCGTCTTGTGCATGGCTTGTCCGGCAGATGTATTTTGAACCTGAAGCTGTCAGAGCTTGTGCACCACTGCACGCCCAATGCCCGTTCCACTGGTAACTCATCATGCTCCAAATCGAGATCTTTGACTTCAGCCGCTCGTTCGTGGTCAGGAATGGAGCCCAGCAGGGCTCGGCTGTTGCTGACCCACTTGGTCAAATGGAAACCACCACTGGCGCACAGCGTCATCAGCTCCCTGACAAGAGCAACGGCTTTGTCTTCTGTGGCTACCGACTTCAAGCAGTCGTCCACATAAAAGTTCTTGAGGACTGTCTGTGTGGCTTCTGGTGTACTCTTTGATGTTGCATCCTCCGCTGTTCTTCTCAATGCATATGACGCACAACTAGGGGATGATGTAGCACCGAACAGATGCACACACATTCTGTACTCTTCTGGTTCCACATTCAGATTACCGCCTGACCACCAGAGAAAGCGTAACATATCTGCGTCCGTGTCTGGAATCCACACCTGGTAAAACATGGACTCGATATCTGCCATCATGGCAACAGGCTCCTGTCTGAATCTCAGCAACACTCCGATGAGGGTGTTAGTTAGATCAGGCCCTTGCAACAACTGGTCATTTAGCGACACACCTTGGTAAGTTGCTGCACAGTCAAAGACGACTCGGAGTTTCCTCTTTTTTGGATGGTACACCCCATGGTGTGGAATGAACCATACTCTTCCATCACTGCGAATCAATTGTTCTTCTGGAATCTTTACTGCGTAGCCTTTTTCCAGTATGTTATCCATAAAAGCCCTGTACTCTTGAAAGAAGTCAATATTCCTACTGAACTTCCTCTTCAGAGAGTTAAGCCTCTGTTCAGCAATACCACGGTTGCATGGCATCTTCACCTTGTCATCATTCAAAGGCAACTTGATGCAGAAGTGAACATCCACAAGCTGGGCTGATGTTGTCACCTTATGCATGAACTGCTTGTCATGTTGAGACTGTTCTCGTCTGTCGTCACATCTTCTTTCTGGAAAATCTGCATTGTAATACTTCATCAGCATGTCTTCAACGCTCATCACAGAAATACGGTTGACAAGGAAACTTTGTCTTTTGCCATCGTCTGATTCCTTCTCTTGGCATCTGCTGATTGGCCCATTGACAACCCAACCAAGAGCTGTCTTCACAGCGTATGGTCCGTCGTTCTGGCTATTAACCCCCTGAGGTCGGATGACGCGCGGGCGCGTCAACTCAATGTTTACTCAATGTTTCTATTAATATCTCCGCGATTGTGCAGCACACATAAATGGTTCTGATTTTGCCGTAATCGACAGATTCTCAGCTTCAACGTCCTTATTCTCGCGAGATCATATGTGACTCACACAGAGAGCAAGAGGGAAGACAAGATGGTCATTCACCGTGCGTGATTGGTGGGCTAGCTTGCCTGTCTGCATTTTGTGTGAAACCAACCAATAGATGCGGTTGAAATCCCTAAGTACCCTCCCATCTCCTCACAGTGAGGAAAATACCAGCTGACATGGAGAGAGAAAGAGTAAAAAAGTCCGCGAAAGAAAAAGTCCGCGAAAAAAACATGGCAAAAATATATATAAAGAAGAGGAAAAGTAAGAAGAAGACGAGGAGAGAAAATGGCGAAGACATTGACATTGAAAGACGCACTTGCGGCGATTTTGGATAGCAGCGACGAGGATGAAAGGCGAGTTTCCGAGCCTGATGGATTTTCTTCTGATGAAGATGAGGATTATGATCACAGAAGAGATCCAGTTGAGGACGGGTAAGCGTATTTATTTTATAAAAACCTCGTTCGCATGGTGACCATCTTGGCTAAAATAAGCTGCGCTGTGCTGCTTTGACAAATTGACTGTGCCTTTAGCAAAGTGTTTACTTTATGTAAAAGTTATTTTCTTGTGTAAAACCAGGGTACACTTACAAATAGTAACGTTGTAGGCTGTTCTTGCTGGTCTCCTTATGATAACTAATGTAATATTTATTCACCTCAATTCACAATTTGAATAACATTAGGCCTATCTCTTGTAGTGATGAATCGATATGGTTTGGCCATTGACCTTTTTTATCATATTGTTTATACTTGTATAGATGTGGCTTGATCTTTCATATAATTTTATTTATGTTTAGTAGGCCTATATTTATACTGAATGTAAAATTATAAATCTCTGTGGAGTTTTGAAATGGAAGAGACAGTATTCCCACATCTCATTCAGGTGTTATTTGCTGTGATTTGGGGTGGACAGGATAGCTAGCACATGTGATAAATTGGAATAACGTTAAAATAAGTCAAATCCTTACACATCTTCCACATTCTTGTTAGGTGGAGATTGGTGTGTGTGTGTGAGAGAGAGAGAGAGAGAGAGAGAGAGAGAGAGAGAGAGAGAGAGAGAGAGAGAGAGAGAGAGAGAGAGAGAGAGAGAGAGAGAGAGAGAGAGAGATGTAAACTTTATGTTTTTGTGTTTTTTCAGAGAGGATTCACAGCTACCAGGGCCCAGTGTAACACAGGCAGCCTCACCTGTGCCTGCCACCAGGTCACCACCAGCCCCTACACCGCAGTCATTCTCACCAGCCCGGCCAGCCAAGAGGTTCCGTACCCCCCAGCATCAACCAGCACCCCCACCTACACAGCAACCATCATCACCAACCCGGCCAGCCAAGAGGTCCCGTAACGCCCAGCATCAACCAGCACCCCCACCTACACAGCAGCCAGCTCCACTGTCTTGGAAGACGGAAAAAGACCCAGACATCGCTCCCCCTGTCTCCAGGTTTCAACCAGCTCGAACACCAGGGCCACAGCTCAGCTCCACTTCCACATATACACCACTCGACCTCTTCAAACTTTTCTTCCCTGTACAAATCATACAAACACTGTGCCAAAACACAAACAAGCAGGCTGCTAAACAAATGGCACAGGGAAAGAAATATAGATGGTTAGATGTGAACATAGGGGAGTTTTACAAGTACATTGGACTGCTTCTGTACATGGCCATGGTGAAACTCGACAGCATTGCAGATTACTGGAGACAGAATCACTTCTTCTCTTTGCCACTTCCAGTGCAGATCATGCCACGGGACAGATACAGAGCACTTTCTTGGAACCTTCACCTTAGCGACCCTGAAGAGAATGTCCAGAACGACAAAAAAAAGGGCACAGCCGACCATGACAAACTTTTCAGACTGAAACCCCTGATGAACACCATCAAAAATGCCTGCAAGTCATTTTATCATCCTCACAGAGATGTGGCTGTGGATGAAAGAATGGTTGCATCAAAGGCCAAAACTGGGATGACGCAGTACATGAAGGCAAAACCGATAAAGTGGGGATTCAAGTTGTTTGTCTTGGCAGACTCACGGAATGGCTATACAGTGGACTTTTCCGTTTACACCGGCAAAAGTGACATCCCCTCTGGACATGGCCTTTCCTATGATGTTGTGATGTCCCTGGTACAACCAGGTTACCTTGGCACAGGCTACCACATTTACATGGATAATTTTTATTCAAGCCCCAAACTCTTCAGGGCTCTCCATGAGCAAAAATTTGCTGCCTGTGGGACCTACAGGGAGAACCGCAAGGACTGCCCTCGGACAACAAATAACGCCCTCACAAAAAAATCAGAAAGAGGCTCCATAAGATGGATCCGGGACGGCCCCTCATCTATGTGAAATGGATGGACACGAGAGAAGTATCAGTCTGCTCCACACTTCACACAGCACACTCTGGTAACACTGTTCAGAGGAGGGTGAAACAACAAGATGGCTCTTGGACAAAGACATCAATCCCCTGTCCCACACCAGTTTTGGCGTACAATGAACACATGGGGGGAGTTGATCATTCAGACCAGCTCATTCAATATTACTCTGCACAACACAAAACAATGCGCTGGTACAGACACCTGTTTTACCATTTTCTGGACATTGCCACCACCAACAGCTACATCCTCCACAAGGAACTCTGTCTGGCCCAGCAAACAACACCCATGACACACAGAGCTTTCATGGAGGAGCTGACTGCTGAACTCTGTGGTAAGCCTCTTCACACTGCTCCGGTCCCGGTACCTGCAGGTCATATTCCTGTGCCAATTGCCGTTCATGCAGCAGATTCTTCCACAAAAGCCACCACAGGTCGCAGCAGGTGTGAGCATTGCCAAAGCCAAGGCCAGAGAAAGGACACACCTTGGAAATGCAGGGAGTGTGGTGTTGCGCTTTGCATGCAGCTGGACAGAAACTGTTTTGCAGCATGGCATGACAGCTGAAAAACTGAAACATGAAAACATGCACATTGTGTAAATATTGTAAATAGTGGTAAGTTTATATATATATATATATATATATATTTCTAATATATAGTTCATCTTTGGTTTGAATTTTTTTTTTGACATGTAAAACATGAAAATGTGTACATTTTGTGAATATTGTTAGTAGTGAGTTTTTTTCACAAAGTAAACATTTTGCTTGAAAGAAAGACCTGTTGTAATGCTACTTTTTCATTTGCACACATCCCATAAAGCTTGATATGTAGTAGGAAGTTATTTTAGTCCTATTTTATCTCAGTCCCTCTAACATTTGGTGAAGGTAGAGTCACAGACAAAACTTGTACTAAAAAACGATTTTTCAAAAATGTCACTTTAGACAATGATTATTCATTATCTACTATTTTATTCATATATTACACTCCTTTTGTGACCCTAAGACTTTGGGAAACCCATTTCAAGGACCAAAATAATTCGTCCACATGAGTAATGGTATGTTTTCACAAGAGATTTGAAGAATTTCAAAAATCGGACTTAAATTTTTCACCTTTTAGAGACAGATTATCCCTCTCTCTCTCTTTAGACAATTCTCCAGGACAAGTGGTGAACTCACCAGTAAGAGAGCTGGGTTTTCTCTGCACATTTTGATATAAAACATGTGGGATTATGTTATGTAATTACCTTTAAAAGGTGAATTTAATAAGATTTGTAAAATCGAAGGAAAAAGTGAAAAAATGCCCTTAGACCTCAGAGGGTTAATGATCTCCCATGGCTCCATGGCTTTGTACGCATTGACACCGATGAGCAGACCAACTTCTGCCTCTAGTTTTGGGAGATGGACTCGACTCAGGTAAGACCACTTTTCCAAATCTTTCTTCTGTGGGATGTTGGCCTTTTTTGCAGGTATATCTGGCTGAGTATACACATTGGGCAGCTGAATGTAATCTTGCTCCTCTAAGCCACACACCTCCAGATCTGTAAGTTCATAGCTACTAACTTTCTGTTCTTGCGCTATAGTGCGAAGCAGGAACTCTGTCTTTCTGCCTCGCATATTCAACTTCTTCGCCAAGTCTTCAGTGCAGAAAGTCGCTGTACTTCCTTGATCCAGAAAAGCATAGGTCTTGATTATCTTTGTGTCTTTCCTATGTTTTACCCGAACAGGTACGATGGGAAGAATACATTCACTGTTCCCGGCCCCAGTATGGTCACCTCTTTTGCACCCTGCAGACACGAGAGCACTTGTGACTTCACTTGTGCTTTGTGAGCTGTCACCTGCACTGTTGTTCTTTAATGAAACATCCTCCCTAACAACGTGCAAGATAGCTGGGTGCTTGAGTGAACAATCTGGACAAGATGCCCTTTTTTTACAGTCCTTGGACATATGACCTGCTGTCAGACACCCAAAACAAAGGCCGTTCGTTTTCAAGAACTGAATTCTTTCTTTCAGAGGCTGTTCTCGAATCTTGTTGCACGCATTCAGTGCATGGTTCTTCTGGCAGTACAGACATGGACTTTGAAAGACACTTGCTGACTTGACTGCAAAGGGTTTCTTCTCAGGTTGGCTTTTCCTGGCGTTATTTTCAGTAGCAGACACATTTACAGCAAAGCTGCTTCTTTTAGACTCACTTTTTCTAATGCTTGTTTGCTTTTTTGAGTTGATCTGATTACTTGAAGTGGAGTCCAGGATATCTCCAAACAGCGGGTCATTGGCAACCTTTGCTTGGCGGTACACAAATTCCACTAAATCAGGAAACCTGGCTCTTTTTCTTGTTTTTTCTTGAATGTCATAAGCATGACTTCTCCATCTTTCTTTAAGTTTGAATGGACGTTTGGATAAAATGGACTTCATGTTGGTAGGATTGTTCATTTCATCCATGTAGTCAACATCATTCAATGTGTTACAACATCCAACCAAGAACAAAGCAAAAGCATTCAATCCTTTTCTGTCCTCTGGCCTTATCTGAGGCCATTCCATAGCCTTCTTGATATAAGCTGTAGCAATGGTCATTTCATCTCCATAGTGACGATCAAGCAGTTCTCTGGCTTCTTTGTAAGCTCTGTCGGGTCTCATGTGCTCACAGCTCCGAACAAGATCAAGTGGCTCTCCACTCGTGAACTGTTCAAGGTAGTACAGCCGGTCTTGATGACTGTCTGTTTTACTGTCGATAGCATGCTCGAATGCCCTTATGAAAGATCTGTAGGTCAGAGGATCTCCTGCAAATGTGGATATGTCTATTTGAGGCAGTTGAGACAAACTCTGTTGTTTAATGAGCATCTCTGTGACTTCGTTTTGACGCTGTAGTACTTCGTGCAGGCTATCTGTAGAAGAATCAGTGTGATCATGATAATTATGATGTGGCGTGCTGCTAACAGCATCAAACCTTAATGATGACTTTCTTCTATCTGACGCACCAACTTGAGTGGCTGGCTTTGGACTGAATGTAAGGGATGGCTTACCAGCTCCACGAAGCACATACTCTTCTACATTATGTTTTTCTTGTCTTCGTATCAGGGGTTCAAATCTGGATCCAGAAGGTGGCTCCAATAAATCAAAGTTAGATTCACGAGCATCTTCAAATTCTTCATACACCTTTAATTTGGCATCTGAAGCAGCAAGCTCAGTTTCAAGCTCCAATTGCTCTTTTCTAACTCTCAAACGAATTTCTTCTTGTTCTATTGCTTCTCTCTTTTTCATTGCTGCAGCTCTTGCCAACAGTGCTTCACGTTCAGCTTTAATTCTCAGCATTGCAGAATTAGTACTGGAAGTGTGGCTGACCTTGGAGTTAGCTTTGGATACACTATCTTGCGCCTAATATCATCTTCCTCGTCTTTTAAGACATCTGCAATCCATTTGTTTGTGTCTTCTATAAACAGCTTAAATTCCGAATATTTGTTCTCATAAGCATCTTGAACCGCTTTCTTATCGTCTTCATCTATTAACTCACACAACTCTTCATTAATCCGTTCATACTGTCTTAAGCATCTTTCAAACTTTAGCAATGCTTCATCTTTAATGAAATTAACATTGTGTTCATTTTCCTTCAATTTGGCTAAATCATTCTTCTGTTTTGTTATTTGTGCCAACTTTCCCTTGCGTTCTCCTTTCAGCCTTTGTAGTTTCTCCTCTACAGCCTTTTCTGTGGGCTTTGGCGCCCTCTTTTGGTCAAAACACGCTGCTGCGCTTTCATCTGCCATATCATGTCACTTTAAAATCTTCACACAAAACTGTCACAATTTCCACAGCTTCTACTCTTCTTATGTCTTCACAAACACTCGTAAAAAAGAGTCACTGTAGTGTAGGATTTCTTTAAATAAAGCTCTATGACTTTCAGAACGAAATATAAAGTGAACAATTACTGACACTTTTAGACAATGGTTAGTATTAGCATCGTCAGGAGAAAATATCAGACCTGTTCCAGGGAAAACTTCATTCAACCGACGACTCAAACACTAGGTTTGGCTACCTCTTGTTTTCTTTCTGTATTCTTGAGCTGCGACGTAGTTTTCGTCTTTGTAAACAGCCGCCAGAAAGTTTCCTCAGCTCAGCCCCGTCGATTCGCTCGCCGTCCTCACGCGAGTGTCTGTCTTCTTTTGCGGTCGTCTCACGAGGCTCTTATTTCGGCTTCGTCGAGCAATCTTCTGAATTTACTCGATATTTTGACTATGTCGAGCAGTCTTTTGACTTTGATGTGAGTGCAGCAAACTGACTCACTAGCTTAGGACTTCAAAGTTCTTTTGTACTCAACACAAAACGTCAGCGAATAAAAGTCTTGAATCCAAAGTTCTTCGTTCGACTGTTTAATTATGAATTTCAAAACATAAAATAAAACAAAAACTAAGGATCTTTACTTTTCTTACAAATTAACTCGTTCCGTGTAGGTCAAAAGACTGTGTTGCTCCAAAGTCCAGTGGCTTCTGGCTGCTTCGCAGGATTCTATTTCTTTCATACTAAATCTAACAACCAATCACATTACATTATACTAGATCACTGGTCAACTGTTTAAACATTCAAATTTCTACGTTCCATTTGCAACACAGGTTTTCTCAGGTTTTACTAAATAAACTCAAAATATTATTATTACTTCCATTGAAATGGCTTCAACAATTACTATAAATTATAAGTCACACGCTAATATATTACACAATCGCGCCATTAAAACAAACGCACCATTACACAATCGCGCCAAAATACACCAGATCCACAGTCACACTTTTAACAAAAATATAAAATAAACGAAAATAAAATAAACTGTGTTGTGTATAGTAAAGGTAAGAGTGGATGAACTTAACCTTTCTCTACTGACCAGAAATATTTGTCACCCCAGAGATCTATTAATGTACAATATGAATAAAAGTGCTGCACTTGTTTTCACTGATAATTGCATGATTCTTATAAACCAATAATACAAAGACAAGTAATTAGTGAAATGTACTGTCAGTTATTAAAATGGCATGAAACCACTCCTCACATTAGAATCCTACCGCCTCTTGATCATAATAAAACGTCAAAAACAGTTACCGATTTCGCTGTTTTGTCCTTGATTGTCCATGGCTGTTTAATGTTTACCAATTTGCTCTTCATCGTCCACCAGTTCTATCTCTAATTTGAAAAGACCGCGGGAAGAAGGCACTTTACTCTGCACATGTGCGCTGACCTGCAAATTATTATTTATTTTTTTTGGAAAGGGGTGTGATGGCCACACCCTCGGATACGCCCCGTGTGCGTTGCGGTACTGAAACCCCTGTACTTTATAGCGCTTTTCCACTGCTGGTACGGTGCGGTTCGGCTCGGCGCGGCATGGTTCGGCTCGCTTCGCTTTTCCACTGCTTGGTACGACTCGGCTCAGCACGGCACGGCTCGGTTCGCTTTAGCTCGGTTTGCTTTTCCACTGCAGTTAGTACCGCTCAGGCCCGGCTACAGGATGAAATAACTGAGGGGGCATGTGAAATTGTTAAGGGGGCTTAATTTTATACCATCAATGAACAATACACACTGAGAACTCGCTTTGAAACAACAGATTTTTAAATGCAGCGCTCCCTAAATCCAGTGACGTCTGTCAGTGAGATATGATGAATATGATGAGAATGAACTGCCCATTCATTGCAGACGACAAGCGAAAAACCCATGTTGCGCATGCACACTTCGATCCTGTATTCTTTAACATGTACGGCAAAAAGCACAACTCTGCTGTGCCTTTGGACGTAAATATGCTATGCCTGTAATCATCTACGTTACTTATCAGACATGGACCAATTATAATCGAGATATTACTGGACATTTGCGCAGCTAACGTCATTACACACAGCTAGCCTACATGCCTAATCCCCGCCAAATTCAAAGTCAAAAAGACAGCACCGTGATCACAGAGTTAAGAAATTTTTCCAAGCTCGATTTTAATTCAAAATCTGAGTTAATAGCAAGAGGGAGGTCTACGCCAGCCTTAGATGGGCTAGTGCAGCAACTGAAGGCCCGTAAAGACGAGTTTTACAAAGCTGTGATTGACGTCTCTACGTGGATTATTTTATGTACAAATAATCTACCGATTGGTCAGTCAAAAACTATTTTGGGCTTCATATTGAATTGATAAATGTGGTTGAATTAATGCAAGCCATTTGCCTTCATATTCAATTGAGCAGTGTGTGATTTTACTTTTGCTGACTGACAAACATAATTGGCCGCTGTGCAACAATTAAGGATTAAGAATGGTTGCATTCTGATGCTGGAGTGGACATTAACTACCGGTGTGTGCGTGCGTGTATGCATGTATGTATGTCTGTGTGTATGTGTGCGAGAGAGAGAGAGAGAGACTGTGAGAGTACACGATATACATCCTGATTTGTACATTTCTTGTTATGCTACGTTTGTGCGTAATGTTTACTGTTATTACGTATTATTAGCCTATACAATAAATCAGGGAATCTGGCTTTCATAAGGAGTTTTTCGAGTCCTGCCCGGTCCACAGATGATTAAATTGCTTAATTTTCATTTCAGTGCTTCTAACTCAGTGGCTGTAAGTGGGTTAGGAATAGGATTTCAAGTGATTTTGAAAAAATTGTCAAAAAAGAAAATCACATACCCCACCTTTAAGTGAAATTTCAAGGTGATATTTATTCCCTGAGTAGGGAACGAGGAATAGGGTTTCGCTTAGAAAGCCTATCAACTTCGAATATACAAAACGAGCCAATGGCAAAGAAATGCCATGGGTCTGCGGAATTTGCATGGCGCAACTCCGCCCCACCTCGTGGGTATAAAAGGAGGACACCGGCAATATGCAGATATGTTTCTTCGCTGAGGAGCCATGACTGAACTCAGGCGGTCCATGCGGTACAGCGGAAGTGGCAGGAAGCCGGAACGTCTTCGTTCCCCACTCAGGGAACGAGGGTTACATACGTAACCGAGACGTTTCCTTTCGTTGTCACTACGAGTTCCGTCGTGACGATGAATGGGGTTTCAGTCTAATCATGCTACCTTCACAGCTGTCTTCCAGTACCCTGCGTCAGTCTGAGCTCCCTGTCGTGAGACTAGCACGGACGGAAGACTCCTACTTAACACAGGAATACCAAGGTAGGGAGGGCGCCCTCGGCGGCGAACAGACTGAGGGTTCTGCGCCGGGGGCTGGGTGGAGGCAGCAGCGGGCCGCTGGGGCAGAATATGCTTAATCACCTCAGTCTGTTTCTGGGCGGCTGAGAACTGTTGGGCAAAATCCTCAATCGCACCGCCGAAGAGGCTGGCCTGGGATATGGGGGTGTTGAGCAGCTGAGACTGCTCGGCATCCCGCATATCGGCCAAGTTCAGCCAAAGGTTTCGCTCCTGGACCACCGCAGTGGACATCACCAGACCCAGGGAGCGTGCGGTCACCTTCGTCGCTCGGAGAGCGAGGTCGTTGGCGGCATACAGCTCATCGAAGAGCCCTGGGTCTGTCCTACCCTCGTGCATGTCCCTGAGCATCTGGGCCTGGTAGACCTGCAGAGTGGCCATGGCATGCAGAGAGGCGGCTGCCTGTCCTGTGGCTCTATGGGATTTCGCCACCAGGGTAGACGAAAACCTACAGGCTTTGGACGGGTGCTTAGGATCGCCCCGAGAAGAAGCACTCTGAGGACACAGTTGCATCGCATCAGAGTGTTCAACCGGGGGGACCTCAGTGTACCCATGGACAGCGGCCCCATCGAGGGGAGGAAAGGCGGAGGAGATCAACAAGCGATCGCAGGAAGACATGGGAGTCTTCCAGGATTTCGATATCTCCTCATGCATGTTCGGGGAAGAAAGGTATTGGGGTTGGACGCGATGGGGATCGGCGGCCGCACCCAAAAACCAATCGTCCTGCCGCGAGCGCTCGGGACAGGGTGGAGGGTTCCACTCTAAACCGATGCTCGTTGCTGCCCGGGAAAGCATGGCAGTCATCTCAGGATACGGCTCGACGAACGCCGTATGCACACCCGAAGGTGGCAGCGCTGCCGAGTCTTCACTTCCTGAAGAATCTTGCCCACCTTGTGATGCTGTGATAGACATCGCATCCTCCTCTGAAGCGCAAAAGGAAACTCGCGGGGCATCCGAGGATGGACCCGCGGGAATCCCCTGAACACTAACGGGTAGCATCACTGGAGGGGGAGGCTAGATAGTCGGCGCCTTGTTCCACACCGTCACCCTCAGGTCACCCTGGCCACCAGCCGAAGTACTAGCTCTCGAGGAGGAAGTAGATCAGGGTGTGGATGAGGGGACTCTCACTCTTGCGAGATCACTGAGTCTCGACCGTAATGACGCGATGGTCATATTTCCACAGAGAGAACATGAGTCATTCACGAGCGCTGCTCTAGCGTGATCAATGCCCAAACACGCAGAACAGCGATCGTGCCCATCAGAGTCAGAGATGAGTCTACTGCAACCAGAAGTGCACGGGCGAGGCATCTTTAAAAAAAAGCTCTTTTGTGAGAGAAAAACTCTGCGGATGTTGAAGCGCCCAGGGAGAAACACACTCACTGGCAGACCACTGCACAGATCAGCAGGTAGTATGCACTCGCTGGAGAACGCCGTCACACCAACACCGGAGAGTCACTCGTCTCGTAGCTGACAGTTGATCAGAAATGGCTTGTGGAGTGAAGAAAGCTCTTGGCTCCGAAGCGAAAAAACATATCTGCATATTTCCGGCGTCCTCCTTTTATACCAAATTCCGCAGACCCATGCCATTTCTTTGCCATTGGCTCGTTTTGTATACTCAAAGTTGAAAGGCTTTCTAAGTGAAACCCCATTCGTCGTCACGACGGAACTCGTAGTGACAACGAAAGGGAACTACAGGGTCAGCCAGTGAGAGGCTAGAAGGGATTGACAGTAACTGGCTTTCACATATTTAGAATACAGAATGTAGACGTGTGTTTGTAGACTATGATCTTTAAAAATCAAAAAAAGAAAGAAAATGAAGATACAAATATTTATCCAGCCGAAATGCGATAATTAAATGTAGAGATATGAAATATTTTGTTCTAAACTGCCACTGAATCAACAAGCTGGTAGATGAACTCTTACAGCATTGTTTCAAAAAACTTACACACATTCCTTGCATATGTAGGTAAAGTTCTCCATTTTGTAATTAAAATGCACCATATGCTGCAGTGCGATCTCCACCTTCACATACTTGATTTAAACCAACTGAGGCTCGATAAACACATTTGTGTATGTGTGCACCTCTAAATCCCCGTTGCTTACTATCTATATAAAGTGACAGCTAAAGTTTTGAATTGGGAGGACAATTTGCACTGCACGAGAGAAAATTGACACAGATCATGCCCAAAAACTACCGCCAGAAGTTCCTCTATAAAGCCGACCCCCATAGGCATTGAATAAATTGCACACTGGTGACACATTACAAATGTGTAAACTTGATAAATAAAAAATGTATTGTTTAACTCAAACATACTAATAGATATAGACTTGTAAGTTTGATCCATGACAGTATTTTCCACAGAATACCATGTTAAAGAAATTCTTTAATTCCTCTGTAGCAATATGAAAAAATATCTCTGTTGTTATTTCTGGCATTTCCACAGGGTGAAGGTGACAACATTATTCCCAACATGGCACCCTGTACTGAACTGTGAATAAAGATGTTAAAGCACAGAGCTGGGTCCCTAAGCATCCCCTTCACTGGGGCTTTGGGTGCACTTGAACGTCAGTCTTGCTCTCTCTTCTGACTGTTAGCTTCACCTTGAAATGCCCAGTCTCCAGCAGCAGAGATTTGTCACAAAAAATGCAGGGCCAAGGTGAAGGGCCAACCAAATGTAAGCCTGAAAGCTTGGCCAGTGATAAGATACATAATTCCAGGATAGTGAATTATTGTTTGATTAATGGTGAAACAATATTAAAAAGAACAACAACAACAACAAAACTGTGATGCAGCCTTTTGACATATCCAACAGCAAAACCATTTATCTGGTGACACGATTTTGGCAGCAATTATGGTAAATTATGCATATTTTTTAGTGTCCTGTAAGTAGTAAATGCACATATCCAAAACAAATATGCCACAGCCATTTGATATATCATGAGGTTGCTGTGCTGCTTCTTATGTCTGTGGTTGCCCCACATTGCAGCATCAAAATACATTTATATCAGGCACACAGATCTATAACATACAGAGAGAGTTATCTGCTAACTTTTCCATTCATCTCAATGGAAACTTCTCAGCTGGTAAAGGAAAACCCAGAAGTATGCAATTTGAAATTTTTGTTTTAGATATAGACACGATTGTTTTTTGTCAATCACCTGAGCCTATGGATGGATTATCTCGGCAAAGGAGAAGTGCTCACTAACAAAGTGTTGCATTTATAATTTTGTTCAGTGTATATAAAGGACATTTATATACATCAGTGTATACAGACATAATCCACACTTTTAAAGTGGATGTGTTACTTGGAACATCTAGGTAATAATACAATAGATATTGCGTTGACATCATATCGACTTCATAGTCTTAATGAGGCACCTAAACACAGAGACCTCAATACTTGGTACACAATACACAATGACGGTAACATTCGATGGATCGTTTTTGAGTATGAAATTGTCAATTTGAGAAGAAAATTAACTTCAAATGTCACAAAATGGCAAGTTCCTAAACCTAACAACAAAAGCAATGATAAAACAGTGTAAATACAGCTGGAAAACAGTGAAAAATCAACCTTATTATTTATTCAAATGCATAATGGGAACACCAGTATCAGAAAAGTTGAGTAGCTTTATTTAATTTTATAACATTGATATTTACGCTTTTCTACAAGCTTGAATTGAGTACTAAACATAGAATATACTTTGTGTTTTTAATTCTTGCCTGAACTTTTTCATGTAGAAATTAGTTTTTTTCTGTAGTATTTACTTCACCACAGAATCGTTTTTATCAGTGCACATCTTACCATAACCGCGAGCACTCAGATGTAAATATTAAGGATGGAGTCAATTTCAAACCAATTCAAGCCTGATTGAGACTTAAGAATGTTAACAAACAAGAAGATCGTCCAGAACGGATTTCATGCACAGACTTTGCAAGCACTGATATCACAGGACATTTCAGTATGTTTGTTTGTTGTTTGTAATTTTCTTATGCATTTTAGATAGTGTTATCAGAGGCTAACCTACATTTGTCACATGTCTGTCCTGTCTTTGTGATGCACATGATTGTTTTGTTATGTTGGGCCATGTGCTCTTGTCATTGTCTGGTCCCTCCCCCTTGTCTGATAATTGGTTTATTTGTCCCACCTGTTATCCTCGTTACCCTCCTTATTTGCCTTCCTATTTAATCTACCTGTGTTTGCTGTCCTGTGTTCGTTCGTTGTTATTGTTACGTGGTTTAGTCGTGTGGAGTCCTGTCCTGTCCTGTCCTGTCCTGTCCTGTCCTGTCCTGTCCTGTCCTGTCCTGTCCTGTCCTGTCCTGTCTGTGTTGGATTAAGTTTTGAAACGTTGGAATTCTTTTGTTGGTTTGTTAATTTTAAGTTTTATCTTTATTAAATTCTTCATTTCACTCTGCATTTGAGTCCTCTTCTCCATTTCTCCACAACCCACCGTGACAACATTGAGTTGGGGGCCCCAGGCAAAATGAATCAATGAGGCCCTTCTAAAATATTGAAAATATTTTTTGTTAATATATCTTCATTACCTAGAGATATAATATACACTGTAAGAAAAGATACACCATATCTACTCAATAAAAATGAGGCAACAGATTACAAGCAATATTATTAATTAAATTTCACAAGGTTTGGTATTGAGTAAATATTAATTAAACGAGACCCTTAATAGTTATCCATTTAATATGAGTAGATTCGAATAGAAAACGGTACAGAATTAATTATAACCTAAACAAAAATATTGAGTTGATTTGAAAAAGATAAACTCCCTAATGTGTAAATAGTACTAATACAAATTAATTTAATTTTACATATCAATGATACATAATTGAGTAATAATAATCTACATTAATCTGCACATTGATTTGAATTTAATCAATGCAATTAATTAAATATAAATATTCCTTTCTTAGGAATAATATGGCCCAGAAAGTACAGAACTTAAATACTCAATTAAGAATTTTATTAACAATTCACTTTTGTGCTTTCAACACATTGTAGCACATCATTGTACACTGCAACCCACAGTCTCATTTCAAGCCAGAAGTTGAATCTTGCATTTCAAACCAGACATTTGAAAAGGACAGAATGCTGACTTCAAACTATTTTGTAAAAATAAATGCCATACATGTGTCCATAAACCTGTTTCCAAGCTTTTTCACCTCACTTAGCCACTAAATTGGGTCAATAAAGATCTTAAAGGATAATTCCAGTATTTAGCACTGAGTCTATTTTCTAGTGTGTTTTGGATGAACTAGAGTGGTGGACACAGACATGTTGACGATGGGTCCTGTCTCGACTTTTTGACTCTTTTAGAATCGCCTCTGAGCGCTTCAGAGTGGCTGTCTATGGGCATGTCCTTAAAACAACCCTTAACGTTCGTTTCCAAAACTGTGACACTCACTGAGTGGTTAGTGGTGTTCGTTAATGATCCAAAACAAGTAGCGTAGCGAAATACAGTTTCTGTTGTGTTTTATTTGGCATTTTGTATCGAGCGGAAGTTTATACGCGGTTGTGAGGTATCTGAAAAAATAGTTCCACTATAGCAAATAACACGGATTGAAATCATACATTGCGCCGATATATTTGTTTTTAAATCATCAACGAACACCACTAACCACTCGGTGAGTGTCACAGTTTTGAAAACAAACGTTAAGGGTTGTTTTAAGGACATGTTTGAGCATGCCCGTAGACAGCCACTCTGAAGCGATCAGAGGCGATTCTGAAAGAGTCAAAAAGTCGAGACAGGACCAATCGTCAAAATTTCTGTGTCCACCACTCTAGTTCATCCAAAACACACTAGAAAATAGACTCAAAGTGCTAAATACCGAAATTATCCTTTAAAGAAAAATACTCCAAAACGGCATGTGCCAAAACATAAATCATAAAAGTGCAATTTGTACAGAGTAAAATACATTTGTACTTTGAAATTCCAACAATTGAAATGTCATGACATTCATGGGACAAATCAGTGCTAACTTACAAACATAGCACTTTCAAATGTGCAATTCTCAAGCTCTGTAGAAGATGGACATTGTGTAGCACAAAAGTCTGCACTGCAATACAGTCATTTCAAGCCTGAAGTTTGCTCTTGAGGCACTGGACTTTGACCGCTTTGAATCATCCAGTTCCAAGAAGTTTTTGGAATACCTCAAAGGTGTACTTCAGCTGTCTGGGATAATCAAGATTCAGCGCGTAGGTCAAGCCAAGCCCTTGCAATATTTCCAAGTCCTGTGATGAGTTCAACAGGACTATGACGATTCCAATGTTCTTTGGGTTGTTGCTTGAAGAAGCTCCAGGCTTTGGGGTCACAGTAATGGCCATTATGACCTGTTCAAGTTCCTCCAAGTTCTCAGTGTCCTGCAACATGAAATTGTTAGTGTCTTAGTATAAAACTGTAAGAAGTATATTGCAAGCATATCGCATTACTAGAAAATACATTCATTATCGTTTTCATAGCTTATAAATCTCTTTTATTAGATTTTATTTTCTTGCAGGCCTTGGTCTCAAACTGTTCGTTGTGTTCTTCTCTATTTTGATGTTTTTGTAGTCTACAAATGTTCTTCCATTATAATAAGTGATTTATGCTGTTCTACTATTATATCCCTCTCTATGTACAGTATCTTCATCCCTCTAGTTGAGTTCAGAGATTTAGAGAATATATGGCAAGGAGCACTGAAGCTGTTAAAAAAAAGATACTACAAAAAACAAAGGTCACAGATCTAAATCAAGCACCTACTTGAGGAATTAAGGAAATATGGTCCTTGAATTAAGGTAATGCAAATTAAGTTCACCTACGTTGAATTCTTTGATAAGATGTCCCCCTTGTTCTCCAAGGTATTCTATAAGACACAGAAGAACAACCTCTCTGGTCCTCTCAACCGAAGAGTGCACCGAGTCCTGGGGAGGAATGCAACAACTGATGTCAATCACACACACAAAAAAAAGCTAATAATATAGGCTATATATTTTTTAAATCACTGAATGTTTCTGTAATTTAGAAATGAAAACACGACACCTATCAATTTTGATCGTACTTTACATGCCTGCTTTACTTAATGTATAAAGCTTCGTCAGACATCTCATTTTATATTGTATTACATGGCTTGGTTGAATTCTAATGTAGAATGCGGTCTGTTATTTCTTGATAACAGACCGCTGCTAAGTATAACCAGAGACTATTTATATCCTTAAAGAAGGACTTTGGTATAACACACTGCCATGAAAAACAGAGCGTTGCCATAGATTCTAACCGTAGAGATCATGGAACGGACTATTTTTTTTTAGCGGAAGCAATACAATCGTTTTTAAATCAATAAACTCATTTTTAAATCAATATTTTGTCAAATTATTGATTTGGTAGGTAGCCATGTAATAAGCGGGATAATATAGAGCGAGGCGGTTGCTATAGCGAATACAACCCCTTCAGGCTGATTCAAGACCCCTCAGCCTGTCGGGCAGTGTTGCCAACTTAGCGCCTTTGTCGCTATTTTTAGCGACTTTTCAGACCCCCTTAGCGACATTTTTTCAAAAAAGCAACTAGCGACAATTTTGGCGATTTTTTGGACAAACCCCAGTAACCTCCAAATGTTGCCAGTACTGTCCTGCGAGCGCGAGGTCTTGCTTTCTCCCTGTCGTCACTCTCTCTAGCTGCGTCTCCCCTGTTCAGTGAATGGCTGAGAGGAGCGCACGGCCGCTGACAGACGCGAATGAGCAGTGTGTTTTTCCATGGACTTATCACTTATCTGCTTTTCTTTTGTTTTATATTTAAAGAATTTAGTTTGACCATTTTAATTTTATTTCTTTTCTTGTGCTTATTACTTGTAAACACTATCACAGAGCTTAGTTCATCCGGTTCCCATTCAGATAATGTTCCACATAGGCCTATTAAAAATGTAATCATTCACTATATTATAGCTACTCGTTCAATTGTCTGACAACAAAAAAATAGGAAACGAGAACAGCTTTATTTGACATTCGGCTATATTATATTGAATAGAACATTAATTTAGAGAGAAAACGCACTAGGCTGACAGAACGCAAGTACGACGCGATGACGTCATTAATATGCTAATTGACGTATGACGTCATCTAGCGACATTTAGCGACTTTTAGGGAAGGCCTTAGCTACTTTCCTTTGAAAATAGTTGGCAACACTGCTGTCGGGGTTGTAACGTTCGCTATAACAACCCCGGTGTTCACACACCGAACGCAAATTTAATTATTTGCGCGAGTAAATTACATACAAAGTCAATGCAAAGACGCGAATAGACGCATCATTCGCACCGGGCGTCGCGAATTGGGCGACGCGTTTGCCGTGAACGTCTTCCGCGCAAGTTAAAACATTTTAACTCGAGGGAATGTTCAAGCGTCTAACTAGACGCGATAGACGCGTATTTGGTGTGAACACACCACATATACCACCAAATGCGTTCTTTTTACTAGCCCAGTGATAACAAAATAAGTTTTCTTACCTTAGTAAACCAGTTGCAAGATGAACAATGTGGAAGAAGACGAACATTCACGGTCTGTAGGCAGCTTACTCTCTTCAAATGTCTAGCCTGCTGCATTTAAAAAAGGCGCACTCTGACAGGAAGTGCACTTTGACAGGGAGTGCTTTTCAATTAAAATTGGCCTGATTACATTAATTTGAATTCACTCAATATTCTCTCCATTTGGGATTAAATAAATAAAATGCTTAAGTTTTATTTAACTACAATGGGTGGTTTTTATTCCAAACATTTTTATTTGAAATTTAATTAAATATTTGCCTCAAAATCAAAAACACAATTAAATTGAATATATTTTAACCAAAAACATTAATTCAAATCTACATGACCACAGAATCATTTCTTACAGTGTACAACATACAAAAAGTAGTAAAAACACATCTAACAGAACATAAATTGTTTATTTTTTAACAATTATTAAATGTTTAATTAGCCTAACAAAATGTCAATCTTCATCTTTTTAATAGAAGATACAATACAATAATCTTCAAGATACAGTACAATATTCATATTTTATAACAGATTGTCAACAGAAATTCACCTTTCATACAGATTACATAATCAGAGGGTATTTGCTTTCAATTAAAATTTGTTCGTTTAAAGGTAGACATTTCAAACTTTATATAGATATATTTCTCATGTCTGTGAGGCAAGTATATGCTGAGTTTCAGTTCATGTTTGTGACGCGCTTCAGCTCACGGAGAAGGAGACGCCAGAAAGCACGCCCTGTCTGTTTTCTATATTTTACAAAAGCACAACGTTTTCTTGTTATTACGAGTTTACACAAAAGTAGTCGAATTATGTATTATTCTTATCTGTGTGACCATAAATTATGGAGTATTTTAAGTTGTTCCCACTGTTGTGGAAACGGGGTGGACAAAACAGCGTCTCTTTGACATAGCGACAACACTGTCTTCTCTAATGCAGCTCAACCAGTCCTTGTCCCCTTTTTTGCATATTCCATGGGCGGAGATTATTTAAATGAGTAACATTATGACTTCACAAAGCCTGGAAAAATCATGTTGTAATCCAAATAAGTCATTCATTGTAGTTCTTAGAAAGTGAATTCTGTTAAATAAAATATCTCACTGAGTG
The DNA here is from genome assembly GCF_029890125.1 of Rhinichthys klamathensis goyatoka. Classification (NCBI taxonomy): domain Eukaryota; kingdom Metazoa; phylum Chordata; class Actinopteri; order Cypriniformes; family Leuciscidae; genus Rhinichthys; species Rhinichthys klamathensis. Next base: position 833,216 of record NW_026606877.1, read on the forward strand.
GACTTTGAGCTTTGTAACCTTGCAGATATTTTTGATGCTCAAACAGCAACATTACAGACTAACTAAAGATGAAAAAGTGAAAAAGCAAAACAGGACCACTTTAATAGTCTAAAACCTTTTGGGCAATGAAAAGGGTCGATATATTTTAAAGGTTTTTATATTTTAAAGGAATAGTAGGTGGAGTGTAGAGTTCTGATGCTGAGGGTGTGTCTGACTCTGTGATTGACAGTTGTGCTGCCTAATATGTTAACTGTCACTTTTGAGAAACATGGTGCATCCCTGCTGAATAACAGTATTAAATTATTTCTTTAATAAAAAAAAAAAAAAAATCTACTTACATTTTAATAAGGTGCTGAGCCACTGGATCTGTAACAGCCCTGCAGATCAAACAGGACTACCCCTGTGGGGAAAAGTACAATGTCCAAGCTAGAACTGACATCAAGTTCATTGTTGCTCTCAGCTAATTACTTGGAGCAAAAGAAGTGGGAGGACAGGAAGTTGTGTGAATGTTTAAATAACATCTGGTAGTTATGGTCCCTTTGCCTTGCTTGTCAAGATAACAGAGTCCATTTGGTTTGACAATATGCACTTTACTCAGCTGGCTTTATTTCCTTTGTGCACCTCAAAGTGGAACTCAGTGGTTCCTGTTGTCCCCTAATTCTGAAGAAAAACTGTACGCAGCGCCCCATGATGCCCACTCTCAGCTCGACTTTGATTATGCTGTAACCATTTGGAACACAAAGCTGTAACATTGTTGCAATAGAGTAAAACACGATGTGGATGTTTATTTGGTTTAGATCTGACAACAGCGCAAGGCCATCAATATCATTGGTCTAAAAATAACTTTTATTCCCAGCCACAGCTGCTGATGTTTTTTTTTTCTATCACCTTTACAAGAAATAAACATATCACAAGATTTTTTTTATTATTATTTAATTGGTATTCTAGCCTCAGGTTTGCAGAGGAGAGTGGAGTTTACCTGTTAACTGTCCTTGCATCAGATGGAACTGGGTGTTATGAGCTTGTCAGGGGAAAATCAATTTTTCAAGAGAATGATGAAAAGTGCTTCAGCCATTCCTTCAGAGCTGGAAAAGGAGGTAAAGAAAACAGCCACATGAGGCAATGTGGGGAAACAGATTAATATAAAACATGAAACTCACTCAAAAAGAATGATGTATCCAGCAAAACCGACAAAGACTTAAAATTCAACTGAAGAGTTTGTGATCTTGTGATATTTACTCATGTAGCAGATTGCATGGTCTGACCTCTGCCTTTAAACTGAATCAGCACTGCTGGGTTTGTTGTAAAAATGCAAAGCCTGCTCTTACTTTATGCAAACATATGGATGTGTTATTTTACCCTATGCATACATTTGACCCACTCAAAACGTGAAGACCTATAATTTTTTTCATCCTTATGTTTTCAAATTGGTGGTTTAAGCTCCAGAGAAAACCCAAAAAATTAACAACAGAAAAAAAAGTAAAAAAAAAGTATGTAATATTATTTAAATAAAATCGTAAATTATATATACCATGTACCATACTGTCTGAATAATCAATTCTAAATTGGCTGGAAGGTATGCAATAAAACCATTTAATTGCTGGCAAAAGACCATGGTATAGGCAGGATAATCCACGGTTAGCTGTACATTATAACATTTTTATGCACTTTGCCTCCACGTCGTGCATTCAAATCGTTTAATGCACAGCTAGCTGTGGATTATCCCTTAAATAAAAACCTTCTGCACCTTCTGCAGGTGAAGGCTAGTCAGTCTTCATGGCCCCACTCAGGTGAGGTGTTCAGGTTAAGGGGTGAAACACCTGAGACCCTGAGATCCCTGCTGATGATGCGGAAGAGTTCCAACAATGTGGATGCTCCAGGGAACACCATCTCGGAAGAAGGTCTGCATCATAGTTAGTAGTTCCTACAGTGGCAGCTTGTGGCAAAGCATCTAGATGTTTACTTCACCACATATCATATCAATAGTTTTTTTTTTTTTTTTTTTGCAGTGAAGTTACATTACCTGTCACCATCAAAAAGTCTTTAAAGAACAGAAGTGATGTTCCCCAAAGAAGGTAATCATAGCAACCGTAACATAATCAGCAGGAGCATGGCAAGTTTCCTGTCATTATGTATCACTTGATTATAAATTTGCATATCAAAATTATATCATCAAAAACATCCTTTAAAAAAATTGCTATATAGTTGACTGTGTTACACAAAATTATAATTCACGCTGCACAAGTTGAACCTTGACCGATTGCGAGTCATAAATGCCCTTTTTTTATTTTTTTTTATATTATAGCAAACAAAACTTCATTTAAAGTATTCAACCCTCCCTGAAAGTCTAGGAATATAATTGGCACACTGTTTAATATTGTGATTTAAACCATGTATCATATTGCTGTTTCTAATAAAGTTATGTAACGTGTAGTTCTATGTCTGTTTTGTTTTATTGTGTTTTGGTTCTGGTTTGCCTGAGTTCCCTGTGCTTATGTGTTTCCATTGTTCCTAATTTACACGCCTGTTCTGTGTTCTGTTGATTACCCAGTCTGTGTATTTAAGTCTTCAGTTCATTCGGTTCTTTATTTGGTCCCATTTAGGTCTTTATGTGATTGTTATACTATTTCTCCTGAAATGTCCTGCGCGTTCTTGTTGGCTTATTATTAAAGACTGTTTTTGTTGTTTACTCCTTCGTCGTGCGCTTTATTGCAGCCACTTCACCCATTACAAGTCTCCAGCTAATGAAGAACAACTGTGTTATGTACTCACCAATGCCAATATTAACTTGCATTTAAACACTGTTTTTTGGTACTATTAACAGCACTTAACAAGTCACCAGTCAAAATCGTTCAACTCTGACTGGAAATCTCGATCCCATGATGGGCCGTTTAACCTGTGACTTCCCATGACACTGAATAGGCTTACAGGGAGGTCTCTGTGTAAGAGCTCCTCTCCCATGAGGGAAGTACCATTACTCTGACCAGAGGACAATGTATCAGAGGAGCTTGACACACATCTTATTGGCAATCTGTTAACAAGGCCTCTCGAGTACAGGAGTGCATCAAGGAGGCTGGGGACAGTAAAGTAAAAATTGGGGGCAGAGCTCATCTGCTTTAAGATAGAAGAAAAGAGAGAGGGCGACTGACGGTACTAAGGGTACTTATGATGACTGGCATACTGGTAGCCAACAGAGGTTAAGAGGAAATAGAGATGATAGAGAGGAGTCAACATCACTCCCCATTGTTCTCGGAGTGAACAGAGATAGCTGGAAGGGAAAGGAAAGAAAATAGAACAAAGCAGAAATGATTGCTTGATTTACAAAGCACAAATCTCAGCAGAATGCATAATTTAAACAATTCTGAATGTTACTGTGTAATTATTCAGGCTGGACTGGGAAAAAAAATACATTTGGGATGTATATTGCTCTGGTTTGTGTAATTAATTGTGAATGGATTTTGGTTTTAATTGGAACAGAGGAGCATGCAATAGCATGCTTGCTTTTAGAAAGGCTTTCATTTTTTTATTTTTTTTTATTTAAGATTTAATAAGATGATTTCATATTTAATGAATCATAATAATGTCTTTAAAAATAACACTATGAGTATATTATAATTTATAAGCACCAATACATTGTAAATTACTCTAAACATAAACAAAAACATCACAGTATTCCATCCATTCAGACATACATATAATCAAATCTAAGACAATTTTGCAGAAATTGTTTTAACCACTGCTGCGATATCATCCATCTTTCTGATAATTATGGTAACAGCGTGAAATGCTTAATTACTCCATAGTGAGATACTGTATAATCAAAATCAACCAACAACATTAGAATAATGTTGATAAAAGTTACATTAAAAATAATTAAATGCCCAAAATATTTGTTTTGAAACTAGCAGGCATATATTGCCATCATGGAGCAAGTGGACAAGCTGTAATCACCCTTAAAGAGATAGTTCAAGTCATCATTTAATCATGTTGTTCCAAACTTATATGACTTTCTGGTAACACATTAGAATAATGGTCCGTCATTAATAAGTAACTATGCAGGAAGTAACTTCAGCAACAACTAATATGGAAACAAGCTTAACTAATAGGTAATTTCAACACAATCTCATGAAAGTGCATATCTACGAATTTAATTTCTCGTGCTATTTATACATCAAAAATGTTTTTTTTGCATGCATATACGCAATATACGATTTTGCGTAAATCTCTTGGGAAGGATTAGGGGTGTGGAGTGCGTGCGTATTACACGCCAAAAAGTGCGTTTCATATGCACGCGAAAACTGTGTATCATATATACGCAAAAACTATTTTTGCCGTATAAATGGCACGAGAAATTAAATTAGTGGTATAGATACGCACTTTCATGAATTAGGACTAAGATAGTTCCTTATTAGGTAATCAATAATTACATAATGAGATTGTCATTATTGAGAATTATTAATTAATATCACAACATTAACGTGTCTGACACCTCCTCCAGGTAGTCTCGGGTTCGGTATCCCAGTGCGCACCCGGGTCCGCATGACAGCGTTCACATTAGCGATTTTTCATGCGAACCGTGCCCCGTTCCGAACTAAACTGCCAGTGTGAAAGCCCCCTGATACGTTAGCAATTGTCTTTTTTTACTCTCAATGTGGACATAAAATGGATCACTAATTACTTAAATGTTACTTAGGGGGCTTTACACTGGGCTCGTTGGTCTGGTTTCACACTCAACTTGATTCTATCGAACCCTGGTGCGTTTGCGTGCATATTACGTCATCGCAAACGTGCACGGCGCATGATAGAAAACAGAACGCGGGTCAATATTGTGTTTTTTATTAATTCGCTGCCATTATGCGCAGTTGAGTGAACTGTAGCAACATCGAGTTTTGCCTTAATTAGCTCAAAATTATTTATAGGGAATTTTAATAATTAATCATGAAATATGATTAATATATTGCATATTACAGTTAACTTATCGAAATTGAGAATAGATCGATTGATATATATGAAGGATCAATCACAACGGATTATAATTCCTCATTCATATATCAATGGTTTTATCACAGATCGATTATATGAGATAACTTTAAGGGAATTAATTTAGTTATCAAACAATCAGTTTGTCCAGCAAACAGCCGTCAGATTAACTTACCAACTTCTCAATAAAGTTATCCCTTTTTATAAACTCCAAGAAATATACATTTTCTGGCCGTGAACATTAATTTTCCTGTGTTTATAAAATTTAGGTTACTGAAATAGTAACAAATTGTAAAGCTTTGTAGCTAGACCAATCATTTCATTGACTTGTAAATTATGAGCTTTTTTTTAGACAGAAAGCAATCAAGAATATAATGGCTTTAATAATGGGACTAATAATACATTGAACTACAATTCACACAGAATATATATATATATATATATATGTACAGTATACACCGGAAACAAACAAAACGAAAAACATTACAAACACTAAATAAATTGGATGAGAGAGGAAGATAACAATGAGGGAGAGAGAGAGAGAGAGAGAGAGAGAGAGAGAGAGAGAGAGAGAGAGAGAGAGAGAGAGAGAGAGAGAGAGAGAGAGAGAGAGAGAGAGAGAGAGAGAGAGAGAGAGAGAGAGCTGATAGGGAACGATCATGTGAGATAGACAGAGAGGGAGAGAGAGCTGATAGCGAACGATCATGTGAGATAGACAGAGAGGGAGAGAGAAAGAAAACCTGGAAAGATCATGAGTTTAGCCAAATTCATCACAGACACAGAACCTTTGAGACAACAAGAATCAACAGATCTTAAATCTTGAAAGCATGGTAAAATGGGTACTTGCACCGGTAAAGCTCTTTTGGGTGGCTGCTGTGAAGAAGGCGTGTGTCTCTCTCGGTCATGTGGACGCCGAGCGTTCTGGTCCGTCCAGCGCGCGCGAGCGCGGCGGGTTTGAATGTCCTTGGAGGTGAAGCTTGCCAGCTGAGGTCGGGCTGGGTTCATTTTCCTCGCGAGAAGAAATGAAACAGGGACCGATGCAGGGATAGGAGAGTGAGAGTTGCACAATGGTTCTCTTTGTGTTGCCGAGGAGAACCGCGTCTTGCGTGTGTGTCCTTAAGAGCGGGTGCGTGCTTTGTCAGCTCTTCCGGGCGAGCGTGGTCGCTGAAGGTTCAAAGAGTCTCTTTAAAGTTGAAGTTGCCGATTACGTTCATTTCACTGAAACTAAACGTAAGAAAAAGTCCGAAGACGAAAATAAAGAAAGATTAAAGAAAACAGAGAAAGCTCCCTAAGGAGCCATGGAACCGGAAACCTCTCACAGGAAAAAGCTCTCGTGTGCTCCCCGAAAGAAACTTCTTTCTGTCTCTTATGGAGAGAAGGGTTCACGCCTCTGTTTGCGCGAACCACACATGACCGTCCGCGGATCTGAAGCGGACACAGTTCTCTTTGTCCTGTGGGGGATGCCCACTTGACTGAGTCATGAGGAGATTGTATTTGAGCCGTTCGGCTCCTGAAAGATGAAATGGGTAAAATCATGCACCTTACTGCATTATGCGGAATTCGGAATTCGGCTCCGTTAGATTGAGAGAATTACAGACATATCAGACACGTCACATGAAGATTATCGGAATACAGAGTTACATAAGATATGCATTTTATAAGCATTTAATGTTCCTTCACACGACTATAAAGCCATAATACCGCCTACCATGACCTAGGAAATATCAAATTCATGTTTATGCATTTCTTAAGTGGTTATACTTATAGACAATATAAGATTGCAGAGTCTATTCATCTTTCTTTTAGAAATAAACTTAAGATTCGAAGTTACAGGACAGTCTCAGATTGCATCTATAGAATAAGACAAAACTAATTAGATATGCATGCATACAGGAAGGTTGGATACAATTCTGTGTTATTTACATTATAGGACATTTCTATCCTAAGTTATGCACAAAGACGTCTGTGTGCGGGTATGTGTGGCGTGCATCTGTCCATCCGTGGTGTGTGTGTGTGTGGAATGGGTAATTGTCCACCAGCATTCAGGCAGCATTGTGAATTGACTTACTCATTACACAATGCTCTGTTTGTGAGGTGATCAAATCAGGGGAGACCCTAAGGGGCTGTTCTCTGCGTGATCTTCGGCCAGACTCATGAGATCTCATCTCGAGTCACATGTCCAGAGCTGGCTCAACTCGTAAGCAAAGCATTTCGTTGTTCATTCATTAGAGAAAAATGCTGCATGTGCGAATCAGAGTCAATGATTTAATCAATTCAAAACACTATTCCCTTTGTTTCAACGAATGGAAGAATGGAGGGGAACTTTAGTAAATTAGAATCTAGTTAATTTACTCCACATACCAGAGCTGGCTCGACTACCTATCTGATTATCGCTACAAACAATACAGGTTTACTGTGCGTGTGTCACATAAGGTGGCCTTCTGCTGCTTGCAAACGGACTCTTTTGAGGAGACAGTGGATTTCCAAATTTGGTGCCCTGATTTCACGCACAATGCACGAATACACTGCAGGCTCACTCTTGCTCATATCCAAGGTAAATTATCAACACTATCATCCCTTACAAGTGTTTTATTTAACTGAATACATCACAATAAGCTAAAACGCATGCACAGGTCACTTTACTTCCTGAACAAATGCGCACCCGAGTCCGTGCTGCTTTTCACATTCACGCGAACCGCGGCACAGTTCGGGAGCAACCCTCAAGATTTTACGTAGTGAAACTACGCAAAGCTTCTAGGTTGCACATCACACGTAGGCTCACTATTGGCCGACGCTGGTCATGTGTGTGATGCGTGTGATGTACAACCTAGAAGCTTTGCGTAGTTTCACTACGTGAAATTTCGAGGCCCACAGAGAAGGAAATGATTAGTTGAATAAAGTCATTATTTTTGTTTGTTTTTTGCGCACAAAAAGTATTCTCGTCGCTTGATAAACTTAAGATTGAGCCACTGTAGTCACTCGGACTATTTTAACGATGTCTTTCATAACTTTTGGGCCGGCCAGTTTAGATCACTTAAGAAGCCTATGGAGGAGTGATCCAGCTCTCAGATTTAATCAAAAATATCTTAATTTGTGTTCCGAGATGAACGAAAGTCTTACGGGGTTGGAACAACATGAAGGTGAGTAATTACTGACAGAATTTTCATATTTGGATGAACTAACCCTTTAAGTAATTATTGATTACCTTATAAGGAACTATCTCCTAAATTTGATATTACTTGCTGATTAGTTAAGTGTTAATGTAGTACTACTCATCTGTCCTGCATTACTTCCTGCATAGTTACTTATTAATGATGGACCATCATTCTAATTGTGTTACCGACTTTCTTCTTCTGTGGAACATAAAAAAAATATTTTGATAAATGTCTTAGTGTTTTCTTTTTGTACATACACGTAAATCAAAAACTGATTTTTTTTCTCTCTCACAATATATTATTTTGTGTTCCGCAGAGGAAAGAATTTCATACATGTTTGAAATGACAAGGGTAAGTAATTGATGACAGAATTTTCATTATGAGAAACTTTCTTTAAACACTGCCATGAACAGCATGGGCCTGAACATGCAAAATAGTGAAAGTGACATTTACTGAATGTAAAATACAACAGCAGAATTGTATTTTACCAGTCGAACACGGAATAAATACTGGACCACATCAATTACAAAAGCTATAGGAAACATGTTCTCCCTTTTGAAAGTTGATAAGCCTATTTATTTTACTATCCTATAACTACCCAATTATATAGTTGCATTTTATTATTTACCTGCTGTCTGCAACCCCATTTCTGGGTGAAGGCACACCAGTTTAGAAGCACTGATGTAGGTTATTGGTATAGGTTTTTGTCTTCCAGGCATTTCCATTCAGCTCATGTTCCTTTTGACATTTGCAGATGCAGAGAGGTTGATTGAGTGTGACGGCTGGCATACCTCCCATCTTTTGATACAGACCAATTTGGGATGCACCAATCAATTACACTGTGTTGTGGGAATGCCAAAAAAAAAAAAGTTTGGTTTTCTTCTAAGCTAATTTACAAAACTTGAAATGCTGTTCCAAACCCATATCCTGCAATCCAATTTGACAGTAAGAATATAAGATGCAGTTTTGTATTTTTGAATGCTGCTGGATGCCAGTTTGATGCATGTACACACACTCACACACATTGAGTTTTCATGTTTTATGGGGACTTTTCATTAACATAATAATTTGTATACTGTACAAACTGTATATTCTATCCCCTGACCCTAACCCCTACCCCTAAACCTACCCTCAAACAAAAACTTTCTGCATTTTTACATTTTCAAAAAGCATCACTTAGTATGATTACAAGCGGTTTTCTTCATGGGGACCAAAAATGGCCCCACAAGGACAAGGATAATGTATATAAACAATGTAGGGTTTACTAGGACCACACACACACACACGCACACACACGCACACACACACACACACACACACACACACACACACACACACACACACAATGTTATAGCTGCTAACTAATACAGAGACAATAAATACAAATGTAACCCAGGTGGTTTATTAATATTCCATATAGGGTTATTAATATCTTATTTTTGAGAATATAACAGAAAATAGTTAGTTCTGAGTAAGAAGGGAATTATTATTGATTAAACAATAGTTTTAGTCATTCAGAGAAGTTCATTTATAGGATTTATAAGTGATATAAAGGGTTTCACTTGAATACGATTATAACTGCGATGTGTTGCTTTAAGAATAATGAGGGAGATTAAAGTTTGTCTGTAATGCACTTGGGGGAAATGTGCTTTTGCCTAGCATTCTTGTATTGCTTTATTCTCATTGGCTGTTGTGTGGTTTATCCCGCCTTCTTTAGTCAGAGGGTGTTTCGGATTGGATGAGAGCGAGAGGAGAGTCTGAGACAGAGGAGAGAGAAGCGGGTGTTCGAAAAGCTGAAGTGGAAAAAATGTAATCTAAGTGCTGGATAAGTGTTTAATTCGTGCATTTATTCAGTTCGGACTTTTCTAAAACACCAGCAACATTTGTGAAAGAGTTACTCCAAACAGGAGTTCGTCTAGGTGTTTATTTTCATATTGTGAAAAATACATTAGTACGGAAATGCGGTAGAATCACGGACATTTATATGCTATGGACTGCATGTTGATTATCGTATCCATGTGAAGAGGACACCGGTTTGCTGGACTTTGATCAGAGCGGGTCTAGATCGGATGAGCTCTGGATTTCGTTCGCTGCTGTCGGGGAAGAAGATGGTGAGCTGATGGGTCAAGTAAACCCAGTGTGTTCGTAGGTGCTCGTGGTGGATGAAGAGTTGCTGAAGTGTCGTTTGCTGAAGGAGGAATTCAGGTGATCTGGTTCTCTTACGAGAGGTTCTCTCGTATTGCGTAAGTTTAGCTTACGCTATGGGAAAGATTCATCTTCTCGAGATATTAAAGCCAAAAAATTATCCTTAATTTTGTATTAATTGTCAACGCAGTGCAGCAGCTAGCAGACCTAGAGCAGGCAGTCTTGCGTGCTCATTGGCTGCCCTGCGGGCATCTGCTGCAGCCTACCAGTGAGCCCCGCGTGACGTCATGCCCAATGAAGGGCGCCCGCGCCTTCATAGCGTCATAGCCCGCCAAAATGGGCGTGGCTTAGCGTATAAAAGAAGGGGCTGTAGGCTGAATTCCCTGATTTTCGTCTCTTCAGCGAGCTCTTCGCATCGCTGGATCTGAGAGAAGCCACCGCCTCCGTCTAACAGCGAACAGCCAGCTTAGGACAGCGCTGAGGAAGACGGCCGTCTTCGCCACCTTCAGCCATCCGTGCGAGCTACGCTATCCGGCGACGTATCCTTTTTACCTTGCAAAACCTATTCCTAAAAGAGTGCGAGTGTCTTTTTAAAGATGCCTCGCACTTCCTGCGGCTCGTGTAGGGCCCCAGGGGCGTCGGACTGGGGGTAAAACCAGTACTGATTACCAGGGCCCCAAGGGGAGAGAGGGCCCTTGAAAAGTCTGGAACATATTTTATTTTACCTTGATATTTTCATTTCCTAATTAAATTTCATAACGAATGTCAGATGAAATGTAAAGTTAGTGTATTAACTAAATAACTTGGTTGATTGATTGATTGACGGTCTTATGGTCCCACCCCTTGCTAATGCGCCAAATGGTTTAGTCCATCTGCACGCATTTTGTAAATGTGAGTTGAGCGGCATCTCGTTGAGCGCTGAAGAAATGTCTTTCTCAAAGAAAGCTAAGTCAGGCCACCAAAAAAGAAAGGAAAGACAGGAGAAGGAAAGAAAACAAAATGAGGGGAAACAATTGGTTACTGACTTCTTTTCAAAGAAAGGTGAGCACAAACCAGAACACGAAATTTATAGTGCTAAACTGCTTGAATATCTCCGCGATCGTTAGTGCTAAAAATGAACTGAGACAACCCAATGAAAGAGCAGAATTTTTTTAATTTGTCTAGTTTCACTGTAGCTACAGAGCTACCAAGCTACCTATGAGTGACACTGATTAGCCTATTATTGCTAATTTTAGATATTATAGCCTATTGATTTAAAATTAAACATGTTTCAAATTAGGCTATTATAATGAAGTTTTGTATGCAAACAGCATTATTAGTGTACAGTTTATTTATTTAGCCTTTACCTCAGATTACATGTAGGCTATAACCAAATTATCATCTGAAAATGTATGTTCTGGCAGAAAAACACTTTCAGATGATAATTTGGTTATATGTAATCTGAGGTAAAGGCTAAATAAATAAACTGTACACTAATAATGTTGTTTGCATACAAAACTTCATTATAATAGCCTAATTTGAAACATGTTTAATTTTAAATTAATTGGCTATAATATCTAAAACCTAGGCTAAAACCTAGGCTAATAATCAGTGTCACTCATAGGTAGCTTGGTAGCTCATCTGTAGCCACAGTGAAACTCGAAAAATTAGAATACCATGCAAAAGTTCATTTATTTCAGTAATTCAACTTAAAAGGTGAAACTAATATATTTTATTACATGTAAAGTGAGATATTTCAAGCCTTTGTTTGATAATTTTGAATTACTGAAATAAATGAATTTTTGCACAATATTCAATTTTTTTTAGTTTCCCCTGTACATATAATGTCAACATTATTTTTATGTCAGATTTAGTAGAAGCAGATCTTAACATTGTGAAACACATGGCCCTCAGTTTCAGAAACTGTCACATCAGAGAGTGGAGTAGCAACAGACCCTTCATCCTCCTCTTCGGATTTGAGACCAGGTGAGCTATTATAGTTCAAAATTAAAGCAAACCATTTTGTTTAGCCATTTTGACTGAAAGCTGTTAAGTCAAGTGACACTAACATCGTAGTGTGTTTTATTATATTAGTTAATAATTAGGATAAGAGGTTAATATCTAATGTATTCTTCGTGTAGAGAAAGATGATAGAGAAGATGTGATTGAGGATGATGGTGGAAGTGAAGAGAGCAGGGAGCGTGAGTGTTGTTCTGAGCACAGTGTGGAAATGAGAGATAAGGAACTGGAAAGTAGGCAGAGCAATTCAGACCAGTTTTTGCCAGAGGATCCAGGATTATGGCCAGATAAATTGACGAATGATCAGAGGGGCGGGACGGGGGCCCATAAGGACTGCCTATGCATAGGGCCCGGGATCTTGTGCTACGCCCCTGTAGGGCCCCGCTCAGCGTCGGAGACCGCCATGTGATCTGCGCTCTCTGCCTGGGCCTGGGCCTGGAACATGCAGAGCTCGCCCTCGCGTCTGGGGGCTGCGTGCTCTGTGAAGCGCTTCCGCTGTCGACCCTGCGGGCTCGAAACCTTCAACCCCGAAGCAGTCACTCCGCCCTCTGTGGGACCGCGCAGGAAGAAGCGCCGTTCCCTGAGACAGCCGGAACCCGTGGCCACAGCGACGCGCTCGCCGGAGAACCTCCCTCGAGCCTCGTTTTCGCCTTCCCCGTCTCCCCTCACCGACGCGCAGCTGCCGCTCACGGGCCTCACTGCCGTCGCATCTGAGGTTGTGGCCGAGGGACACTCCACGAGAGACTGCTGCTCCATCCTGGCATCAGACCGCGGCTAGCTCTCTTTACGTTACAAGAGAGCTACCCGGCCCTCGCGTCGCCGTTCTCGCGTCATGCAGAGCCCTCTCGAGCTCTCTGCATGATCTGGACGGGCATCGACATACGCGACGTACTGGATGCGTGGTAAGAGCAGACATTTTTATACAGTTCTGCTCGACCAACGAGCACGCGGCTAGCTCTCTTTATGTTACAAGAGAGCTACCCCGCCCTCGTGTCCCCGTTCGCGCATCATGCAGAGCCCTCTCGAGCTCTCTGCATGACCCGGACGGGCATCGTCTGTGTCACATGTAGGTCCCGTGCCCACTACTTGTGCACGCGCCCTCATACAAACACTGTTCCCAGTTCTGCTCGACCAACGAGCACGCGGCTAGCTCTCTTTACGTTACAAGAGAGCTACCCCGCCCTTGCGTCGCCGTTCGCAGCGTCATGCAGAGCTCTCTGCATGACCCGGACGGGCATCAACATACGCGACGTACTGGATGCGTGGTAAAAGCAGAAATTTTTATACGGTTCTGCTCGTCCAACGAGCACGCGGCTAGCTCTCTTTACGTTACAAGAGAGCTACCACGCCCTCGCGTCATGCAGAGCCCTCTCGAGCTCTCTGCATGACCCGGACGGGCTTGCGCGCCGCCGTCGAAATGTCTCGCCCTCTCAGTCCCCTTACATAAGGCTACTGCAGCGGTGTATTTGGCAGCCAACGCGATACCCAGTGATGGGAATAACGGCGTTATAAATAAACGGCGTTACTAACAGCGTTATCTTTTTCAGTAACGAGTAATCAAACGAATTACTGTTTCCCCCGTTACAACGCAGTTACCGTTACTGACAAAAAAAATGTGGCGTTACTATAATTTAACTCACTGAAGCGGATTTCATCCGAGTAGGCTCTCTCTCCGCCATAGGACCTGCAAAGTTTTTTCTCTGGTGTGTGTGTGTGTGTGTTTATGAGGCGCCGGAGTGGACAAAAGCGAAGCGATTGGCGCGAGCGCGCTCAATGCGCGAGAGAGACCGAATGTGTCCGAGAGCGCGCTCAACAGTTGCGCAAGAGAGACCGAGGGTGTCCGAGCATTATATAGTTTGTTTATAAATAAATGACACATATCTGCAACGTTAATTAATTTACATGGTTATACAAATAAAATAAAAAAAATTACCGTCAGGTAACGTTCTGTTTAGGTTATAAAATAAACCCGAAAATAACCTGCAGGGAACATTCACAGAAAACATCTTTGTTTGACCGGTTGTAAACACGCGCGGCAAACATGTCTAGAATTTGGCTTAAATAATCTCTGATGATGACGTTCGCTATAGGTTATAAAAATAAAACCCCCAAAATATTATATTTTAGTATTATATTTTTTTTTGGTAAATTGTTCAGTATTATATTGAGAGAGCACTTGTTAAACTGTTTACTTTTGTTAGGAAGAAAATACTTAAGCTACAGTATGTCTACTAGTTGTGAAGTTGTGTAACAGTTTTATCATTTTAATATGCACAAAGAGTATGTATATTTTTTATCATTATTTATTCATTTTTGGTACATTTCTTAAGAAGCCTAATTTATTTTTAAACTTATTTGTTGGCCAGTTGGGGTCTGTGTGATATTAAGTAAACCATCTATAATGTTTTATTGTTCTACTATAGTAATGCTAATATTTATAATAATATATTGAATTTAATAGGCGTCTCTCACATTGTCCCAAAGCAACATTAAAATAGAATAAATTATTATTATAAAACATTGAACACTAATCTACACTATTAAGTGTCCATTTCATTAATTTAACATATTTAATACTGGGGGCATCCAAATTATTTGACATAGGCCTATTTGATTTTTTTTTTTTTTTTTTTAAGTAACGCAATAGTTACTTTCTCTGGTAATTAGTTACTTTTATAATGATGTAACTCAGTTACTAACTCAGTTACTATTTGTGAGAAGTAACTAGTAACTATAACTAATTACTTTTTTTAAGTAACATGCTCAACACTGGCGATACCCACCGTGTCTCCCGCAGAGCCCACTCTCTTAAGGCTGGCAAATGCCGCTCGAGTGCTAGATGTAGGAAACGTGCCCACAACTCTGTGCTCACGCCTATTTTTCTGCCCGCTCTGTCACACGCCCAGAACAGCCTCATACATGTCAGGTTAAGAATGTAAGTTACGTGCCCGCTCACGAGCGCTCACGCTTACTAACAGACACATCGCCTAAAAAAAAAACAAAAAAAAAACGCGCGTGTCCCGCTGCGGCCGGACCGCCGTCAAAGTTTATTTCCCTGTCAGTCCCCTTCAAACAGGCTACTGCAGTGGTTCATTTAGCAGCCAACGAGCCGGTTTGTTCACCCTCTCGCCTGCACACAAACGCCGTTTTCACGGCGATCCAGAGAAATCTCAAAAAGAGTATAATGTCTGGTCCGGCTCACGCCGTTGGTGTTTTAAGTGTAGTGAAAGTGCCCACGCCCCAGCGTTCACCCCTACACACAAGCACATCAAATCTCGTGTCACTCACAGAGCACACTCCCATAAAGCGCAGAAAAGCCGCTCGGGTGTTGAATGTAATAAATGTGTCCACAGGTCTGTGCCCACTATCTGCCCGCTCTGTTACACACTCAATAAAACAGGTTATGAATGTAAGTCTCGTGCCCGCCGGAGAGCGTTCACGCTTACTAACACACACGTCCCCCCGGGCGCCGCCCGCGCGTTTAAATGTTATCACAAAACGCAGGGCATTGATAAGACGCTTCCCCATCCGTTATGATCGGGGCGTCAAATACACTTGTAAGTCTCGTGCCCGCGCACACGCGCTCACGCTTACAGAAAGCTTTTCCGCCCAAAGCGCTGCTCGCGCGTCAAAAGTGAGAATAAAATGCTCCCCATCCCTTATGATTGGGACACCTCACATAAATCAGACGGCCTCGGCTTTCAGCGAGCAACCATTGCCCAGAACCGAGAGCGCGCGCGCCGCGCTTTCGGCTCCGGCTCAGCTTCACAAGCCCACAAATGGCGGCGATCTGAACCCAGAGGCCATTCGCCCCCTAGCGGCTCACATAGCTGCGTGGGAAACTATCCCAGGGATTTCAGAATGGGTTCTGAGCACAATAAAGCAGGGCTATACACTTCAATTCATTCGTCGTCCCCCGCGCTTTCGAGCCCGGACCGCAACGATACTGAATGCGGAAGTAGCACACCTACTTCACGCAGAAATAGCAAAACTGCTGTGCAAAGGGGCTATAGAAAAAGTACCGCCTTCTCTGAGCGAGTCAGGCTTTTACAGCCGATATTTTTCTCGTACCCAAGAAGGACGGAGCTTTCAGACCTATCCTAGATCTGAGACATCTGAGGCGCTTGCAAAAAGACTTACAACCAAAATGCTTACGACCAGAAAAATCCTCGCGCACATTCTCAGATTCAGATATTACCACGTAACAGGCAATTTCTGAGATTCGCCTTCGACGGTCAGGTATATCAATACACCGTCCTGCCGTTCGGCCTGTCTCTAGCACCCCGTACATTTACGAAGTGCATGGACGCGGCGCTCGCCCCCCTGAGAACTCAGGGGCTGCGAATAATGAACTATCTGGACGATTGGCTGATATTGGCACAGTCAGAGACGGAACTGTTATCTCACAGAACAGTGCTTCTCAGTCACCTGGAAAGCTTGGATCTCACGGTCAACTGGACTAAGAGCTCATTAATGCCCAGTCAGTCAATTCACTTTTTAGGAATAGAACTGAATTCTGTGGCCATGACGGCTCGTTTGTCGACACAGCGCGCGTGCCGTGTTCGCTGCCTAGCCGCGTCTTTCCAGAAGGGCAGCTTTCTCCCTTTGAAAACGTTTCAAAGGATGCTGGGCTGTATGGCTTCAGCGGCAGCGGTGCTCCAGCTGGGCTACTGCGCATGCGCCCGCTCCCGCTCCAACGCTGGTTGAATGCTCGCGCGTCTCGCTGAGCCTGGGTTTCTGGCGGCCAGAAAATCAGAGTGACTCAGACCTGCATAGCGGCTCTGCAGCCCTGGTTAGTAGCCGACCGGTACCAGCAGGGAGTGATGATGGGAACCATCTCTTATCGGAAAGTCATTTCGACAGACGCGTCCAACTCGGGTTGGGGCGCGCTGTTCGAAGGCAGACCGGCCTTTGGCCAGTGGTCAGACCAAGAGAAGTGTTTTCACATAAACTGTCTGGAAACGATAGCAGTCGAGAACGCGCTGAAGCGCTTCCTCCCGTTCATACAGGACCAACATGTTCTCGTCCGCTCGGACAACATGTCTGTGGTTTCCTATGTAAACCGTCAGGGCGGTGTCAGATCCAGAAACCTCTGCAATCTGATGGAACGCATCCTTATTTGGTCCCAGATGCACCTGCGCTCGCTGAGGGCTGCGCATGTGCCTGGCCATTTGAACGATGGCCCAGACAAACTGTCCAGGGACAACGTTCCCCCAGGGGAATGGTCCCTGCACCCCCAAACAGTCCAGAAACTGTGGCGCCTATTCGGCAGAGCGGAAGTCGACCTATTTGCGTCAAAAGACAACGCTCATTGCCCGATGTTCTTTTCGAAGAACGAGGACGCTCTGGCCCAGCCTCCCACTGTATGCTTTCCCTCCAGTCCCCCTGTTAGCACAGGTGATCAAGAGAATCAGGGAAACGCGCCACTCGGTGCTCCTCATAGCTCCGCACTGGGAGAATCAGAATTGGTTCCCGGAACTAGCACGGCTGTCACATGCAGCTCCGTGGCCTATTCCGGTGAGGGCAGATCTCCTCTCTCAGGCTCGCGGCTCGATCTGGCATCCCCATCCAGAGCGCTGGTCTCTGCACGCATGGTTGATCAGCGGGTACTCGTTGCCCTGCCAGAAAGAGTGATGAACACGGTCACGCAGTCTAGAGCTCCTTCCACGAGAAGGCTCTATGCGTCTAAATGGTCGGTGTTCTCCAAGTGGTGCACCGACAGAGTTCTGGACCCGCGGACGTGCGAGGTTGCGCAATCTGCTCACTTTCCTACAAGAGCTGATGGATAAAGGGAGGTCCCCATCCACGCTCAAAGTTTATGTGGCGGCCGTGGTGGCGTTCGCAGAATCGACGCACGGCCAGTCACTGGGAAGACATGAGCTGGTCATCCGCTTCCATAGGGGAGCTAGAAGGATGAATCCGCCGCGCCCCCCGTCGGTTCCTATGTGGGATCTTTCCTTGGTCCTCGAAGCCCTGAAAGCCTTCCCACTTGAGCCACTAGACTCCGTGGAGTTAAAATACCTATCACTAAAAAAAGTTTTTCTGACCGTGCTGTCATCAGTCAAACGTGTGGGGGACCTGCACGCGCTGTCAATCAGCGCGACATGTCTTGAGTTCGGGCCGAATGACTCTAAAGTCATCCTCAAACCTAGACATGGCTATGTTCCAAAAGTGATGGGCACTCCTTTTCAGAGCGCAAGTCATTTCACTGTCGGCTCTGCCAGTGTCAGACAGTGAGACAGACGTGAATCTCCTTTGCCCGGTCAGGGCGCTGAGGTTTTACACTACGCGCTCCGCCTCTTTCAGGCGCACAGAGCAGCTGTTTGTTTCGTTTGGTGGGCGCGCCAAAGGTCTCGCTGCCTCGAAACAGACTCTTTCCAGATGGATAGTGGACGCTATAGCAGCCGCTTACGCGTCAAAAGGTCTGCAATGCCCTCTGGGCATCAGGGCTCATTCCACGAGAGGCATGGCCTCATCGTGGGCGTGGTCCAGCGGGATTTCTATCCACGACATATGTGTAGCGGTGGGCTGGAGCTCCCCGTCTACCTTTGTCAGGTTCTATAACCTAGAAGTTCCCGCCCTGCAGGCTAAACTTCTGTCAGTCTAAGCGAGTTGTGCGTTCTGGTTAGATATATCATGCTCAGACCACTCTCACGTGACTCAGCTCTCCTGGTTGAGCTGCACTAGTAGGGATGTGCTATATGCTTATACAGACCAGTGCTCTGCTCTGTATTCCCTATGTGTGCTTATGTACGAGTGATGGCCCGCGTGGTTGGCCACCTTATTTTTCCACTTATTGGGTTCCCCGAGAAACCTCGGCGACTCATGGGTGGTTGCTTGGCGCGCACGGCGTTGACAAAAAGTTCCCGTAGCGCAAGCTAAACTTACGCAATACGAGAGAACCTCTCGTAAGAGAACGTACTCGGTTACTAACGTAACCTCGGTTCTCTGTAGAGAGCGAACGAGTATTGTGTAACCGGCCGTGCTCGCGCCACGAGCGACTTCGCTTCAGTCGACAAAAACCAGGGAATTCAGCCTACAGCCCCTTCTTTTATACACTAAGCCACGCCCATTCTGGCGGGCTATGACGCTGTGAAGGCGCGGGCGCCCTTCATTGGCCGTGACGTCACGCGGGGCTCACTGGTAGGCTGCAGCAGATGCCCGCAAGGCAGCCAATGAGCACGCAAGACTGCCTGCTCTAGGTCTGCTAGCTGCTGCACTGCGTTGACAATGAATACAAAATTAAGGATAATTTTTTGGCATCAATATCTCGAGAAGATGAATCTTTCCCGTAGCGTAAGCTAAACTTACGCAATACTCGTTCCCTCTCTAGAGAGAACCGAGGTTACGTTAGTAACCGAGTACGTTTGGTTTTATTTGCTCAATAGAGTGAAGAGGCCATTTGTTGTTTCTAGGCCACAACGAACTCTAGCAACGGTACAGGCCTGCAACGAGGGGTTAGGTGGTGACTGTTACATTGTATGTGTGTGTGTGTGTGTGTGAGTGCGCGCGCGCATATACGAGTGATCACTGAAGGGTTACGGTAAAGTGTTTAAATTTTCTCAAAGATAACAAGAGTGTTAAGAAGTGTTATTGTGGATTTATGTGAGGTAACTGAAAAGGTTATTTCTAAATTCGATTTTTTCATTCTATTGGAATAATTTAAAGTGAGTTAGTCTAGCTTAAAGTCACAAAGTGAAAGTGAATTGAGTTTATTTAGTTTCTGAAAGATAAAATAAGTGACAAGAGACAAGTGTTGATTTAAGTTGAAGTTTATGGGGTTTTCATTTGTTAAATTTTTATTTTATTGTGTGTGTGAATAAATGTTATTGTTTGTTTATACTTACCGAATGGTGTTGCTTGCAATTAATTAGTAGATACAGATTATTAGATTTCAAAGAAGGGAAAGAATAACATTATTGCATAGTTGCAAGTCGAGAGACACATTTAAAGAATCCGGAGCGTCGCTTGGGTTACACTCAGAGCATAGGGGGCGCTACACAATTAACCCATGTTTTGTATTATGTACGTCCCTATAACCCGTACGAAGACGTCAAATGCTTAATCAACATCACATGACCCACTTTCCTGTAATTCCCTAGGAAAGAGAAGTTATAAGATAAATATAGAGGATCATTTTTCTTGTAGCAAATGAGAGAGAAGCTTATTTCCATTCCAAATGGGGATGGAGCTTGAAGCAGGTGGTATTTTGTCACTGTCATAAACTGAAGGAGATTTAATTGTCATCATGGCTTCCCGCAAGCCACCTTGTGGGGAAGAAATGACATTTTTATAACCTAGGGCCCATCAAAAAGCAGCCTGTGGAGCACTACTCACTTTCATCTCTGGTTTCAGGTAAAGATGAATTTGGAGTCAAACCTTTACACTAATTATGTCAACCCCCCAATTTGAAGCGCATATAGAATGTGTCAGTAAACCAGGCGTTTTGTGTGTGCACGATGAGTTAGATTCAGCCACTGTATAGTTTTCTAAATGCTCATTACCGAAAAAGCAAGAACATTGTTGTTATCACTCTCTGTAATAATGAAACCCCACCAGTCACTATGTTAGACTTGTCATCACACAAAGAGTATATGTTCTTCTTCAACGTTTCAAGTTTATATTGATCTCATTTCTGGCTAGTACAGTCTCATTCATTTGTCCCTGACATGTTTCAAATCATTATTTATTCTTTTAGCATTTTTCTTCTGAAACTGATCTACCCTCACTGTGTTTCTTCTCCTTGCCCTTATATTCATTGTGGCCTTGTCTAACGGACTAAATAATTGATCTTCCTTGCTTCACATTGTGATAAATTTATGGCCAACCATGGCAGTAGATTTCCTCTGACTCCTCTTCTCTGGAGATTTTTTTTCTTTGGACTTATCTGCGTATCCACACCAAGGTCAAAAAAGCTGATATATTATAAAGATGAATCGTTTCAGCAAAACTGCACTGTTCCGACTTCAGTAACCAACCCCGTCATAGCGCTGCAGTTTGGCCGTAATGTCCCCCAGATGCCCATTTCTCATGGAGTTTCTGTATTTTTTTTACTCTTTCTTTAGGCCATAAAATCACAACATACACTATGAAAGTCATCTCATAATGGACTAATGGAATCATTTTGTAATTAAAATGAACAGATGAAAAAACATTTGTGAAAACTAGAAATGAACATTCTATATAAATTAAGGGCTATATAATAGAGGTTGAACAAGCATGAAGAAAACAAGCATTTGTTTTTCTCTTCTCACAATTCATGCCAAAAATTACTTCAATAGTGTAGTACTAAAGGATACAATCTGGCCACATTTTTCAATTAAACAGCATCAAATCAAGTCATAAACGCCTTATATTAATTTTATCTTAATTACGTTGTAGTGTCTGCCTTGAACTTGCAGCCAAGGACATTAAAATATTATGGCACTTTTATTGTAAATTGAATCTAGTGGAATGAAAATTAAAAGTTAAACACAATTTACTTAGCCATTAAATGGGTGGTGCAGCAGAGTTGGTTTACTATTAGTGGTCATGTCCGTGAACCCATAACCTCAATCATGCTGAGTATTCAAGCAATCACTTGCACTTGCTCAATGACTGGTGCCTGGGTGAGCAAAGAGGCTTGACATGTATTAAAATGTGGCTGAAAAAGAATGTTTAAATGTGGTTCTGTGTAGTAAATTAGTCTTAACGGTGGGATTTTATTTTACCTGTTTCACCTGATCTTATCCCACCTCCTTTTTTTAGCATATATGTGAATGTGACCAGCTCAATCTAAAATGTGTGCAGTTCATGAACCCTTATGCTGGGAACACACAATTTTCACACTGCAGGTCCAGATATTTAACATGCTTGCATAAAATATTTGCATGGAAAATATGAAACTGTCTTTTTTAGAGTCTGAAAATAAAATAGAGCAAAAGTCACAAGTGTAAATGTTCCGTTTCATATCTGAGGATGATAGATTTAAAACCATGGGTGCTTCTTATTTCTTATTTGTGCATCCTCGTTTTCTTTTCCTCGCATCTTAGCTCCACCCCCTTAGGATGCGAGGGAATGATACACCCGTGTATCCTCGCTCATGACTCCTCAGAAAGCTTTCTCGCTCCTAATATCTCCTTATGGTGCAAACAGAGAATTGAGATGTCCTTCAAGATGGTTGAGTTCGATCGGTTTCCAGGTCATGGGCTGAACGACAATGGAGCGAGGAAACGAGGAAGCAACAATTTGAGTATTGAGAAGCAGCCTATGATTTCCTTTTAAAAAATAAAAAAGGCAACACAAAATATAGACAAAAAGCACAACAATAGATATAAAAATGTCAATATGAATTAAAAGTAAAAAAAAAAGGATACCTCAGATAAACCAATTAGTACAGTAAAAAACAACAAACTGTTTAAAGTGTGGTGCATTTACAAATATAATTTATTATGGAAACCAGTCAGGAAGTCTTCAGTAGTTTTACGGCTCAGAGACTGTACAGAGCATCAGAGCATTTTTTTCCTCCCAGAGACTTTTAGGGATCATGGCAGCTGCATCCAATGTGATACCTTTTTGACTGCTGTACGTGAGACCCTTGCAGTGGTGGCTCAGGACCAAGGAGTTTTCTCAAGTGGCAACCCGTTTTGCATGATCAAGGTTATGCGCAGATGCCTTTGTTCCTTTGTCATGTGGAAGAAGTCTTGGTTCCTGTCCCAAGGCCCAGTGTTGGGAGCATCCTGTCATCGCAAGACTGTGTCGACAGATGCATACCTCACAGGGTGGGGAGCAGTCATGGATGGCCGCTCGAGGAGCATCATCTCTCTTGGCATATAACTGCCTAGAGATGTTAGCTGCATTGTTAGCCATAAGGACCACCTCCCAGACCACCATGTTCTATTTCAAATGGAAAATATGTTGGTGGTCTCATGTATAAATCCTCAGCGGAGTCTGAGGACAGACTGGCATACCAGATCCTCCTGTGGTTCACAGGGAAACTGCTCTCTCAGAGCACTCTATATCCCTGGGGACTTGAATTTGGGAGCAGACGTCCTGTCAAGGCAGGGGCTGAAGCCTGGGGATTGGAGACTGTGGAATTAATGAGGCGGACGTGGACCTGTTTGCATCTCGCAAGAAACGAATCATGTTCTGCCCTGGTTCTCCCACAGCCCCCATGGTACAGACGGGGCCCAGGCTTCTTCTGTACGCATTTCTCCCTATGGCTCTGCTCCCGGGAGTTCTAGAAGAGTTCGCCAGGACGAGGTTCATCGTCTTCTGGTAACCCTGTTTTGGCTGGCCTGAGTATGGTTCTCAGAACTAATAGCCATCCTAGACGGTCTCCTGTGTCAGCTTCCAGTCAGAAGGGACCTTCTATTTGATTTGATTTGATTTGATTTATTCGACAGTAAAAAAATAACAATAAATGCATAACAAGATGCCATTACAATGACACTACACATTTATCAGAGCTGTCAAGGATAGCACAAGAAAGTTACAAAACTTATTTCCATTGTGGTCCTCGTTGTAGTCCGATAAAGATGGCAAGCAAGCCACAGATAACAATAGAGCACCTTGTACACTCAAACACACAAATACATACACATCAGTAATAAATATTCCTTAAGACTACATAAAAACTAAATCTGATTAGCTTTTTGCAACCATTCACCACATGCTTGCTTAAAGCAGCGATCTGACTGGCTTAACTTAATCTCAACTGGGAGTTTGTTCCATTCAATTGCTGCCATGTACAAAAAGGTGTTTTGCCCAGAACAACTCCTAAATCTACAAGGTACTATGTCTGTGGCACTGCTTCTAGTTGAGTAGCTATGAGAGTTCCTAATAAACTTAAAATAATCTTTAAAATACCTTGGCTCATTCCTATGCAAAATCTTTCTTGTTAATCTCAGTTTCAGCTGTCTCACCCTATTTTCGACTGACAACCACTTTAAATTCTTAAGTTCAAAAGAACCAACATGTTTCCTATTATTAATGTTTAAAATCAACCTAACTAATTTATTTTGTGCTGTTTGGAGTTGTACTTTTATCCTCTTGGGGGTACTACTGTACCATGTAGTACAGGCATAATCGAAGAGTGGCTGAATTAGAGCATTTGCTAACATTAGTAAAGTTTCTTTATTTAAAAAATGAGCCTTACGTGTCAGAAATTTAATTCTTTGGTTTACTTTTATAATAACTCTTTGACCCATACTTTCGCCACTCAAAGAACTATCTAAGTCACATCCTAAATATTTAACACAATTTTTAACTTCAATCTGGGTACCACCCACAGAAATGCTAAGCTCAGGAGTCCTACTCAACCTTATTTTTGAACCAAATAAGATAGATTCAGTTTTCCCTAAATGCAAAGACAGTTTATTCTCAATCAGCCATTCACTTATATTATTTAACTCATCACTTAAATGGTTCTCAATAACTTTTATATCCTTATGAGAGAACACCAAGGCTGAATCATCCGCATAGAGAAAGAGATTACAATTACAGACAGATTTCATATCATTTATATACAAAAGAAACAACAATGGACCCAGGACACTACCCTGTGGCACCCCAACTGTTATTTCTCTAGCCTCAGACAGAGTGCTGTTAATATCAACTCTTTGATACCTCTCAGTCAAGTATGATCCAATCCATTCACATGTCATACTGTTAAACCCTAGAGCTTTTAGTTTAATCAGCAAAATCCGGTGGTCAACGGTGTCAAATGCTTTCTGGAGGTCTAACAATACCATGCCACAGAGTTTACCCAAGTCGATCTCTCTTCTTAAACAGTCTGTCAAATACAATAAACACGTATCCGTAGAATAAGATGTTCTGAAGCCAGATTGCAATTCATAAAGCAAATTATACTTAATAATATAATCATTTATTTGCTCTTGTATTATTCTCTCCAATATTTTTGATACAACTCCCAAAATCGAAACTGGTCTATAATTGCCCTCTTCTAATTTACTCCCTTTTTTATATAACGGAACAACCCTAGCAAGTTTCAGATCTTTTGGAACTCTACCTGACGAAATTGAAAGATTAAAAATATGAGTGAGATAAGGAGAAATATGTTCTGCAGCATCTTTTAAAAATCTGGCAGGTATTTCATCTAGACCAATTGCCTTCGAACACTTAAGTTCATTTAATAACTTTAGTACCTTATCCTGTGAAACAATAGAAAGGCCAAAAGAGTCTGCTACCACTCCAAGCTTAGAGTAATACTGAAACATGACCTCACCATCATATAACCCAGGTTTTCTAGGCAGTTTTTCAACTAACTGCCCTGCTATGGAAGTAAAAAAGGAATTAAATGTATCTGCAACCTTTAATTTATCAGAAGATACCTCCCCATTGATGTTAAGGCAAATATTATTTGTCTTTGTCTTAAGTCTATTACTGTACCCAATTTGTTTCAATGACTGCCAGAGTTTCTTTGGGTTACTTTTATGCTCAGTTAAATTGTCCTGAAAAAAATTCCTTTTACACGTTTTAATCATCTTTTGCACTATATTTCTTAGCTTCTTATAATTATCTAAGTCATCCTGCTCCTTACTCTTCTTAAAAACTAAAAAGGCTTTATTTCTCTTACTGATTGCTTCTAAAATGTCACCATTCATCCATGGCTCTGACCTCAATTTTACTCTAAAAGTTTTTAAAGGAGCAACTTTATCTACTGCTTTTAAGAACATATTTTTAAACTGCTCCCATGCTTCGTCAACATCCAAACATAACACTAAATGCCAATTCATTGAATTTAAACACTCAATAAAGACCTCACGACTGTATTTTTTTAATGACCTAATCTTAATTGTGTTTTGTTTCTTCAATGCAACTTTATACTTTTTCCTTGTACAATAAATTAATGAGTGGTCACTCATAGTACAATTTACGACCCCACTCTGGGAAATCATAGATTGATCAGATACCAAAATGAGATCAATCACAGTTTGACTCAATTTAGCCACACGTGTTGGCTCTTGTATTATTTGCTGTAAATCAAAAAACTGGCAAAATCTATTTAAGGCTTTGAACATTCCATGATCCTTGTTAGAAACATCAGTATTAAAATCACCTATCATTATAACATCACCCTTATAATCACTGCCGGGGACAGAAAATTCTTCCAACAACTGATAGAAATTATTCTGATCAGGAGGTCTATACAGAGCCCCAATTAATAAAGGCTTACTTTTAGTTAAATGTACATCCAACCACACAGCTTCAATAAGATCGTGATTTAAATCCTTTCTACGATTAAAACAAATATCAGCCCTAATAAACACACACACTCCGCCCCCATTTCGATTTCGATCTTTTCTTAAAACAACATAATTTTCAATTTCAATTTCTGAATCACTGATCGAGGCATCCAGCCAAGTCTCTGAAAAACACACAATCCCAACTTTACTATTACACATCATCAATCTTATCTCATCTAATTTGGAAAGAAGACTGCGAACATTTAGGTGTATAATGTGTAGACCTTTGGTGAAACTGAAGTCCAGGATCGGAGGCTCAGCTTGTAGCTTTTCCCCCACGGAAGAGCCAGCATGAGTCTGTGCAGTCATTTCTGTGTGTCCCCTGCCGTCAGCTTCCAACTGATGACCACTCCGTTGGCACAGCCCGTCCGATGGTAAAGAAATTCCCCCTCGCCAGGGTTCTTTTGAGCCGTCCATTGTTACTCCCACAGAGAGGTATTCTCCGACCTCCACGTGCCCACCGGCTCGTTGTTCCAACTTCTCCTCTGGCTCCGCCATCACACACCTGCCGTCCAACACACCCCCTTTCCAGTGCAAGCTACTCTCAAAGTCCGCCGTCGCAAAATCTCCGTTCCCCCGAAGAGATTGATTTTCAGGCCCAGGGCACTGATGAATGTCTCCCGATAGCAAAAGGCAAAGCGATATAATCAGCTTATCTCTCCTGCGTTCTCTGTGAACAATGCCATGTGTGTATTTGTCTGTTGAGTACCTCCAAGAATTCGCGAGGATCACGTTTCGTCCAGCGCTTAAAAACATGCAACTGCCAAGCGGTTTTAGGACATAATTCCATTTACAAACTTGGACATTAAAATTTTGATGGTTTAAAAAGTTGCAAACAAAAGAATATATTAAGAGGGCTACAAGAGCACCTGTAGCACCTGTAGAACTTGCCGCCATCATAGCGGCAAGAATGACCGCTATCTAAGGCCATTAAGATATGCTATACCAGGGACACTATATACCATCCTCAGTTAGATCCCCTGAGGGGGATCAGCTCCAGAATATTGGTCTCTCAACCGAGGTTGAGACCATCTTCATCTCTAGAGCTCACTCCACAAGGAAACTATATACCTTAAAGTATCTTCAGAACTTCAGTTGGTTAACTGCCCACTGGATTCAGTCTTGGAGATCCTTCAGGACCGCTTTCTGGTATAGCTTGTCCTTAGCCATAGCCATAGCTGCCTCCCATGTACATTTGAGCAAGGGATCTTGGGGAGACACCATCTGGATTTGTTTCCTTCGTGGCACCTCTCATTCTCCTCATGTGTCGGCGGACCAGGAGAAGCTACATTTACTTGCCCTGTTAGGTCTCTTGAGATGTATGTCTGTAGGACTGCTCAATGGTGGAAGCATATCTTAATGGCTTTTTGGGGTGCATGTTATGCCTTCTTCAAAAGTCTTGTTGTCGGGAGTCTCCCTCCAAGACATTGCTGATGCAGCAGGTTGGTCGGCCCTGCACACATTTATAAGGTTTTTAAACCTAGTCCTGTGTCTCTCAGGTGCTTTCGTCCTGAGTTGTGCCTATACAGCTTTACACCAGGACATGTATTTGTCAGCATGGCGAAGTGGAGTATTTCGTTCCGCAAAGCGTCAGCTGGGAAGCAGCGCGAGTTCCCTTGAAAGGAAATGTCTCAAGTTACACATGTTACCATGGTTCCCTGAGAGGGGAGGATGGAGGATGGATATGATATCTACATATTTCATAATATGAGAGACTATTAAAATACACTTGTTGGAACGTGATAATATTTTGTGGCCTCGAGATCGTTTTATTATGGTGCGGCCACACGATTTGAAGCTGTGGCCTCGAGATCCTATTTTGAGGGAAAGGCATATTTTTCAATCAATACTTTGAAAATCATTGTGGGTGTAGCAATCCTATGAGTGTGAATTTTTTTTTTGATTTGACTGATCTGATAATCAATAACTGAGTGTTCGGAGATAATATAAATCACAAGTGCTTCATTTAATACTTTTAAATATCAAAAATGTGCTTATGAATAAGCGTTGGTGTCAAATTATACGGCAGCTTAAGGGCAAATTAAGCTCATTATGCACATTTAAATCAAATTTACAGTTCATCTACAGTTCACACCCCTTAAAGTGTCATAACATGCAGGAAGCCAAGTCATTTCTTGGCACTTTTTTCCTCTTCTTTTCACATCAACCTCAAATCTTCCACAGAAAAGGAGAGCCAAAGGTCACTGTCACCTAAACAGTGGGGCAGGTTTATTAAAGTGATCATCCTCCTGGGAGCCATGAATTGTCTAAACAATTCATGAACCCATCTAATTTTAGACAGAATAATGAGCAACTCATACTGTTTCTGGAAAATATTATTTTAACAGATATGAAGGAGTGAGACTAAGAATTGTGAATTATAAAATTTGAGAATTGAAAGTGGAGAACTTATGTGTGATCATTTATTTTTCCATGCACTGTTGACTAATGACAATATTATGTAAGATTACATTATTTTACAGATAGTGTGGTGAGTTCATCATGTAAGATCTATAAAATCATAAATATTAGATGTGTCCACATTGTGCTGCTCTTTTATTTATTTTGAACCAGTTATACCACATTTATTATACCAATTTTCTTTTTAATAAATAAAAAAATAAAAAAATGCATTTACAAAAAAAAAAAAATGTGTTACAATTATTTCAATGAGATGATTTAAATATTATATTTTTTGGTTTAGCCCAGATTGCAAACAGTTTGACAGTTACACCACATTTCAATGAAAATACCTTAAATTCTCAGGAATGTTTTCAGGCAAACTTGTCAGTGATTTCAGCACTGGCAACAGCTCAATACTTACTGTCAACATGACGCATCCTTTGATCTGATTTTTAAAAATATTTTAACTTGTATTGATTGGTTTTGTGTGTGTGTGTGGTCCTGGTAAACCCTACATTGTGAGGACAAAATGGACATTATTTTTTTGGTCCCTATTAGGGGAAAAAAGATTGTTTTTTGTTTGTGTAAAA
Organism: Rhinichthys klamathensis goyatoka; assembly: GCF_029890125.1. Lineage (NCBI taxonomy): Eukaryota > Metazoa > Chordata > Actinopteri > Cypriniformes > Leuciscidae > Rhinichthys > Rhinichthys klamathensis. The sequence continues at coordinate 862,733 of NW_026606877.1, forward strand.
ATGCTGAAAGTTGTGAGGGTTGTGTTAAAGGGCACCTATTATGCAAAATCCACTTTTAGATGGTGTTTGGACATAAATGTGTGTTGACAGTGTGTAAACACAATCCTCCAACAATGATAAAAATCCACCCTCTGCTTTAATTAAATCCCCATCAAACCAAAGTAGTCTCATTAAACATGCATTTTGATTCTCTGAGCAGTGTGACATCATCCTGCTCAGGCCTCGTCTACGGCCGCTGACTGACAGTCCTGCATTACCACAGTTTCCGCCCTCAGCGAGTTGTACGCTATCCACCATTTTCTCCGCACTGGAGCAGCTGTTGCAACAACAATGTCTATTAAGCAATCCCGGTGTTCTGTTGTGGGATGTAAAAGACTCAGGTATTATAACGTGAATCTATCATATTGGAGAGAGTTTTACCGCTGCTTGAATGCTGAACGGAGAATGATTGACAGCTGCAGAGGGGGGAAGAAAAGTTCCCTTGAACTTTAATTTAAAGAAGTAAATATACTTTTGTCCCTCGCATTAAGATATGGAAGCTTTAGCGTTAAGTTCTGCCAGGAAGACTCAATTGCTACGTCACTTATTACCTTCTCATCTATCCAATCGTGTCTAATACTTGCGGTATAAAAGACCAGTACTTACACATGTCTGAGTTCGCAGATGCTGACGCTTTCATTCATGCTCTCGTTCAGTCGCCAGCCAACATGTTTCAGGACACGCATATTGTTCTATTATTGAGTTCCGACGATGGATATGTCCCGCTGTATCTCCTGCTACACGTCGAGGTTCCCGCGATCAGTGCCGCATCTTCCCGTATGCACAGTGGTCTTCGGAGAGTTTTTGATCAGCCAAGGCCTCTCATGAGAAGTTCTGCTCTCTAGGCCTAAAACACCCTGGGTAACCAATCAGTTTCCATTTTCACGTCATCAAACGCCTCAACAGCGTCAGCTCAGTCAGGATAATTCGGCAGGAAGAGAACTATGTCATTCTCAACAACTTGTGCAGCAAAAGAACCTCGCTGTCTGCACGGGTGCATTATCCCGCAGATCACCGATCCACCGACATGAATCAACAACTCTGCAAATCACGAGAGGCGATCTTCTCTCGCTGGTTCAAGTTCAAGCTCCACTTCCAAGGCTTTCAAGTCGGTTTTTCAAGTTTGGTAGGCGCTTCCACCAGCCACTGTTAACCCTCTAGGCGCCACGGTCGAGTTTACTCGACAAGATGCGGCTCTGAATAAAACGGCCGATTTTGTCAAATTGGGTGTCAAATTTCATTCGACCTCCCCTCCACTGGATGGCACACATGTCATACTTCATCCACGAATCAAAAAAACGTCATGTTTCTATACAAAATGTTCGAGTTAGAGCGCATTGAATCAGTGAGATCAAAAGCGGAGCTATAGTGTGCGAGTGAGCCATTTTATCAGATCCTCTCCGCAATCGCGGCGACAGTATTGTGTTGGAGACTTTGTCTAATACCACTGGGTATGTTAGACGAGGTCGAAGTATTCATAGGACAGTTAGGAGGCAACGTGGAGGCAGGGTGAGGAGTCGCAATGACAATGACAGTAGTCCGAGCTGTGCACACTCGGCGCGCGTGCGAGGCAGATCTGGCCGCGCTGCTCGTATCATGTCACTCATGATCTGTGTGAGTGAGCGTTTGAACTAAACAGGTCTTGTCTACTTGTGTTTGTATGTCATATGAATAATATATATGTGCCCCATACATGGAATCAGAGTGCCTACTGTATTTAGTAAATGGAAAATCTCTACAGCAAAAGGACAACCACTACATGCATTCGGTTTGTTTCTACAATTTATTAGTAATGATTTACACAGTTTGTTTACTACTTACTATATACCTGAGCATTCAGTATTGTGCAACATAGTATAGAGAAGGTGATGGACATTTTGGGGGGAAAGAAGTGCTGCATTTTATCATTTAAACATGTGACTTTTCATGAAAATTCTATAATCCAAGATTGCCACCACCATATGACGTCATAATATGCAAATTAGATGGGAAAATGTAATCCCTACCTAAACTTTGGGTCATGCTTAATATTTCTCTAACTTACAGAAAGTCTCTATCTTTTATCACTTTTAAGATATAGCCTTTTGAAATTAAGATGTCAAAATCGAACGTTTTAGGAAAAAAACTCTGGCGCCTAAAGGGTTAATATGTCCCCTCTATCATGATTAAACTTCATCCAGGTAAGTATTTCTCCGTTGCTTCCTACACCAGCGGCAGAGTTCAAATTGGTGTCCACGGTGACGTGGCGTACGTGTTCATAATTACTAACGTTACTGATCTGCAGACTGCAATGGGGCCGGTTAGCTCGCCTTAAAGGGGAAATGTTCATAGCAAGTGTAAGCAATATTGGAAATGTGTACAATTGCTGTAATATTTAACCTTTCCTGGTGACTACTTAATCCACTGATATGTGTGATAGAAATATTTTATGTGATGGGTATTTCCACATTAATGTACAGAAAAATGCAGACTAAGGATGCTCCTGTCAAAGGCCACATATCCTTAGCAAAAACTGCTAACTCAGTAGAACTAACAGTCATATTAGTTTTATCAAGTCAAACCAATCAACAGAACTAATCAGTGAAGGAGGCTCGAGTGGCATTGTGTCTGCTCAACTGTTTGATTTACATGCTCATGTATCTTCTATTCAAGAGTCTCAACTGTTGTTGTGGCCAGCGATCTCCCAGCCATGAATGGGGCTATGTCTGCAAGAGCAACTTGGGAGCCATGTCAGGCATATGCTGCGCATCTGAGAAAAGGATTCTACGCTTTAAAAAAAAAACAAAAAAACAGATCAAGTATCATTTAGGTAATGATAGTAGCTTCTTGACAGGACGCCGTCACCTTACTTCAGGTAAGTACCGTATTAAGAAGTCAGATTTAGCCGGTTAAAAAAAAAAAAAAAAAAAAAAAACACACTAGACAAAGGGTGCATGTCCAATCTCAGATTCGGATATCTAGGTCAGTAAAGGCTAGATGAATCTTCTAAGCTCACTCAAGGTTCGTCCGCTCTTCACAAAATCATCCTATAGCGGTCGTTAGCGTCCTTAGGGATTTGATGTGGTCGCAAAATATATTATATCGTTGTGCTACAAAGCATGGTTGTCATCAAGGCAGATCTTATTGTTAGGCGATCATGCCATTCCTGAGACGTTAATTTGGCTATCAATCGTCTTCAATTTCATAATTAAGGTTGCGCTTATTCCTTCCAATGCAAAGCCATAGCTACGCGCTTTCACTCTTCGTTACAGGCTTTCAGACGGCTTTTGGCCTTCAGCAACCCGGATCCATCACCCTGCCCTCCTCTAACAGAGTTTGTTAAATTAGTAATGTTTGCTTTTCTTTCAGATTCCTGTTTTCACATCCTGATCACGGCCGATTGTTCCTTCCTCGTCTACAATTACGAATCGTAATTTAATATTTCTTCCATCCATAGTTTGCTCGCAGGCATTCAAATTCACGCAAGTATTTTAATACTAATTATCCAAGTCTGTTCACCGTTCCTTCTCTTTGTTTGCTACTTAAGGTATAGCCAAGACCTGTAGTAAACCTCCGATAAACGCCTGCCAATCACATTGTATCACAAAAAAAAAAAAAAAAAAAATGTGTATAATTGTGCCCTTTTCGCAGGATATGTGGTGGGTCTCCGGTGTGTATGCGGGGTTTGGCTCGGAATGCCCCACAGATAATTTTGAATAGCATGTTGGAATGGTCATTTCGAGGTGATTAAGCATATCATTTTGTCTATCCCTTTGGATGTGGCAGGGCTGCTACTCCCGGCACAGGGGTCGGAGTTTCAACAGCTCGTTTGCAGCTTCAATTACCTCTCACCAACAATTTAAACTTTTCACTTTGTTCCACCAGAATCATTCAAGATGGAGCGACTCAAGAAGTGTCAACATATAGACAACATTCCGAATGGTCGTTGATAAATTATGTAGCTCATCGTAGCTATCTCTAGTCACTAATTAGTTTATTCTGTCTCGATATTCTTTAAATCATGTTCTGTGGGCAGGATTCATGTAAATTTGTGACCTGATCCAGCAAAATGAGTCACAGTGACCCAAATTTAAAAATTGAGATTTTGGTATTAATGGAAAGAGGAGACCTTAAGCTTTCAATTGATATCCTAGTCAATGTCATACCTTGAATGGTTGTAAGGATATACACATTTGAATTATGGTCGTCTGCCCTCTTTTTCCAATTGAAAACCTGAGAAAATCGCTTTTAATGTTTTTTGCCCGTTTTTTGTTGATATCTTTCAAAATCCATTACATTTAAAGGGATAAACTATTTATTTTACAGCTTAATTTGACCAAAGACATTAATATATAAATGCTATTAAACCAGGCTGAAGCTCAAATTATTTTAAAGTTTTTATTTGAATAAATAATTTAACAGTAGGCCTACCTTTTACAAAAAATGTACTAAAATCAGAAAGATTGAACAGAGGTGCTACATTGCTTGAGAGAGAGGGTGTGTGTGTGTGTGTGTGTGTGTGAGAGAGAGAGAGAGAGAGAGAGAGAGAGAGAGAGAGAGAGAGAAAGAAAGTGAGAGGCAGAGAGACAAGGAAACAGATCAAATAATGCTAGTCTATGCAATCATATCTTAGTGTAGGCTAGTTGACAATAACAGCATAACAAATTCATAACGGAGATACCAACAAATTGGGTTAATCAAACACATTAATGGATTCTCCTTGCAGATAAATAGCTACACTCATTCACATTTGTCAATCACGTTATGTCAATCACGCTTGCACACTACGAAACTTTCATCCGTTATATAAAAACAATCGTAAGTTTTTCGCATCCGTAGCAAGCAGTTTGAATGGTGTTTTGACAATTCGGAGCCACCGAATCAATACGAAAAAACGCATACGAAAAAAACGCGGACTCAGTGTGCAATGGCCAGGGGGCTTGATGACGCTTTGGCAACTTTGCTCGCTTTTGACAGCGACATTTCTCAAATTAATAATATTTAATCTTTCTGAGGAGATTTGCTAGCTTGTTTATTACACAGAGCGCTCGCTGCGAGTCTGACAGGAGGGTGGCTGGACCAATCGCGTGCCGGTCAGTCGAAACGGCTTCCCATCGACAAATGATCAGCATTTGTGTACATTTCTAAGCTTTTTGATTGGTTCTATAAAACGTGTAACACCATTTAAAGAGCAGAGATAGTTACGTTTCAGGGGATACCCGGGAAATGCTCAGAGGTGACGAGAGGAGTTGAGAAAAGCAATGTTTCCAGCGAATTTAGTAAAACTTTGTAAACTTTAATAGTAATTTAAATACCTTTACTCAATTATCTGGACTACGAAACTTTGGGAGATTATTTTTGAATGTCTGTTCTTTGAAATTAGCACAAAAAAAAAAAACTATTATTTCATTGTTTTTCCACATAATCGGCCCATATCTTAAAATAGAACGTTGCGACTTCCGACTCATTTCGCCAGATCGGGTCACATTTAGGTTGTGATGCACTAACCAGGAGGAATTTCATTAGCTCCTCTCAGCGCTGTTGTAGTCTTTAAAAAGCAATTCTTAAATTAATTTCTCCCATTGTTTGAACTTTGACTGTTGTAACCTTGAAGATGTTGGTTATGCTTATACGGCAACATTTCACACTAAGTAAGTTAGAAAAGCAAAATCCATCCAACCCCCTTTTTATTACTTCCTGTCCGAATGGTCTCTTTTCTATTGGTATTCAGATTGGAGCTGTCTGTTACAGCGTCATGGCTCATGCATCCAGGGGATTCACTCCAGGAGCTAAATACTCCGATTTCCCCATGGTCTTTTTCTGATTTGCGTTTCTCACCTAATTTCTTTACTCTCTTTCTTAAGAACTCTAAGAATGACTCTCAAGGCTCTGTTTCACATTATCAATTTATTAATTAGTAATAAATTCTGTCCCTTCTCATCTATGATTAATTTCTTAAATTCCCCTCCATTTATCCTAACTAACGGAGCACTTCTTTCTAAGCTAGTTCAGGACTCATCAGTTCTGTCCTCAAAAGCTGCAGTCTATCTCCCTCCCAGTATACTGGTTATTCCTTCAGGATCGGGGCAGCCACTACAGCAGCTGATCATGGCATTTCTACTTCAGCTATTAAGATCCTGGGCAGATGGTCTTCCTCTGCATTAGTCTATATAAGACCCGATTCAAAATCATCCTCGAAGCTCAGCAAGCTCTTCACTAAAACTGTTTAGGTAAATAACCTTTGCAACTACTGGTGGTGGTGCCATGATATTCCATTCTCACAATTGGTCTTAAATTCTGCTTGCATTTACAAATGGTCAATGAGTCATTGTCTATATGTGGCCAAGTGGCCTTGTCTTAATGTGGCCTTGTCTCTATGTGGCAGTAGTAGCCGTTGTGGTCTTGTTCCATGTGGTCTTTATGGTCTTAAAAAAAAAAAAATCATGCAAGTGTATGATATACATGAGGAGCTCTTTTCCAAAACGCGATAAATCCATTTCAATAGTTTTCAGGAAAATGATTTTTTTTACCTAGATCCACACATTTTGTGAATATTCAATTTAGCCTGTTAAAATGTTTTTTCCCCTCAGTCTGAACATGTTGAACAATGATTATTAAATCAAACAACAATATTGTTGATGATAAATTCAAAGTAATTTTTTTTTTTTCAAAACGCTATAAATCCACAAAAGAAAAATCCAAAAATGGATGATTTTGGCCACTTAATTAAGTTTGGTTTTGTAGAAAGCCTTTCTTTAAAGTGAATTTCGTTTTGTATAAATTGTATCTTCATTTTAATAATTTTTTCATCAACCAATTGCCAGGATTTATTAAAAAAGAAGGAAATAGACTATAGAAATAATCATGACATGGAGGCGCCCGCGTGGTCACTTGCATTGCACGTGAACTGGTGCGCATCTCATCATAAATTAACCGAAATTCAGCGTATGAGAAATATATCTATATAGAAAGCTCGAAATGTCTTTAAACGAAACAATTAAAAACGAAAATAAATAGCATACTCTCTGATTATGTAATCCATTACATGCATTTCTCTCTAGGCGCGTTCACTACAGAGATGATGATCGTCAATTTCATCTTTGCAGACACTGACACACAGAAAACAGTTGATTAATAAAAATAAAATAAAAATTTCGATTTTCGAACGATATTCGACTTTTGCTCCTTGATTGTCGAATGCCATTTTTGGCAGAAATTATAAACGGAAACCTTTGGCAGCAGCATCTACCCCAGGTGTAGGTCTCACTGGCTCATCAAGGCCATCAAACATGTTATCACCGTTTAAAGCACTCATTTTGAGGAATGAATGAACATAAACAAACCTCTGTTCAGCGCGCCGATGTTGGATTGCGTAGAACGCTCACTGAATTCTGATTTGTCGAGAGAGGATTTATCGCGTTTAGGCTAAAAATAGGTTTGGCGCTTATCGCGGTTTGGAAAAGAACTGCATCTTGCAGTACATTTTAAACAAGGAAATATAGCGATTTGGCATGAAACATTGATGGAGCAGTGAATAGGTTCAGAACACAGCAAAATGACATGACAAACTAATTTTTTTTTTAAATGGCGTTTATCGCGTTTTGGAAAAGAGCTCCTCACATGTTCAGTGTGGTCTACTGTGACCGTGTAGCCTAATGTGGCCTTGTCCCGTGGTCTTGTGGCCAGTTATGGCATGGTTCTGTGTGGCCTAGTGGCTGTGTCTCGTTGGCCTTGTATCCGTGTGGCATTAGCAGCCTTGTGGCCCAGCGGGCCTTGTCTCTGTGCGGGTCTCAAGGCCTTGTGGCATAATGTTGCCTTGTCCTATGTGTGGCCTACATGGTCTTGTGGCCCTTATGGCCTCGGTTCTGTGTGGCCTAGTGGCCGTTGTCCCTGTGTGACCTCGTCTCAGTGTGGGCTTACGATATCGCGGCCCTTGCGGCCTCACTCTATGTTCAGTGTGGTCTACTGTGACCGTGTAGCCTAATGTGGCCTTGTCCCGTGGTCTTGTGGCCAGTTATGGCATTGGTTCTATGTGGCCTAAGGCCTTGTCTATGAGTGGTTCTGTCTCTGTATGGCTTTAGCAGCCTTGTGGCCCAGCGGGCCTTGTCTCTGTGTGGGTCCAGAGGCCTTGTGGCACAAAGTTGCCTTGTCCTGTATGTAAAAAATGGCCAGTGGTCTGTGGCCCTTAGTGGCGCGGTTCAATGTGGCCTAGTGGCCGTTGTCTGTGTGGCTTGCTCTGTGTGGTCTATAGTGGCCTTGTGGCACAAGTTGCCTTGTCCTGTATGTAAAAAATGGCCAGTGGTCTGTGGCCTTTAGTGGCGCGGTTCAATGTGGCCAAGCGGCCATTGTTTGTGTGGCCAAGCGGCCTTGAGGCATTGTTGCCTCGCTAAAAAATGGCCTTGTGGTCCTTGCGGCCTGGTTTTGTGTGGCCTTGCGGCCTTGTCCAGTCTACCTCGTTCTATGTGCGGCATTAGAGGCCGTTGTGGCTCATTGCGGCCTTGTCTCTGTGGTCTAGCAAGGCCATGTGGCCGGGCGGCCTTGTGTCTGTGGTCTATCATGGCCGTGTGGTCCAATGTGGCCAGTTTGCGGTCTAAGGAGGCCTGCTCTGTGTATGGCCCTAGGTGGCCTGCTCTGTGTGGTCCAATGAGGCCTGGCCCAATGTGGCATTGTCTGTGTGGTCCATCGCGGCCTTGTCTCTGTGTGGTCCAATGAGGCCTGGCCAATGTGGCTCTGTTTTGTGTGGTCCATCGAGGCCTTGTCTCTGTGCGGTCTGTTACGGCCTTGTCCCATATGGCCGGTTCTGTATGCCCAAGGTGGCCTTTTCTCTGTGGTCCTATAACAGCTTTTGTTCCATGACCTGTCCCTATGTCCTAAGTTAGCCTCGTTCTCAGTTAAGTCACTATTCCACAACACTTGCTTCCCTCCAACTCATTCTCAGGGAAACTGGTTCGATCAGACGTAAGTGCGTCTCAAAACATAAGTCGCCTGGATGAAAGCGTCAGCATGGATAAATGCTAATGTACATACAGCAGCAGAACATAAATGCATAAATGCATTATTCACGTCTTCTCATACCTTTCAGGCTCACTATGAAGTCATCTCTTACTAATTAGTTATTGGCTACGAGGCTTTCCACATTTCATGTTCATGCCCATTATTAACTCCCTTTTCTTTCTATTTTAGGCTCTACAGGATACACAACTGGTGGGTATACTTTTCTTTACCGTTCTTTGGGGGTGGGCTCCGTCCTGGTGGAATTATCTTCCACTTATTTTTGGGGGTCGGCTGCGCCCCTGCCTTCGTCTTCAGGCAGGAAATGCAGAGTCCGGACCCTCGGATTGCGAGCTATGGACGGGGCCTACGCCAAAGAACTTTATTGCTTGCTGGGCTATCAATAAATGTATTTATTGTTACAGTATTTATTCTCCCGAGTCTTTCTGGTAGAAATGGAAGCTTTAGCGTTAAGTTCTGCCGGGAAGACTCAATTGCTACGTCACTTATTACCTTCTCATCTATCCAATCGTGTCTAATACTTGCGGTATAAAAGACCAGTACTTACACATGTCTGAGTTCGCAGATGCTGACGCTTTCATTCACCTCCATCCTCCCCACCACCACCAGGATGGTCCCTTCCCCTCCATCCTCCCCACCACCACCAGGATGGTCCCTTCCTATACCTCACAGGGGGTCGGCTGCGCCCCTGCCTTCGTCTTCAGGCAGGAAATGCAGAGTCCGGACCCTCGGATTGCGAGCTATGGACGGGGCCTACGCCAAAGAACTTTATTGCTTGCTGGGCTATCAATAAATGTATTTATTGTTACAGTATTTATTCTCCCGAGTCTTTCTGGTAGAAATGGAATGGCTTCAGATGACTTTAAATATATTGCAGGAAAACTTAATTAGTGCTTGTCTATTTCTTTTGGTTCATGACTCCCCCTTGAGCTGTATGCCTATAAAAGAGCACAATAATCACGGTTGTCTGAAACAACTGCGGTTAGAACAAATAACCGCGATCAGACGGTTATTTAATTATCGCGACAAGCCTAGTAAGAGGGAACATAAGAGTCTTCGTTTTCTCCCATCATCCGAGCCACTGCGGATGCAGTGGATTAGTTTTATTTTTGAAGGTAATGTGCCGCAAAATATACCTAAATTTGTTTATGTCTAAAAAGTTGTTCCACAAGGATAGATCCGTACCAACTGTTCGTGATCCAGCTTACAGTCTCCGGTAAGGCTGTCAAATAAAAATTTTAATTTTGAATAGTCGTCGAAAAAAACGTGGATTCGATTTTTTGGTGTGTCAAGAGGCGAGAGACCCCGACAGCCGTCCTGTCACCCGCTTGTGTAGCTGCTATCCTCACAGCCATGAAGGAGTTAAAGCTAGGCATGTCACACACTGTGAATCAGTTTCAGAGACTATTGGGCCTCATGGCAGCGGCATCCAATGTGATACCCTTTGGCCTGCTGTTCTTGCAGTGGTGGCTCAGGACCAAAGGGTTCTACCCGAGGGGAAACCCACTTTGTATGATCAAGATCACGCTGCGGTGTCTCCGCACCTTGGTTATATGGAGGAAACCGTGGTTTATATCCCAGGATCCAGTGTTAGGAGCACCAGATCCTCCTGTGGTCCCTAGGGAAGATAGGGCATTGAATATATACTCTCCCTGAGGGGAGTGTATATTCCGGGGTACCAAAATATAGGAGCATACATCCTGTCGAGGCAGGGGCGGAGGCCAGGGGATTGGAGACTCCACCCCGAGGTGATGGAGTATATATGGGAAGTTTACGGCTAAGCAGAAGTGGATCTGTTTGTGTCTCAGGACACAACGCACTGTCCACTTTGGATTTCCCTCACACTCCCAGCCCCCCTGGTGCTGGACACTATGGTACAGACGTGGCCGAGGCTACGTCTGTACGCATTTCCCCCAGTTTTTCTGCTCCCTGGAGTTCTGGAGAGAGTCCGCCCTTGTGGAATAAGCCTACTGCCGGTGGCACTATGCTGGCTGAGCCCATTCTGGTTCGCGGACCTGATCTCTCTCCTCGACGGCTCTCCCTTGGAGATTCCGATCAGGGGAGACCTTCTATCTTAGGCGGGGGGCACAATCCCTCGCCCCCGTCCATAAATATGGAACTTGTGGGTTTGGCTTCTGAGGGGGCCCAACTCATAGATACTGGTCTCTCAACCGAGTTTGTGGAGACCATACTTCATTCCAGAGCTCCAGCCACGAGGAAAGGATATGCTCTGAAGTGGAAGGTATTCACTTCTTGGTGCAAGTGACAGTGGGATCCAGTTAACTGCCCAGGTGGTACAGTGCTCGAGTTCTTGCAAGATCGCTTTTCAGCAGGGTTATTTCCATCCACTGTTAAAGTTTACGTGGCGGCCATTGCGGCTTACCACGTCCCTGTGGGTAATCCATCTCTGGGGAGAGACCCTCTGGTTATTCGTTTCCTCCGTGGAACTTTGAGGCTGAGGCCTGCAACTCGTATCCGGGTTCCGGCTTGGGACCTCGCTATAGTCCTAAAAGGCCTATCTATTGCTCCATTCGAGCCCCTCGAATCAGTTTCAGAAAAGTTTCTGACTTTTAAGACTATTTTCCTTCTGGCTATTTCGCCCCTTAATAGAGTTGGAGACCTCCAGGCCCTTTCGGTTTCTCCCACCTGCCTTGAATTCGCACCTAATAATAATAATAATAATTCATTACATTTATATAGCGCTTTTCTAGGCACTCAAAGCGCTTCACATGGAAGGGGGAATCTCCTCAACCACCACCAATGTGCAGCATCCACTTGGATGATGCGACGGCAGCCATAGTGCGCCAGAACGCTCACCACACACCAGCTTACTGGTGGAGCGGAGACAGAGTGATGAAGGCCACTGGGCAAATTTGGCCAGGATGCCGGGGTTACACCCCTACTCTTTCGAAAGACATCCTGGGATTTTTAATGACCACAGAGAGTCAGGGCCTCGGTTTAACGTCTCATCCGAAGGACGGTGCTCTTTGATAGTATAGTGTCCCCGTCACTATACTAGGGCGTTAGGACCCACACAGACCACAGGGTGAGCACCCCCTGCTGGCCTCACTAACACCTCTTCCAGCAGCAACCTGGTTTTCTCAGAAGGTCTCCCATCCAGGTACTAACCAGGCTCAGCCCTGCTTAGCTTCAGTGGGCAACCAGTCTTGGGCTACAGGGTGATATGGCTGCTGGATGGACCTTGGACCTAGGATGGCCAAGGCATTTCTTTACCCTAAGCAGGGCTACGCCCCTAAAGTTGGGTATTATCGTTCCCTAAGCGTAGTTGACGCAGTGCGAGTTTCTTTGAAAGGGAACGTCTCAGGTTACGACTGTAATCCTAGTTCCCTGAGAAGGGAACGAGACGTTGCGTCGCCCTGCCATACTTCCGGCATCCCTGTGATCGACTTGCTTCGGCTAAATCGAAGCTGACGCCGGGCAGACCGGATGTGCTTTTATCCTTTCCTGCTCGTGACGTCACCCGCCCGTGACGCTCACTCTCGCCATTGGACTAGTTGACATACGTGCTTCAGACACAATCACGCAGGGGCATTCCCAAAGCGTCGTCGACGCAGCGTCTTTTACCCCTTCTCAGGGAACTAGGGTTACAGTCGTAACCTGAGACGTTTTGTTGCCACCTGAGCACAAGCTCTTGAAGCTTCGCCCTCTTCTTGAAAGGGGGCCGAGAGCAGCAGCTCATTTCCATTTAAGGCGAGACACGGCAGGCAAAAACATCGTTTTTTTTCACTGGTCAATTTTGAGATTTTGGGCTATTTGTCTTCAATAACATGTCTTATTTCAGACTTGTGGTGAAAAAAATTCCAAAATACACATTTAGGTCTTTATTTTACTACACTTTGTCTGTTTGCGTCTGTAGATTTCTCCTAAATTCAACAAAAAGTTGTCGTTATAAATCAACATGCTGCTCTGCGATCGCGATCTGCACCCTGTCATCACATACACCGTTGGAAAGCTCTCTCTCTCTTGCACATTCTTGTTGGATCCAAATATGGTCATTTCCTTTTTATCAGCCATCAATCGTGAAAGTACAATGGGCATTTAACTCTAAAACCGAAATGTCACTGGCTGATGTCAATTTCTGACAACGTGATTCGTTCAGATGCATCACGTGACGTGGTCTGACATTTAGATGTGTGTTTTTGACACTTTTTCTGTTCAGTTGAAGGCCATAAATGCTGTGTTGTAATGTGATTTAGGTGGTTTTCATTGTTGTTGCTAATGATTTGATAAGACATTGTGTCTGTAAATAGTTGTTTCCACTTAAAAAAGAATTAATTTTTACATTACAAATCTTTAAATGCTGTTTTCTCAAAATGAGTTTTTTTGTCATTCTCCAGTAGAAACATCTCAGCCTGTGTTGCACCTATGTACACCAAACTTTCCAGTTATACACTTAGCAGTATTCTGAAGATATTTTCAGAAGGATTTGTTTATAAATCATCCCTGGCCTGATTTATGTGACATTTTAATCAAAAAAATATGGCGAGAATTGATTTTTTTAAGGCTTTGGACAGTATATTTTGATTTCCTAGGTAATGAAAGCATATATCCTGAAATCCCTCTGAAATTATTTTTTCATCTTGTGTGTAAACAAAATGAAAAAAATAATTTTGCACCTGGCTTTATCATATGTTCAGATCTATCTACCGAAAATATATGCAAAAGGTAACACTTTATAATAACTACACGCTTATAATCATTAGTTAAGCATGAGTAAACAGTTAATTCATCATTCATAAAGCATTAATAGACATTAATAAGCAGTTTATAAATACAGCTATAAATGCTTTCTTCTTGATTTACAAGCATATCTATAATTTATTTAATAATTGTATTTTCATCCTTTATTAATGATCAATTTATTATTTCTAAATGAATAATTGCATTTTTTATAAACCAGTTATTTAAGAGTTTTCAGTGGTTCATAAGATTACTTAGAACGTGTAAGTAAATGATTAATAAACTATTTAAATGTACATTCATACATCTTATTATTCAGACATATAGTGATGGTTACTTAGTGTGTTAATAAATGCTTTATTAACATGTATTTATGCTGTAATTCAGGGTTAATTCGGGTAGTTATAAAGCATTTAGTAGTGGTCAGTTAACTATGTTTGTGAGCTCATCTAAAGTGAGGACTATTCATGCCTTGTAAAGCATTTACAAAGGAGATTTAAAGGCTGTTAAATATTTCTATGTTCTGTATCACTGTGTTGTGTTTGTTACATTTTACTGTTTAGAAGATTGATGCACCTTTAAATCTCCTTTATAAATGCTTTACAAGGCATGAATATTCCTCACTTTAGATTAGCTCACAAAATAGTTAACTGACCACTACTAAATGCTTTATAACTACCTGTATTTACTACATTTACTTACACTTTCTAAGTGATCTTATGAATGACTGACAACTCTTGAATAACTGGTTTATAAATAATGCTATACTTCATTTAGAAATTATTAATTGATCATTAACAAAGTATGAAAATACAATTATTAAACGCATTATAGATATGCGTATAAATCAAGAAAAAAAGCGTTTATAGCTGTATTTATAAACTGCTTGTAAATGTCTATTAATGCTTTATAAATGATGAATTAACTGTTTACTCATGCTTAACAAATGATTAATAGCATGCAGTTATTATAAAGTGTTACCTACATTTTTTTTATATACTTGTGTAAGTAATCAACTGAGAAAGTTTCATGGTGATATCTATTATTTAAAATTTTACCCTATTCACCTGTAGTGTCTCACCTTAAAGGGACACACACAAAAACGGTGCCTTTTTGCTCACCCTCAAAAAGTGGCAATTTGAACACGCTATAAAAATGATCTGTTGGGTATTTTGAGCTAAAAATTCACTTACATTCTCTGGGGACATTGGAGACTTATTTTACATCTTGTAAAAAATAACAATATGTGTAAAATTATGGGTGGTTTAATTTGTCTAACATTTAACAGCTGTTATTACATCATCAGAAACTATTTCACTTTCAAAGATGGTATTAAATTGCACCATACTGTAAGTGGATCAAACATGTAGAATACAGGGAGATTGGAGAGAACACGATCATTATGTGCAAATATAAGTTAATTTGTGTATATACAATTAAATGAATGCATTTAGCCAACCAAATATGGTCAAAACTGTGAAATAATGTGATTGTTAATGTAAAAATAAATCTTATGTCAGGATGAACACCTGCTAAAAAGTTTTAAAAAAAGTACACACACACACACACACACACACACACACACACACACACATATATGTATATATATATATATATATATATATATATATATATATATATATATATATATATATACACTACTGTTCAAAAGTTTGGGGTCGGTACGATTTTAAATACTTTTAAAAGAATTCTCTTCTGCTAACCATGGCTGCGCTTATTTGATTAAAAATACAACAAAAATCAGTTATAGTATTAAATATTATTCCAGTGTAAATCAGCTGTTTTCTGTGTGAATATATAGTAAAGTGTAATTTATTCCTGTGATCAAAGCTGAATTTTCAGCATCACCCGTGTCAGTGTCTTCAGTGTCAAATGATCCTTCACAAATCAGTATAATATGAGGATTTGATGCTCAAGAAACATTTATTATTATTATCAATGTTGAAACAGTTGTTGGTCTGTCAGTTGTACAGTTTTTTTTTTTTTTTAGGATTCTTTGATGAATAGGAAGTTCAAAAGACTTTTGTAACATTATAAATGTCTTTACTGTCACTTTCGATCAAATTAATTATTCCTTGATAAATAAAAGTATTGATTTCTTTCCTCCAAAAAATAAAAATAAAATTCTCACTGACCCCAAACTTTTGAACGGTAGTATATATATATATATATATATATATATATATATATATACTGACCCCAAACTTTTGAACGGTAGTATATATATATATATATATATATGACATTTTATTCTACCAGAACTTTTTCACAAAAATGCATTTTGATTTGCACATTAACCTACCAGAATTTTTGTACAAATTTCTTAAATTGTGTTTACAGTAAGTGTGACTTAAACTGCTGGTATTTTATGTCTGATTCAGTTATCAGTACATTTTGATTTGGCTGTATTAGATTTTAGTCATTGTTCTGTATTTTTTCTCAAAAATGACTTTTTCATTTATTGGTTGGAGGATCTTGATAAAAATAACACATAATGAAAAAAATTGACTGGAATTTTGAATAAATAGATGAAAACTGACTTTATGTGACAGTTTTCTATTGAAATAGCTTTAAAGCTGGTTGTCCCTGAATGGAACAAATGACAGAAAGCTGTATCTGTGAACTCAACGAGAGCCATGTGCCCTGTTAGCAACATTTAATTGTTTGCGGCCTGTAAATTTGCCCAAAATGCAATCCACCCTTCTCCTCTTCATTGCAATTCTTCTTACGAACATCAGCAATGGCCTTAAGCCAGAGTCCGATGAATTATTGAACACTTCAGTGGGAAAAAAGCCTGCCTCTGATTGATTGAAAAGTCTATGGGCAAAACAGAAGGGAGAGCCCGCCCTAGAAATATTGCCTTTCCTACACAGAGGAATCCAAAACGACACACAGCCTTAAAGCATGAAACAGCGGGAATTTCAGAAGTTGTAGACAGAGTCGAGCCTACTGCATTAACAACAAAATTAAACCATTTACCATTGCCTGTCAAAACGATTTGATGACATGGAGCGAAGCCTGCAGACAGAACCTGCAATGGAAGGAAATTAAGTCAAATGGATATACAGGAAGACACAAAGTGTACAAAGCTTAAATGAATAATTTAACAAACTCTGGTAATAATTGTCATGGCGGCTTCAAAAAAAGATTGAACTGGATGATAATATTAGAAACATAATAGCAGAGGAAAAGTATGAGTTTTGATTAATTTGTATTTATTTAGAAAGATGTATTTACAGTAACAAATTTTATTTAATAACGTTTTAAATAGTTACAAACACTGTAGTTTGTACATTATGTGAATGTGCACCTTTAACCCTCTGGGGTCGGCTATCGCGCTGGCGCGACAAGCTCACTTTATTCCTTATCAGTGCAAAAGAGACTCAAATTACTCTGTTGATTTTGATCTTACATATAAGTGTTGTACATTATTAGATCCTGTTAAGTGTCTATTTTTTTTGTGGATACTCACAATAGTAGCAGAAAACAAAGTGTTCTGCTTTTTGTCAAACAAAGAAAAATAAACATGATGCAAATTTTGCCTTCTCTCTGTCAGTGAAGTTCATTCTGAAACGCGTCCGAAAATGAACTGTAACTAAGTAAATACTTGTCACACAGGCACGAAAGATTTTTCTTTATGAAGCTGAAATTCTATTCTTTTAAATGAAGTAATTTATATAAAAGACAAATATTCTCCGTTTATGTAATCTGTATTAAAAGAGAGAGATGTCAGTCTTTTTCCTTTCAGCTAATTATAGCGTATTACGTGTTAATGTGACCACGCCCACTGAGAGCGCGCGCTATTCAAACGCAAATGATGAGGCAAGCCATGAAAACACCCACATCAGCTGGGTAAAACATCCAGTTTAATAAGAATCTTGTACTTTACCTCGTCTTGCTGCGCTGTGAGGAATAATACTATCGTAATAATCCTGGAAAAGTTACCTCAGAAAGTTTCATTTCGAGGAGCACGAATTCAGCTGATGTAGTAAGTCATTTATTCTTAAGTGCTTTGTTCTAATCGCGTTATTGAATAGTGTCTGTAAACTGCACAAAGACTGTTTAAATATGAATTGCGTGTCTGTGTGTGAATGAATGAATGGCACAGACGCGCGGGCGATGTTGTTTACTATGTACATTGCATCTGTGCGTTCATTCACTCTCTCCTACATTAGTAAACGTTATTTTTACATGAACACATCCAAACTATATTGCTATAGCCTACTGAGATTTGTTCTAATCGCGATATAGAATAGTGTCTGTAATGACAACATTTCCTTGACTAGTTTTGGATAGATTATAAAGTTTTTACTCTAAAATAGACATCAAATAAGCTTTTGTTAGACAGTTTCTGCTCATATGTTAAATATCGTCGCTGTCCGATGAAAACCGCGTATGTCCATTTTGCCGATTTTGAGATTTTTTGACGGATATAATGTCCAGGTTCATTTCCGTATACAGCATGCTTCACATTATCTAAATGACCAATGAAAAGTTGTGAAATCATGTCATCTGATTTTCACATATATCCATTTGGTGTTAAAGCTGTCAATCACGCCACGTATCTCCTACCCTGTGGATGCATCTCGCCGGTCTCGTGAAGTTTCGAACATGGTTTCGAAGCACTGCTACTTGGGCACAGAGATATCACGCAACACCTGAAATAAAGCTTGCCACAAAGAACCGGTGAAAGTAATGATTATGCATGAAACATTTGAATTGTTGATAAAGTTGACGATACAGACTCGCCATCTTCGCAGTAGTGAACGCGCCTATAGAGAGAAATGCACACTTCATATGAAGTGCTTATTTATTAATCCAGGCAAATTTGTTGATGAAACATTGATTAAAATGAAGATACAATTTATACAAAACAAAATAAAATTTAAAGAAAGGCTTTCTACAAAACAAAACTTAGTAGATCAAAATCTGACCCATTCCAAATGTTTTCCGATATAGGCCTAATTGGTCATCTTATGATCCTCTTACTCATCTCATGCGGTTCCGTTTTCATATAATCAACATAGATGAAAAAATAAAATAAAAATTTAATTAAAAAAAAAATAAAAATAACATTGTATTATTTAAACATAAATATGAAACGTTAACGTATGTTTAAGTTTTTTAACTTATAAGCGTCACACCGCTACGCTTTGCTCACATGCTAATAATCAAATAATACCCAGCGATCTTCGAATATTATTTTTGCTTGAAAATTTCGTTTTGTATAAATTGTATATTCATTTTAATCAATGTTTTCATCAACAAATTTGCAAGCTTTATTTCAGGTGTTGCTTGATAGCTGATCTCTGCGCCCAAGTAGCAGTGCTCCGCCTGTGCTTCCCCCTCATAGTATCAGTCTATCATTGCCATGTCAGTGTATTGATTCATTGTCCCTTCATAGTTTGCAAGAGACATATAATAAACTCAGCGTATTAATAAACTGAGACGTAGGCTATTTAATAAACTGAGCGTAGCCTATTCATCTGTTTGACTGGGTCATTCTAATTAATGATCGGAAAAACGCGTATCGACCACCGTTACTGTAAAATATGCACGTATGTCCATTTAAACTCAATTTTGGTCAAATGTGGATTATATCATTACACTGGCAAGAATATGGTTACATTTAAAGTTGTCGTACCAAGTATGACAACGCTACGTTCAACTGCTTTTGAAATTACGTGTTTTTTTCACTTCCTGAAAAGTAACCGTTTTGGACATACGTGAGTTTCATCGGGCAGCGACGATATACAGTATGTTTTGTAAAAAATAAACTAATCAACTGTTATAGTGTTTGTTCCAATGCAAGCTAGGCTATATCAAAATAATGAATCCTTAACTTTGAAATATGTATGATAAAATGTATTGGCCTACTTTAAAAAAATAATACTTTATAAGAGATTTATGGAAAAATACCATTTTCTTTTTAAGATGTTTCCAACTCTAACTTTGAACCAATTCTATAGAATGGCCCATATAACCTATTTGAACAGGATTTGTTTCCAGGTATGACTAAAAATGTGCTTTTGATGTGTGTGTGTGTGTGTGTGTGTGTGTGTGTATATGTATATATATTGTCCTCGCATTCTTTCTTGTGTGACACACTTGATGAAAGGCTCATTATTATGCAGGGTCTTTGTCTTCTCAGGTGAGAACTACCTAATTATTCATGAGGGGGCTGGGCCATTCACGCCCATTCGCATATTGCCTTTCCAAACCAAAAAATATTTTTCACAATTTAAAACAATCTATTGTTTTATGTGAATGATTAGGCAGGATGATTTTCAGAAGATTTTGAAGCAAAAACTCTAGGCGACAACATCCATTAGTTAAGTCTTGTGGACACATATTTAGTATGTGTTTTGCGGCCTTATGTCAGAAACTTTAATTTTCAGTTTTTTCAATAACCATGCATAAACAATATTCTCTCAAAAATACAAACATGTACATACATGTTGCTCACATAATTATTATGGTAGCCCTGTTTGTGCTAAATAGAGTGTAATTTCACCTGGGCCATTAATATGTTTATAAGCAACTGAAAAAAGCACAAATGTCAGGGCATGTCAAAACATCTCAAGGACCCCAAAAACACCTTAGACCCCAGAGGGTTAATTACGTATAGTGGTGGGCAAAAGCCAAGTATTTTATTATATTTTTTTCATTTGGAGAAACGTTTGATTTTACTCCAAAACATAACAAAAAAAATGTTAAAAAAATTATTATGTTTCACCTTCCCTGAAAAGCCTGTGGTTCCTTGTTACATACAAGAATAAATATCTCTTAACATTAAACAGCACATAAATAAAAAATCTGCCTAATGTTACTGAGTGAAATGTCAACCCAGGAAGAGCTATAGGACTGTGAAGCTTTGGGGGTGTTGTTGTTGGTTTCGATCTACTCCATATATGTTCTGATCATCATTTTGAATCCGATCTGGACGTAGTCTTTGACAAAAATGCGATTTTCTCAGTTTTTTGCTCAAAATGTTGCTTTTTTTCAGTGCCGTACCATGAGTGCAGCAGGCGTAATTATATGACGCAGCGCCTGAAAATAAGCTACCTTCCGTCAACACAACGGAACTATTTTCAGGCGCTGCGTCATATCATTACGCCTGCTGCACTCATGGTACGGCAGTAAAGTTTCTTGATTACTACGCAGGAATGAGAGTATAGTTCCTAGCCATATCAGCCTAGAAAATCGCAACTTTACATTTTCCGTCGCTCTTAGTGCACGATGTAACTACAGAAGAGTCAAGTTTTAAATAGGAAAAATATCGAAACTCTTTGGTCATTTTTTTTTTTTTAGAAATGCTGATGGTCTTGTCCACTTCAATGATGTATGCTAAGCTATGCTAAAAGTGGTACCGCCAGAACCGGAGATCGGCTGAATGGATTCAAAAACAGTAAAACTCAACAGTTTAACTCTAGGGGAGTTGTAAAATGAGCCCATTTCCAAAAAAAGTGGAGTATCACTTTAACAGTAATAACATAATGGCTGTGTTTATGCAACTGGCCCCAGATGTTTTTTTTTTTTTTTATAATTCTTGGAAGAATGCTAGGAAAAATAGAGAAAATATTACGGAGAAAAGGATGAAATATTACAAAATTATTTTGGGTAACACTTTACGGTAAGGGTACATGAATTATCATGAATTCATGTATAAATTCATGCATGAATTATGCATTCATTCATGCATTAATATCTCATGAATCATCAGGAACTAACACAAGTTCAACGTTTTTCATTCATGACTTCATAGATGAACAACACCTTAATTAAAACATTAACTAAGATGCGTACATCATCATGAATTATGATTTATTACGCATGATCATGATATTTTCTTTGTTCACAGTTATGCCACCATTAATAGCACATTGTTCATTAGTGTTTCAAAGGACCTAGTCACCACTTTAGCTGAGGGGCCACACACATGATGAAGTCATTGATAGATAATGCTTAGTTAATGATGACTACTGTATTTGAATGTCAACAGAATTTGTGTGCTATGAGCTGTGATTGGTCTATTTTGGGGTCTGTCCAATACAGTAGTCATCATGAACTAAGCTGTAACGTGGTGCCGTTAAATCAGAGATGAGGCAGGATCCAAATGCAGCACATGCTTTATTTCACAGACTACAAACTATACAGACTGGATACAGGACTCGGGACTCAGGAACAGGATTCAAGAACAGGAACAACCAACACTAGCGTTAACAGTCAAACATTAAACAAGAACTCACAAAGACAAGGCTGAAACACAGGGCTTAAATAATCAGGGACAAACGAGCTAGACAAGATAACAAGGGGGCGTGGGAAATCAGAAACACCTGGGATAACTAATAGACAAGACAGGGAACCATAGAACATGACAGGACACAAACCCACATCGTGACATAAGCATTATCTATCAATGACTTCATCGTGTGTGGCCCCTCAACTAAAGTGGTGACTAGGTCCTTTGAAACACTGATGAATTCATGATGATGTACTCATCTTAGTTAATGTTTTAATTAAGGTGTTGTTCATCCATGAAGTCATGAATGAAAAATGTTGAACTCGTGTTAGTTCCTGATGATTTATGAGATATTAATGCATGCATGAATTTATACACGAATTCATGATAATTCATGTATCCTTACCGTAAACTGTTACCTTATTTTGTGATTTATGCTGCTTGTTAGACGATAAAAAAACAACATTCGGTTCTCATTGTGAAGCATCTCTTCAAATCTTCACATAATCCTTTTACATGAGAAAAATGATTTGCAGGAAGTACAGCACTTACAAATATCTTCTCACAAGCACAGTCAATAAGACACGTCGCTGGATAGGAAATAGTGTGAGTTTAGTTGAGGCCTACCTAATGTCTGTCCTAATAAATGAATGGAATGTCTAATACACCTTTAATGGCTACATAATCTAATGAAGTGGAAAGTTTCATGAGGCAGCAATGTTTTCTAGGTAAGACGAGAGAGAGCGAAAGAAGGAGAGAGGCATAGACTAATGCAGCAAGCATGAGCTTGAGATGTAATATGGATTTAAAGTGTTTGCTTAAGGCTCAAACCTGGTTAAGCAACTAATTCCTCATCTGAACTCCTATAGCCACGGATAATAATTCCCGCTCACATGTCTTTTTCTGTTGGAAATCCCTCACAGAAAGGGTATGAAAGATGTAAGAGGCAGATAGGTAGGCAATTATATGCGATTTTGATCAAGAAATGCTTCATCATAGTTCACCATACAGGATAAAGTAGAAATGTATATCAGGTACTGTATGTCTGTGCATACAAAATTTAGTCCTCCACAAAAAATATAAGACAGTTTCATTTGTTGCATTTTGCTAAATTAATGCCATGTCATTGTGACGGAACGGTTGCCTCCCCTTGCCACCCAGTCACTCAAATCGCCGCCCTTCGTCAGGTTCCCGACTGGAGTGGCGCTGTAACAACTAGGGCCTTGTCCACACGGACACGGGTATTTTTATAACCGTGACTTTTTTTACGCGGTTCGGCCGTTCGTCCACACGGAAATGCACTGAAACCGAACATTTTTGAAAACCCCTGCCAGGGTGAGAATTTTCAGAAACGCCGGTTACAGTGTTGTCGTGTTGACAGTGAGGGTTTTTGCCTTGCGTCGTCAGAGTGTGCGCTGTTATCCGCTGTGTTTGACGTCAGATTTGCACTTCTGATTGGCCAACGTGGCTTCACGGTAAAGGGTTATATCGCCGCCTGCTGGCGTGGCATGCTCTTGATCGCGCTTGATAGCGTGTTTTTGCGTTTTCAAGTAGACGGAGACAGAGCATGTGTGGACGGGATTTTTTTTTAAACGCTGTAGGAAAAACTCCCGTTATAAAAATACCCGTGTCTGCAGAGGCGCTGCAATAGGGCAGGCAAGGCAGGCAATTGCCTGGGGCCCCGCATTTTGAGGGGGCCCCCGAGGGCCGATCATTTAAACAATCAGAAATGTTCATATTAATATAACACGCAGTGACGCCGCAACACCTACGCATCCCCCTTAGTGGGCCCCCCTCTCTCGCAAGGCTGCGTATGGTTTTGCTGCTTCTGGCGCCTTTTTCAAACTGTCGCAGCGCTTACTCGCGTTTCTGTCTTTCTTTTACTGTCTGTACCCGAAAGAATGCATGAATTCGTGTATTAAAAATTAAGAGGACATATCCATCTGGCAGCCAGAAGCGGAAAAAAAAAACAAGATGATGGGGAAAAGAGAAAACATGACTGCGGTAAGTGATGGGGAATGAGATGATGATGATTAACTTAATTGACTTAACACTTACGTTAAGGATAATTAATGACAAACAAATCGTTTCGTCGTTCAATTCACATTTATTTTTCACAGTAGTACATATCGTTTTAAAGCACCTTTACAGAAAATACATGTATCTCGAGTGATCTGTTATCAGAGGTGACTGTTAAGTAATGGTATTTTAAGAAATGTACAAAACAAATCACACAATCCACGTTGTTAATTTCAGTTTAGTTTCACTTAAGATTAATTACTAGTAATGTTAATATGTTACTGAAAAACTGTGTTTAGCTAGGGGGTTGCACTTAGCAACAGCATGTAAAGTGTTAGACGGTATTAATGCAGGCTGAAATAGAATACCGTTAAAGGATTAACGTTAGTTCACCTCAAAATGAAACTTTCCTACTAATTTACCCAATGCCATCCAAGATATCATGTCTTTTTTTCCTCAGTGGAAGATAATTTTTTTTTTTTTGAGGAAAACATTTCTGGTTCCCTTTCAAGGGAACTTCGAGCTGCGTTTGAGACGCGGTGGGAACGCTCTGCGTGATTGCGTCATGAAGCACGTGTAAAATAAGTCCAATGGAAGCCCGATACGTCATGGGTGACGTCATAGACCAGGAAACTATAAAGCACCCTTGAAAACAGACCGCGACAGCTTCTGTTGTCTTCAGCAAGCGCTCTCTGTGATTCTGTCCTTGTCTATTTATTGTTGTTTGTCAAGCCCAATATATATATCACTATCTATCATTATGGCGAGCAAAGCAATATTATAGACGTTGTGTTGTTCCCTGCCCTCGTTACATCACGGGTGGGGACACACATCAGCTTTTTGTTGCTGTTTGGGAGTGGAGCATGCAACAGTCATTTCTCGAGGGATCTGACTGTGCATTGCGAGAAGCTGTCCGTGAGGACGCTCCGCTCCCGCCGGGCGTTCTTCGAGGAGGACGGTTCGGTTCGCGTTCCCCGAGCGGGTCTCTCTGTTGCCGAGGCTCGGAGACGGCTCGTATTTCGGGGTTCGAAAACGGATCTGACAGCGGGGGTTGGGACGGGCTCCGCCCTTTCTCAGCTTTCACATGCCAGATCTAGTGTGCTGCGATTTCCAGTTCCGAGGAATTGGTATCGTTAGTGTTTTGTTTAAAAAGAAAGAGAACAAAACAAATACAAATCTTTATAAAAAGGCAGATGTTTGAGTTTTCAATGAATAAATTTTCCAGCTCATAACTCTGTTGAATAAAGAGGAGCTTTTTTAAAGAAAAAAAAGAGGTTTTATCTGGTGCTGTTGTCAGTTAAATATTTACTGGCCAGCTGAACATTATGAGATTGAAAATAAAGAAGAGTTTGTTAGATGAACTGTATCTTAAAACAGGAAAACTCTGTATCTCAGCCTCCTCGTCGGGGACTGTGGTTTTTCCCTATCTCCACACTGAGGTGTCGAGATCGTGGAATAAACCGGTTTGTATTTTATGTGTTTAATCCCCAGATGTCTGACTATAGTAATGTTTGGGTATTAAGTATCATAGTATGACATTGCCTCGGGTTAAAGAGACGCTTGCGAGCTTTCTCTCTCCCGAGTCGGCGTTATCGTTATTAACCCCGACGTTACCCACCAGCCATCTTAATAATGAATACATTTTTATTAGGCAGCGCTGGTGGGTAGAGTATATAAGGACATGGATGAATGTGAGGGGCGACTCTCTGAGGAGGGTCGCAGCGCTGCCAGTTCGGTTGTTTCCTGCTGGTGGCCGCAGAGTGATATATATGTATATATATATAAGTTTTTTCTGATATAAAGATAAAGGAAAATAAAGATATAATTATGTCTGTTCTTCTGGACGCTCCGCTTTCAAGAAAACTAAGAAATAAACCATTCAGCGGCGTTCCAGAGGTTTCTTCCTCACCAATCTAATGTTCCTGAGATGGCCTATTAAGCTCCTCTCAGCACAAAGTGCAAAACAAAGCGTCGCCATTCGGGCTCCTCCGCAATTGAGGGGTACCTGGCTGGCGGTCGCAGTCTAGCCAGTTAGAGACATGCAAGATCTAAGGACTGTTTTATCTCTAAAATAGCTTTGACAAAGAAGAAGCCCTGACGCCGAGGCGATCAGGCTTCTAAGGGTGGTCCCCTCTGGGGTAGGGACGGTTTTGAGAAATCGTTTCTCCTCAGCGCCCTTTGGGGTGCGACTCTCTGAGGAGGGTCGCAGTACTGCCAGTTCGGTTTCCCTGCCGGTTCGCCGTTTCAGGGCACCAAGGTGTCAGTGTCCCCAAACGAGCCTTCAAATAAGAAAAAAGAAGAGCAGTCAGTTCGGTTCCCCTGCCGGTTCGCCGTTTCAGGGCGCCGAAGTGCCTGCTTTTTTCAACGATCCTCCAAGGAGGGTCGTAGGAACTAAGCTAGTTAGAGGTAGGCAAGATCTGAGGACTGTCATTATCTCTAATAAAGCTTAGACAAGAAGTCCTGTCGCAAGAAAACGAGGCCATCAGGCTTCTGAGGGCTCCTCCGGGGCAGGGACGGTTTTGAGAAATCGTTTCTCCTCGGCGACCTCTGGGGTGCGACTCTCTGAGGAGGGTCGCAGCGCTGCCAGTTCGGTTGTTCCCTGCCGGTTCGCCGTTCAGGGCACCGAGGTGTCAGCGTCCCCATACGATCCTCCGAGGAGGATCGTAGAGCGGTCAGTTCGGTTGTTCCCTGCCGGTTCGCCGCTTCAGGGCAGCGTAGTGACTGTTCAACCAAGGGACGGTTTTGAGAAATCGTTTTTCCTCTGGGGTGCAACTCTCTGAGGAGGGTTGCAGCGCTGCCAGTTCGGTTGTTCCCTGCCGGTTCGCCGTTCAGGGCACCGAGGTGTCAGCATCCCCATACGATCCTCCGAGGAGGGTCGTAGAATGGTCAGTTCGGTTGTTCCCTGCCGGTTCGCCGCTTCAGGGCGCCGTAGTGACTGTTCAAACAAATCCAGAGGCCAGTCTTGAGAGACTGGTTCCCCTAGTAAATTTCTGGCAGCGTGGATACTACTGCCACATATTTCTCAGTGGGTCCTGCACACTATAGAAAAGGGTTTCAGAATTCAGTTCGGTTCTCGTTCGCCCAGATTTCTAGGGGTCCTCCTCTCATTGGTGGACCCCGAGCAGGCTTTGGTTATGGAGCAGGAAGTACTGTCACTTCTGCAAAAGGAGCTGTAGAAGGGGTTCCTCCTCCCAGCAGACAGCCATTACTTCATTGTTTCCGAAAGAGGATGAGGGGGGTTCCCGAGGTTTGCTTTCGGGGGCGAAGCATACCATTATCAGGTTCTTCCTTTCGGCCTAGGTTTATTACCCCACACCTTTACAGTATGCGTGGGTGCAGCTCTGGCTCTTCTGAGACTCCAGGGCATTCGCGTATTATACTACATCAATGATTGGTTGTTCCTAGCTCAATCTGAGTTTATGGCAGTTCGGCATCGAGATGTCGTTCTGTCTCATTAAGGATGTTGGGGTTGCCTCTCAACGCCAAGAAGAGTGTGCTCTGAGGACCACTTTTCTAGGTGTAGCAATTCTTACAGCCGTAATGGGGTATATCTAGGCCAGTCACTCACTGTGAAACAGTTTCAGACGGGTGGGTCTCATGGCAGTTGCGTCCAACGTATTACTTTTGGCCTTCTGTTCATGAGACCCCTGCAGTGGTGGCTCAGGACCAAGGGGTTTTCTCCGAGGGGAAATGCGTTTTCGCATGATCAAGGTCACGCGGCTATGCCTTCGTGCTTCGGTCATGTGGAAGAACCTTGGTTCCTCGCCCAGGCCCAGTGTTGGGGGCTTCTTGTCGACGCATATTGCTATCGACGGATGCTTCCCTCACAAGTGGGGGCGATCATGAGTGGTCGCTCGGCGAATGGCGGACAACACACTGATGGTCTCGTATATCAGAGCAGATATCCTGTTGAGGCAGGGGCTGAGGCCCAGGGGATTGGAGACTTCACCCCGAGGTGGTGGAGCTTCTTAGGGAGAACTTTGGTCTAACTAAAGTCAAGTCGACCTTTCACATCGTTTGTACAACGCATTGCTCTATATGGTTCCCCCTCACGCAGCCAGCTCTTCTCAGACTGGATGCGATGGTGCAGGTGTGGCCGAGGCTGCACCTGTACGCATTTCCCCCGATATCTATGCTCCTGGAGGTTCTGGAGAGGGTTCGCCGGGAAGGGGCTCATCTGCTACTAGTAGCCCCATACTGGCCGACTCGAGTTTGGTTCTCGGACTTTGTCTCTTCTGGACGGCTCTCCCATGGAGATTCCGTTCAGGAGGGACCTGCTGTCCCAGGCAGGGGCCACGATATTTCACCCTCGACCGGAGTTGTGGAAACTGTGGGCCTGGCCTCTGAGGGGGCCAGGCTCATAGAATCCAGTCTCTCTACTGAGGTCGTTGAGACATTCTCCATTCCAGAGCTCCTTCCACGAGAAGACTGTATGCACTGAAATGGAAATTATTCTCCACCTGGTGTGGTGAGCGTCAGTTAGATCCTGTTAACTGCCCTGTTGGTTCAGTTCTCGATTTTCTGCAAGACCGTTTCTCTGCTGGATTATCTCCTTCCACCTTAAAAGTTTATGTGGCGGCTATTTCGGCCTATCATACCCCTCTGGGGTGTACTTCTATTGGGAGAGATCCTCTGATTATTCGTTTTCTCCGTGGTACATTGAGGTTGAGACCTGCACTGCACTCTAGAGCACCGGCTTGGGATTTAGCCATTGTACTTGAGGGTCTGGCTCTGGCTCCCTTCGAGCTTATTGAAGAGGTTTCAGAAAAATTCCTCACTTTGAAAGCTTTATTTCTCCTTGCTATTTCATCTATCAAGAGAATTGGAGATTTGCATGCCCTGTCGGTTGCTCCGTCATGTCTGGAATTTGCACCTGGTATGGTGAAAGCATTTCTATACCCTAGACCGGGTTATATTCCTAAGGTCCCAGTTAATGTTGGGGGCCCAATAGTGTTGCAGGCCTTTTATCCTCCACCTTTTAATACCCCAGATCAGGAACAACTGAACCTGTTATGTCCAGTTCGGGCATTGGATGCCTACGTTCACAGAGCTGCCCTGTGGCGTAAGTCAGAGCAGTTATTTGTATGTTTTGGGTCACTCAGAAAAGGGTGCCCTGCATCTAAACAGGTTATGAGCAAATGGATAGTCGAGGCTATATCATTGGCTAATGAAGCGGCCGGTCAGCCTTCACCTATGGCTGTACGGGCCCATTCTACAAGGAGTATGGCGGCCTCTACGGCCTTAATTTCGGGTGTTTCCCTTCTTGACATTTGTAATGCGGCAGGTTGGTCCTCTCCACATACATTTGTCAGGTTTTATGACCTTGACCTCTCCACTCCTGGGGCGAGGTTGCTTGCTTCTTAGTGTGCGCAAGGACTTCACACAGAACGGGCATTTGTCACTATGGCGTAGTGGGTATGGGGTTCCCACCGCGTCTCAAACGCAGCTCGAAGTTCCCTTGACAGGGAACGTCTCAGGTTACGTATGTAACCCTGGTTCCCTGAGAGGGAACGAGACGCTGCGTTTGCCTGCCATACTTCCTGCATGCCCTGATCGACTTGCTTCAGACTTTTTCAGAAGCTGTCGCGGTCTGTTTTCAAGGGTGCTTTATAGTTTCCTGGTCTATGACGTCACCCATGACGTATCGGGCTTCCATTGGACTGATTTTACACGTGCTTCATGACGCAATCACGCAGAGCGTTCCCACCGCGTCTCAAACGCAGCGTCTCGTTCCCTCTCAGGGAACCAGGGTTACATACGTAACCTGAGACGATTTTTCTTCGAATAATGGACTTCAATGACAACCAACGTTTTTAAGTCCAAATCAATGCAGTTTCAAAGGTCTTTGAAGTGCTTCAACGGGCTGTGTACGATAGCATCTGAGGAAGAGGGTCTTATCTAGCGAAACGATTGGTCATTTTCTAAAAAAATAATATACTTTTTAACTACAACTGTTCGGATTGAGATGATCTGCAAACCGCCGGGAACTACGTCATCACATTGAAAGGTCACGCTCGATGTCGCCGGCGCCGCCCCACTGTTTATGTAATGGGTAGAGAAAAGGGCCTCATATATTAGTTTGGTTTAAAAAAACAGTTGCCTCCTCCTATTTTTTTGCTTTTGTTGCATTGGAGATAGCATTTCCATGTGTTTCGCTTCGCGCCGGTGGATGGCGCTGTTGCGCTGCTTCGCCGTGGTGGGTTGCCGTGGAGACGGTAGCTAGAGCGCTCAGAAATAAACATCCAGCGCTTGAGAAAGACATAATTTCTGTATCTCCACTTCTTTCCAACCCACAGGTATATTTTTAAACCTTTCCAATCTCTGTTAAACAGTATTGAAATAGTATATCACCAGTACGGTTGTCTAGGTGATGTATGTTGTCATGTTCTGTGTAGAAATGGTATTATGCTGTGTTTATACTGTTGTTAGCAGCTTTAGCTAACGAGCTAGTTGAAGTTAGTCTGTCACTGTCTGTCACCGTCAGTGAAGGTTCCGTTCTCGTCTTTTTGTACGGACTGTAAACAGTTGTGTTGAGTGAACATCGGTATGTTTAAAGAGTAAGATGTAATGCTTATTAAGTCTCTCTGACTTCGTATCATTTTGTTTGTATTGCCGGTGCTCGTTCGGTATACATTTTGTTAACCAGCGCCTTCCAATGTTCTATGGAGGTTGCGCCGCCGTCATTTAAAGTGCGCGTGCCTAGACACACACACAAACGGCAGACCAATGTGTTGTGCTGGTGATTGATTATCACACAGTCATGTGAACAGTTTAAATCATAATATAATATAATCTATAGTGTCATTTGTTGATGTATATTTGATATATTATACAGTAAGACTGGTATCCATTTCACAATATGTTATTAATGGGTTTTGTATTTTATCTGATATATACCAATGCTTTACATGTTGGTTTGTTTATTGTATTCAGTATAGTTATAGACAATTTCTATATTATATAGTCCATGTAATGGCTAAAGTTTCGGTTTATGATCTCATAGTACTATTGAGATATGTGACTCAAAGAAGCAGAAATAAACATCCAGCGCTTGAGAAAGACATAAGTTCTGTATCTCCACTTCTTTCCAACCCACAGTGCTATTCAGCCTGTGGCTTTGTACCTGCCCAGATTCCCCTAGGTCTGAGGCCGGTAACATTTACAAAAGGGACTGTGCGAAGGAGGATAGTTCAAATTGTATTGTATGTTGAATGACATATTTATGTCTTTGTGTCATATTAATGTTTAAAATGGTCCGTAGGGCGGTACTTCCGACGGCGCCGGAGACATCGAGCGAAAGTATATAATTTTTTTAGAAAATGACCTATCGTTTAGCTATATAAGACCCTCTTTCTCAGCTGCGATCATGCACAAAACTTAATTTCTCTTCCACTGAGGAAAGAAAGACATGGGCTACGTTCACACTGCAGGCTGAAACGACCCAATTCCGATTTTTTTGCCCCTATGCGACCTGTATCTGATCTTTTCATGACAGTCTGAACGACACAGATCTGATCTTTTCAAATGCGACCCAGGCCACTTGGGTATGTGGTCCAAATCCGATATGTATCCGATCTTTTCAAATGCGACCTCAATCTGAACGGCCAGGTCACATGTATCCGACCCGCACGCCATTGATATGCGACAAACTTCATAATTCTGCGTTGAAGTAGGCGGGAATGAGAAGATAAACAAGTTAGCTATCGTACGATAGCACGCACCTGTAGCTAGCCACTACACTCCAACGCGTTGCACTGTTATGGTCCGCAGCAGACGTGTCTCTTCCCGTGACAGAGTTAATCGAGGGTGCTCAAACATAATCGAAGGTGGATCTGGTCATTCGGAAGTTACTGATGAATTCTGTATTAGTGAAGCCACTCACATCAGTATCCCACCACTCCTGGCGACTCCGACCCACACAAATAACTTTAATATTGCTAAACGAGCTCCAGTGTTAATAATAATAATAATAATAAATTTTATTTGTCATGCGCCTTTCTCAGACTCAAAGCGCTACAGTACAGAACAAAACAATCAAACATGAGGATAAAATAAATAAAGAAATAGTAAAAAGAAGTACAACAAAATAATACAATTATAAATTGAAAGCTTGACTAAAAAGATATGTCTTAAGAAGTTTCTTAAAACAATCCAGAGAATCAGCATCCCTAATAGTTGTAGGTAATGTGTTCCATAATTTTGGTGCGTTGTAGGAAAAGGCCCTTCCCCCCATGGTTTTTAATTTACAACGAGGCTGCCACAGAGAAAGAGAGCCAGCAGAACGGAGAGAGCGAGCGGGAATGGATGGAGAAACTAAATCACAGATGTAATCTGGAGCCAACCCATGTACTGCTCTATAGGTTAAAATCAAGGTTTTAAAATCAATACGTAGCTGAACTGGAAGCCAATGCAGTTGCTGGAGCACAGGTGTAATGTGTTGGCGTGAGGATGTATGAGTCAAGACACGTGCGGCCGAGTTTTGTATATATTGCAACCTCCTAATAGAATTTGCTGGTAAACCCGCAAAGAGAGAGTTACAGTAATCAAGCCTCGATGTGATGAAGGCATGGATAAGCCTCTCTGCATTAGGCCTAGAGAGAAATGGTCTAATGGTCTCACTGTTGACATTCATGTTTAGCTACTTCCGCAAACAAGTGACGTCGTTGACCGTTGAGTACTCTTCTGCGCATGCGGGTCACTTCTGGGTCATTTCACGTTCACACAGGAGATAAAAAAAGGTCGCATTTAATTGGAAATGTGAACGCCTTGCAAAAAATCTAATTTTTTCAAAAAATCGGATTTGAGCATTAACCGTCAGACGGTCTTCGGTCATTTATGACCGGAAAATTTTCTGTTTTGAATTTCTAAAAATCACAGCTTCATCGGAATGTTATGAAACTTGGTGACTTTTATGGCATTAGGTATGTGAATACAAAAAAAAAAATTGAGGTCATGATCCGAGCATGCTAAGTGGTCGTAAAAAAAATAGTCACACTTGTGGTCTTCGGTCAAAAATGACCGACCCATAGGAAATTAATGGGAAATTTACAAAAACACAAAAATTCTCTGAATTTTTGTCTGTACAATCTACAAATCGGCCACGATTCCAAAAAAAAGTACACCGCAGTAAAGGGGTGATACTCTATAACATCAAGAGTGCAAAAAATTCACACACACACACATA
This sequence comes from Rhinichthys klamathensis goyatoka, assembly GCF_029890125.1. NCBI lineage: Eukaryota > Metazoa > Chordata > Actinopteri > Cypriniformes > Leuciscidae > Rhinichthys > Rhinichthys klamathensis. The sequence continues at coordinate 895,930 of NW_026606877.1, forward strand.
CAAACGCACTTTTATACACATACACACCAAAAAATTCAGATTACAAAAAATCTGTTTGAATTTTTAAAAACCACAGCTTCATCGGAATGTTACGAAACTTGGTGACTTTTCTGGCATTAGATATGTGAACACACAAAAAAAATTTAGTTCATGATCCGAGCATGCTAAGTGGTCGTAAAAAAAAAATAGTGACGATTTTGGTCTTCGGTCAAAAATGACCCCCATAGGAAATGAATGGGAAATTGACAAAAACACAAAAATTATCTACAAATCGGCCACGATGAAGAAAAAAGTGCTCAGCAATGAAGGGGTGAAACTCTAAAACATCAAGAGTGAAAAACATAACATAATTAATAATCATAATTAATATATATATATATATATATATATATATATATATATATATATATATATATATATATATATATATATATGTATATATAATTAATATAATAATTATTAAAATTATTAAAATAATAATTAATAAAATGTTATAAACCTTGGCAAAAAGCATTATTTGAGAATTTCTGAAAAAATACATTCAATCCACATCTTAAAAGTAAGTAATTTGGTCCAAAAACAACTAGAATTCACAAGCATCTCCATTTAGAGCTATATAGGTATCTAGTGGTAAACCCATGCAATAACATGATTTATTTAATTGTATGTTTAATAAATGTATTTTTTTTTCTTTTCTTTTTTTTCTGAAAGCCTAGTCTCTATTTTAACCGACAATACTGCATAGAAGAAAAATAAATAAAAAATAAAAATAAAATAAAAAATGCATTATTTTCAATGGCAAAAAATTTACCATAAATATTGCATAAATATTAGTAAGTTCAATCAAATTGTCTCAAAATACTAAATTAAAAAGAATAAATATTATAGAACAAAAATAAATTGCATTGGTTTTACTGGGATGGAGGAAGTTTCATTTTTAGGTGTCCGGTCACTTCTGACCGGGAAGGCCCAGGATGTGACTCCGAAACGAAGACCGTCTGAGGGTTAAGCCCCTGCAGTGTGAACGCAGCCATGGATATATTGGATGGCATTGGGGTGAGTAAATTGGTGAAAATGGTAAGTTCAGAGTGTCAGATAGTCCTAATATAGAATAATAAAATAAATATTAAATGAGATGCTAACCATATATTTATTATGTAGGAGCATTACTTAAGTTCCTGTGACCACCACTTCAGACAGAGGATTCTCCAGTCCCTCCTGACAGTGAAAATGGTAAGTTCAGAGTGTCAGATATAGTGCTAATATATTTCAGTATACTGGCATGTGCTTTATGAAAGTATTTTGTGACTAAATATCTGCTAATGATGAGGAAACACCACTCACTTCTTCCACAACACCACTCACTTTTTCCACATGCAGTAGTGTTGATCTTGACAAAGGTACTACAAGATTCCTAATGTCTCACGACCCTGCAAAATGGCCAAGGATTCTTAAAGATCGTGAGCGCTGTGAAATTGTGGGAAATGGCCCAGTCCAAGTAACCGATGCAGTGTTTCCACAAAATAACGAAAAAGTTCCTCGACGGTTCACAAAAGAAAATTTTGAGATTGTAATGAAAAATGGAGAGAAAATCGAGATCGTGGCTTATATACTCTATCAGCACAGATGCAGTATTCTGCTTTGCATGCACACTGTTTGGTAAATGTGAAAATGCTCTCAGCAAAGGTGGATTTCGCACATGGAAGAATATAGCCAGTCATTTAAAAGAACATGAGTATTCAAAGGCACATGCTGAGAATATGGAAAGCTGGCATAATCTTCAGAAGAGGTTGCTAACTAAAACAACCATTGATCAAGTCCATCAAGATTTATTGCAGATTGAAGTGCAACATTGGAAAGGTGTTGTAAGGAGAGTGATTGCCATCATCTGCCATCTTGCTGAGCGCAACCATGCTTTGAGGGACCACACAAATGTTTTATTTGACCCACACAATGGCAATTTCTTGTCACAGGTAGAGTTAATGGCACAATTTGATCCCATTCTAAATGAACACATAAGGAGGATTCAAAACAAAGAGGTAAAGGTTCATTACCTTAGCAGTACGAGATCATAACATTAATTGGAGACAAAATAATGCAGGAGATAGTTAGCAGGGTAACCAAAGCGAAGTACTATTCTGTCATAATGGACTGTACTGACGTCAGCCATACTGAACAACTTTCTGTTGTGTTGAGAATTGTGAATTGTGAATCTTCTTTTGGAGCCTTCATCACTGAACATTTCTGTGGATTCATTGATGTACAGGACACATCTGGAAAAGGTCTATATGATACCCTTTTGGAAAAACTTGAGAAGCACAACTTAAAGATTTCAGATTGTCATGGCCAATCCTATGGCAATGGAAGTAATACGATGGGCAGTAAACAGGGAGTTCAGACAAGAATCTTGCAGCTGAACAACAAGGCATGGTGTGTCCCATGCAGCAGTCACACTCTGAACCTGGTCAGTGGCGGATTTAGCAAATTGGGGGCCCAAGGCGAAGGTATATTGGGCCCCCCATCCGATCTTTAAAAGAGAACGAAAATGTTTTTTGTTTTTTTTTGAAAAAATAAACCATTAAATGGCACTTTCTGGAGAGTTTTGTGCAAAGAAATATAGAAAAAAAGTAGGTCTAGCAAGTCTTATATTTCTGTAATTCACACAGATCAAACACAAATATGCTGACTGAATAGATTGCTAGTTGAGAAACACTGCTTTAATTAATGTTTTTATGATGACTTTGTGAAAGGTTAACTAAACAGCATGAGCCGTCTTCCAGCTGGCCAGTAAGTTATTTGGCAAATTTCATTCATTACAGATCTGTATTATGCTATAGTTTTTGATAGTGTTATACATTTCTCACAGATAATCACGATGATCATTGCGTTTGTCTTACCGAATGTGGTAGCTTAATGCAATTACAGTTTGTCTGTAAGCTTTTTTTTTATTATTAATGCCGACAGTAAAATGTTGCCAGATATTGCTACGAAAAACAAGAAAAACAAAACAAAATAAAAATAATAATCCGAAATAAGTTCAAAGCTTGTGTTTTGGAAATAAGGTTAATATATCACTAACCCTAACATACAACTTTCCACTTTAATAACTTCCTAAAGTGTCACATTAAATCAGAAAAACCGGTCCAGGAGACTACTGCCACCTTTCCATTAGGTGGATCTGGCAACACGTAGGCTGCACCCGCGCACTCACAGCGCGCTCTCAAGCCCCGTTCACTGCGCTAGCTTCTCGCAGCAACATGAATTTCAAACACTCATATGAGGTGGTTTAAACTGCTAATTAATCATTCAGAGAGCGTGACATTTTATTTTGAAAGTAAAAAAATGACAGAGTTCCGGACCTCGTCACCTCATAGCTGGCTACGACCACTTGTAACATATCGTTAGCATTGTTGTCATTGTCAACGGGCATCACAAAAAAGTTTGTTACCTTCTGCAATTTTGCTAAAAACGTTTTGCTTTCCTCCCGCTTCCTGCTTTTTCAGCACCGCTTGGGTAGCTTCGCTTCATTTTTACTCTGTCTACTACTCTGTACACTCTGTCTGTCACTCTGTACACTGTCTGTTAATCACTTATTTTTCTCCGTCAGTTTTTTTGGCGCATTACAGCCTTGTCACTTTCGCACGCAGAAAGTGAGATAATGGAATAGTCCAATGTAGTGAGGTGGGGGCCCCCCTCCTGTCTGCGACACTAATGATTTGATGCCTTTTTTCGCAAATGTTTTTTTAGAAATATATAATTTGCGTAAAAGTAAAAACAAAACAAAAACTTAAGCATAATTTAATGGGGCATTTTGGGGGCCCCTAGGTAGCTCGGGGCCCAAGGCAATTGCCGACCTTTGCCTAATGGTTAAGTCCGCCCCTGAACCTGGTCTTGGCAGATACAGCGAAGTCATCTGTGACATCAGTCTCTTTCTTTGGTGTTCTGCAGAGATTGTATAATCTCTTTGGCTCATCTGTGCAGCGCTGGGCAGTACTAGCAAAATGTGAAGCATCTTACTTCCAAATCTTTGTCAACAACGAGATGGGAGGCTCGAATTGATAGCGTGAAGGTGGTACGTTACCAGCTGCCAGAGATTGTGGAAGCCCTGTCTGCCCTCCAGAAATTTGCTGTGGAGAAGAAAGACTCGGAGACAATGTCCATAGCAAACAGCATTCAGAATGAGCTAATGACTTGGCGTTTTGTCCTGTGTGTGGTAATCTGGTACAATGTCTTGTATCAGATTAACCATGTGAGCAAAATTCTTTTGAGCCCAAGTGTTTCTCTAGAAACACTTAAAAAGGAAACTCAGGGAGTGCAAACATACTTGAAAAATTTCAGGGAAAGTGGACTTGCTGCTTGTCAAACGGATGCAAGAGAGATAGCAGAAGCTAGATATTGACATGACATTACCTGAGAAAAGACAACGCAAAAGATCACGGCAATTCCTAAATGAGGGCAGAGATCAGACACAATCCACACCAGAGGAGTCTTTCAGAAGAGATTTTTTTCTGCCCTTGGTTGACACAGCCATTGGAAGTCTCAATGACCGATTCTGTGAGCTGGAGGATGTTTATGCCATGTATAGTTTTCTGTTCTCAAAAGAAAACATGAGAGAAGCCATGCATAGTGGACAACTCGAAGACAACTGCAAAAAAATGGAAAGAGCCTTACATGACATACATTCAGAGGATTTGGTTATGGAGGTCAGGGCTGCTGTCCATACCTTTCCTGATCATTCATCTACTTCACCAAGCGACATGTTAGATTACATCTTCAAGGAGCAACTTCTAGATTTGTATGGAAACTTGAGCATTGCTCTTCGTCTGCTTCTAACACTTCCTGTCACCGTTGCCTCTGGTGAGAGAAGTTTTTCAGCTTTAAAGCTGATTAAATCATACACTCAGGTCAACAATGAACTAAAAGAGGCTCTCAGCACTGGCACTAATTTCCATTGAACGGAACATACGAAGGTATTTGGATATGGAGGACATAGTGACAGCATTTGCCGTAGCTAAGGCTCGTAAGCAGCGTTTTTAAGGTGACAATACATTATTAATTTGAAGATTTATGTACTGTATCTTGATAATTATATTGTATCTTGATAAAACATAAGTACTTTAATGTTGTAAACAATAAACAATTTATGTTCTGTTAGATGTGTTTTGACTACTTTTTGTATGTTGTATAATTATATATCTAGGTAACAAAGAAATATTTACAAAAAAAATATTTTAGAAGGGCCTCATTGATTAATTTTGCCTAGGGCCCCCACTCAATGTTGGTTCGCCTCTGCGTGTCCGTGTGGACAAGGCCTAGGACTGGCGGTGCCTGATGAGGCACACCTGAATCGAATGGAGCATCGTCACATAAAATAATTTTTTAAGTCCACATAAAATCAAAATTAGTGTGTTTAGTATGAATATGTTAGCCTTACTGTTATCTATAAGCTAGTGTGCTCCAAAAAAATGACAAAATTCACATTTAGAACATATAAGCAAACTTACAGTCTCTCACTTCCACCAATATGGATCAATGATTTTGATGACACCACTATTCACTTCAGCTTCTCATCAGATTTTCTGTCCAATCAAATACTCTCTAGAATCTAAAGTGTCCCGCCCCCTACATTATAAATAGACACTGAAGCTGCTAAAATCAATCAGTTCACACATTTACTATTTTCCACACGGTGAATGGCATAGTGCACTGTATAAAGGATAGGGAATGTCAGACGTAAATATGCTTTTCATGGGGGCGAATTAAGTCTTTTTTCACGTTATTGCCATGCGAACGGCCACAGCTTGCACACAGTCTGCTCCGGTCAAGAGATAAGATAGCACAGAGCTGATCATATGTGAGAATCAACTTTTGCTAGTTTAACGACGGGAAAAAGGGTTGGTGCGCCCAGCGAATTGTCTAAAAGGGTTGTCCCTATTCTCTTAATGAGTAATGGGTGTGTTTTGGGCTTAACGTGCAAGAAACCAATCAGAGTCTCATCTCCCAATCCCTTTAAAAGCCAGTTGTTCTCGCGCCATGGCGGATTCGCTATTTACATGGCGGAATCTGCAAGCGGAAAAACTTAACGCTTCTCTAGCGAGGAAACAGATCTGCTCGTGCGCGAGGTTAAAGCGCGCAAGCATACCATCTAAGGGACAAAGTGTGCGTGTGTTGTGGACCCGCCTATAGGCACATATTACTAACAAGCTTTCTAAATAACAAAAACAAATATTGTGCCATTGACCATAGACCAGGCTTCAGTTGGTCAATGGCACAGGTTATTTCAGTTGCCTCAAAATAGCAACGTCCCAACAATGTGCCCGAACACACCTTGTTTTCAGACCAGCACGCCCATGGGCGCACATGCATTTGCTATTTAAACAATGTGGTGCATGACGTGAAAATGATAACTGCGTCGGGCTGAAACTAGCAAAAAACACTAAGCCTGGCGCTGCATTGCACTGCGTGTATGATAGGGCTCTTTATGTTTATTTGTTTTTGTTAATAAAAACGCCTTTCAGAGGTGCCACACCCACTGTGTCTGTCATCTGATCCTCCCGCCACAATATTTATTGCACAAATAAATCGGTCATGATACAAGTTATGACAGCCACTTTTTAAATGTTTACATTTCAACAACAAATTTAAGTAGAAACAAAATTAAATAATTTAAAAAAAGTTTATATAAAAACTGCCTTATATGCTAAATGTTTGTTGGCACACAACTAAGTTTTGTTCAATATTGAATAAATAATTAGCAATTATTCAGTTCAAACTCTGTTCCTAATTTTAACATTTATTATAGTAATGTACCAACTGACAGGGTTTCTTAAGCTTTAGTTAAAAGATTTATTTTCATATGATCAAAATTAATCAATATCAAATCAAAATCAAGAGCTTGTGAATCGAATTGATTCTGAAATATGTGTTAATACCCAGCCCTAGCAAGTCGTCTGGAGCAATATGATAGCTTTGGAGTAGACTGATTTTATTATTGCAAGTTATTATTCTCTCGTGAGAACATAGCTTGTTTTGGCAACATCTGGAGGTATAGTGCTTTTAACAATAATCTGTTGCTTTTAATGAAGATACACATCTGATATTATTATTCAAGATTTAGCTAATGTGTTTGTTAGCAGATGTTTTGAAATTCATTGTCTGTGTATAGAGCAATATTTCACTATTTGTGTTGTATCAGGTGCACCTCGGTTTAATTTGTCATTTCTTAGAGTCCATATGTTTGTTTTGTTTATTTTTTTTTTTGCTCAAGGGTGTAGACACTCCTGCTTATGCATTATCTTCATACCACTGCACTTGCAAGATATTCTGCCATAGTCTCCTGCTAAAACATTATCTTAAACCAACCTAAAGTGATTTAGAGGTCTTAAACAGCTGGTTTAAGCTGGTTTAGTTGGTGTATCAACCTGGCCAGGCAAGTTTCTAGCTGGTTTATCTGGGCAAAACCCTTCTAAAACCAGCACAAATCTGCTGCTTGCTCACTTTAGGCTTTTTAAAGCCTGCATTTATTCTAGAGTGGTCTATAAAAAATATGCTGTTTGGCAAAAATGACCAACTGCTCTGACTGTTTTGTCAATCTGCATGATCAACTAGGGCAATACTGAATATTTACACAGAGAATCTTAGCTACACATTATTATAGTTTAATTTTCTCCGTGAAGATCTCTTATTCAGCTAGAACACTATACCTTGGCAAAACCAGATCACTCAACTTTGAGAAAGATGACCAAACAATTGTAATCCTATGAGGATCTGACTACAGTCAAAATAAAATCTAATTTCGTAATCTGTTTGCAGCACACAGCTTTAAGTAAGCTTTTCTCAGCTGGCCTTTGAGTTGCATTTCAGTCCTTCGTTAAAGGATGTCGTTGATTAACAGATGTGTGATGTTTTGGGCGGGCAGGCTGCGGATATCTCTTGGGTTCACTTCCCGACTCAGTCTGGCACTGCACCAAGTCACTCTAATATGATTTACCCGCAAATATCCACACAGTTAGCAGGGCTCTGATTTGATGTAATAGAAGTTTGTACTTGGCACAGGTGAAAAAGAAAGCTCATTCTGTTTCATTTTAGTGGTTTTGTTTGTAAGCGCATAAATCAACTATTGTCTGGTGTTCACACAGTTTTATAATTACAGTATGTAGCCTCATACAGAAAAATGTATTCTAAACAAACAGACAACGTATTACAGATGTCACCATATTCATTATGTATTAAAAAAAAAAAAAAGGGCAGAATGGATAAATGGTTTGCGAAAAAATAAGCAGTCCCCTACTGCTTCAAAATACATTAAGAAGGTAATTAACAGATAGATGCTGAAAATTAAATGCACATAATTAGTAGATGATTAGGAATTGCCCTACCTCCTTAAAAAAATGCAGAAGTTTTGTTCAGGTCTGTGTTACTTTAACACCTCACTAAGAATTAAAGTTACACTGTAAGAAAAAAAAAATCCATAGAAAACGGAAAAGGTACTGATATATTTCTTCCACAACATTTTGGATTCAGTTTACAAACATTTCACCCTAAAACACAAAACAACACAATGCAATACAATACATAATTAACCCTCTGGGGTTCTTCGGGTCAAAAATGACCCGAAGCGTTTAAATAAAAAAATGTTAAAAATCGTAGCTTCATCGGAATGGTCCAAAACTTGGTTACTTTTTTGGTACTTGGTATATGAACACCCAAAACAATTGGGGAAAGGATTTTAAAAGTCTAAGTGGTCGTAAAAAAAAGTCACACTCAGGGTCTTCGGGTCAAAAATGACCCCCATAGGAAATGAATGGGAAATTGGCAAAAATGTTTTTTTGTGCATACAATCTACAAAACAGCCAGGATGCAGAAAAAAAGCACACAACAGTGAAGGGGTGAATCTCTTAAAACAATGGGTGACAAATTTTTTTCCATTTGTTCTCTTTATAATGCAATGTTCAGGTTTGACTGTATTATAAAGTAAAACTGCCACTTAAAATTACCATTTAAACCAACCAAATTTTTTTTTTTTTTTTTATAAAAAAAAAATGACAAATATAGTCTTTGAGAATCTGTTATTATATATTCAAATCAAAAACCTGAAAAAATTAAACAATATGTGAAAAAATCACTAGAGTGTTTCTACCATAGGTTTCTACAGAGAGCTGTAAATCCACTAGTGGTAAAAATGTGCTATTGCGTGATAAAAATGCTCAGTGTGTCCACCAGATGGCTCCGATCTCATTTCAAAAATTGCTTTCATGAGGTCTAGACTTGACTCTAAAATGAAATACAGCTTTAATAAAAAATTTTTTTTAATTATATATATATATAAATTTTCTATTATATTCAATGGGAAAAAATGGGTCTTAATTATTGCATAAATATTAATTATAAATTATAAAATTATCTCAAAACACCAAAAAAGAAAAGAAAAAATATTATTGAACAAAAATATATTTCATTGATTTTACTCAAATAAAATGTATCTTAATGCCGCCCTCCGGGTCATTTTTGACCGGAAGGTCCTGAGTGTGAGTCTAAAATGAGGAACCCCAGAGGGTTAAACATATTGATGATTCTTTCACATTAACACAGTACATTGGGCACAATATTTTTTACAGATTTTTTTTTTTAGTGTGGAGATGGACGGATCGATCTTGAAGTATTGATTCCTTTAGTACAGATGGTGTATTGAGATAACCAACAATAAAATAAAAATATGAAGTGTTTATATTGATATTAACATTTTTATCATTATCTAGTGTGGAACTGAAGACCTATTCTAAACTTTGAAGTGAAAAATTCACTGCTGTTCATAAGTTTAAAAATCAATGCATTAATTGTTGATTGCATTTTGAGATGTGGGCATTACTTAAAAGTGAAGGCCAACTAAATGATTGGATAAGTCCTGCATACATAGGGAGAAGATGTATGTTTTCACTGGAAGAACCAGTTGTGAAATTAATTAAATATTATACGTTTTTTTTCCACAGATGAATAGTAAACAATAAGATCTATAACATGCATTTAGAAAATGAATGAATAGAATATAGTGAATTATCGTTTCATGGTGGTTTTGATGTTTTTGAAAGAAGAAGAAGAATTTGATTAATTAATTATTACAAATTAAAATAACCCTTTTTATATTTTAATATATTTAATTTATTATATTTAATATATAAGATTTTTTATTTTTTATTTATTTATTCTTGAGACGGCAAAGCTGAAATTTCAGCAGCAAGCAGTCCTCAGGCTTTGTTCTGAAGGCCTATTTACACTGCACCGACAGACAGCAACCAACGCGATTTCAACCTAGGGGGTTCCCCCTGGCCCAGTGGAGGACTGGTGCACGCTAACGATGTGCGCAACGACTAACTTCGTTAAAATTTAAGCATTTAATGTTTAACCTTTAATTGCTTCGCTAATCATTATTACATATTCAGGACTTTAGGGCCAGGATCTATTTCTGTCAGGACCATATCGTTAAATACGATTGACAGTTACCATACAGTTTGGATTGGTGGTATATTTCTTTTCTGGGCAAGAACTCCCTGCACATCCATGCAGCCTAGCATGGATAAGAGCAGGGAGAGCATGCAGCAATAACCCCCCTTAGGGTAAACAGAATTAACAACAATTTCTGTCCCTTCTCATCTATGCTTAAATTTCTTAAAATTCGTCATAGATCCTCAGAACATTCCCCCCTATTCATACTACCTAACGGAGCACCTCTCTCTAAAGCCTGGTTCGGGACTCATCTAGTTTCTGTCCTCAAAAGCTGCAGTTTATCCCCCTTCCAGTATACCGGTAATTCCTTCAGGATCGGGGCAGCTGCTACAGCAGCTGAACGTGGCATTTATACTTCAGCTATCAAGATCCTGGGCAGATGGTCTTCCTCTGCATTCGAGTCTTACATAAGACCCGACTCAAAATCCATCCTCGAAGCTCTGCAAGCTCTTCAGTAACGGTTAAGGTTACTGAAGATTGCTTTTCCAAGCCAGTCCACTTCATTTCTCTCCCAAAACTTCCCTCAGCTAGGGAGACTGCCCGGGCGGTCATTGCCCGCGTCTTTTGGATCCACAGACTTCCGGAGGACGTGGTCTCGGAAAGGGGACCCCAGTTCGTCTCCCACATCTGGAGGGCGTTCTGTCGACAGATTGGCGCTACTGCTAGTCTGTCGTCAGGATTCCATCCACAAACCAATGGCCAGACCGAGCGTGTGAACCAGGACCTCGGGAGGACCCTTCGCTGTCAGGCTTCTCATAATCCCTCGTCCTGGTGCCAGCAGCTTACGTGGGTTGGGTATGCTCACAATACATTGCCGGTGTTGTCTACTAAATTATCTCCTTTTTCTTGCTGTCTTGGATCTCAACCCCCTCTGTTTCCTTCATAGGGTTCCAAAGCTGCGGTTCCCTCAGTTCAGGCTTTTATTAATCGATCCAGGTCGGAGGAGGACCAGGGAAGCACTTCTGAGAACCAAGGAACGCACCAAGAGTTTGGTGGACCGTTGTCGGGCTGAGGCACCCAGGTATATCTGTGGACAAAAGGTATGGCTCTCCACCAAGGACCTGCCTCTTAAGGTGCCATCCAAGAAGTTGGCACCGCGGTTCATTGGGTCGTAGCCCATTGTTAAGGTGATAGCCCGGTGGCGGTTCGGCTTCGGCTCCCGCATCCCCTTCGTTGAGTGCACCCAGTTTTTCATGTATCTTGTGGCAAATGAAACAAAAAAGCTAGAATTGCTAAAGCTAAAATTGCTTAAATGAATGTTAAGTGAATATTTCAATTCAAAACATTTTGTACACGTTTTCATTATTAAAAAACCCATATTCACCTTTCAGATTTCACTTCCAAAATGTTCATTGTTTAAAAAAACAACCTATAGTATTTGTGATGATTATCAGGGCCAGTATATGGAAAAGCTGATAAAGACACAAAAGCTGTGTTTACATTGAAGTCTTCACTATTACTTTTGCACATGTAAGTTTTGAGTGAACTGAACTGAGTGTCTCCACTCCTCAGATGCGAGCTAGATGGCAAGTAGTTCTCTGTTACCGATGTCGTAATTAATCTCCGCAGGGGATAATTTCTTGGAAAAGAGGGCGCATGGATGGAGACGTGCTGGATTCCCCTGCTGCTGAGACAACAACGCTTCTACCCTGGTGGTGGATGCGTCGACCTCGACGATGAACGGCTTGTTGGGGTCTTGGTGGATCAGGAGCGGTGCACTGGTGAAGGATTATTTGAGGCTTTGGAAAACCTGAGTGGTGGCTGATGTCCAGGACAAATACTTGGGCTTGTTTTTAAGGAGGTTGGTTAATGGGGAGGTGATGGAGCTATAATTGTGAATGAACCGGCGATAAAAGTTTGCGAATCCGAGGAAACGTTGGAGTTCTTTGATGGAGGAAGGGGTTGGCCTGTTCCGAACCTCATTTACCTTCCCCTCGTCCATCTGGATGCCGTGTTCACTGATGTTATAGCCGAGAAATTGGATGGTAGGCTGATGGAAGGAGCATTTCTCGGCCTTCAGGAAAAGTTGGTGTTCTTGGAGGTATTGGAGGACATCCTCCAATATGTGTGTGTGTATAATAATACACAGGGTGCGTGTGAAGCGTCTAGTGCAGTAGTATAGTGGTGCTGGTAGTTAGTACATGCTATGCTGTGCTCTCTGATTGTTACTCTCTGCTTACAGCTGTTGCCGCTGGCTAGACTTCTTGATAGAGGGTGAAAAGAGGAGCTGAGTGCGTAAGCCTCCTTCTGCCAGTACAGAGCCTCTCCACCACCAAGACTCCTGTAGTGCCTCCTAGGGGCCACACACGGAAACTGGGTATCATACGGTCCCAGGCTAAACTACAGGGGATCTCGGAGCAGCAGTGGGCCCCAGAGACGCGGTGTGCAGGCCCACCACTGTGTGGACAATGCCCTGGTGCCCGTCAACCACTGTCCCAGCTATGGGAAAATAGCCCCACTGCCTTGTGGATAGTCTGTTGAGATAAGGCTAAGGGAGCATACCCTGAAAGAAAAGCAATGCGCTGGAGGTGCGCAATAGGTGGGCCTTAACAGACGAAGGACCCGGCAACCTCCTGCAGCCAAGATGGGGGACCGGTTGTCCTGGGACTACCCTTGCCATCGGGACTTACCTCATCATGGTGAAGATAGTGCTACTGGGGATGGCGCGCCTCCTTTGGCACTTTAAAACCTTCCTTGCGCAGGTCTCCACCTCTGACCACGGTGACAATACCTGGACCATACATATGGTTAAAAGTCTGACGGCGATGGGGAATCTGATGACGGGGGCAGGTTTGAATAGACTGGGAGCTCTTAGTCAGAGCCCTGCATGGCAGCGGCACAGGGTATTTGGTCGCTATCAACTGGGACTGAATGGAAGGTGTTTCGGCAGAGCCCTGTGCGACGGAGCAGCCCTATTTAGGGACCGCACTGCTCTACCTCATTGGGGAAGGGCCTAGAAAAGGTGGCCTAAAAATTGCCCATTCAACCATTTACCTGGATAGATTACCGCGCCTATCGGGTTATTCCACTACTGCGGTCGAAATAAGAAAAATAAGAAACAATACAATATAAAATTGGCAACATGGAATGTAAGGACTCTCCTGGACTCGCATGGCAACTCTGACAGACCACACAGGAGAACAGCCCTGATCGCTGCTGAGCTGAGCCGCTACAACATCGACATTGCTGCCCTGAGTGAGACTAGGCTTCTGGATGAAGGATCTCTAACAGAGGAAGGAACGGGCTATACCTTCTTCTGGAAAGGTTTCCCCCCAGGTGGAAAACATCTTTATGGAGTAGGACTGGCCATCAAAAACACGCTTCTACCAAGTCTCACAGAAACACCTATTGGCATTAGTGAAAGGCTAATGACCCTCCGTATCCCCCTGGCAAAAAAGCGTTATGCCACACTTCTCAGTGCCTATGCACCAACTTTGCCATCTGAAAATGAAGCCAAGGAATGCTTTTATCAAGCCCTGGATGAAACTCTTCGCCAGATCCCTAAGAGTGATACGATCCTCTTACTTGGGGATTTTAACGCTAGGGTGGGACATAACTACAGGATATGGAGTGGAGTACTAGGTAGACATGGCATTGGCAGGGAGAATGCAAATGGTATGAGGTTACTTACTCTTTGCTCTGAGCATAACCTTACATAACTAACACCATCTTCCAGCAGAAGGCAAAATATAAGACCTCGTGGATGCACCCTCGCACTAAACATTGGCACACGATTAACCCTCTGGGGTCTAAGGTGTTTTCGGGGTCCTTGAGATGTTTTGGCATGCTCTGACATTTGTGCTTTTTTCAGTTGCTTATAAACATATTAATGGCACAGGTGAAATTACACTCTATATAGCACACACAGGGCTACCATAATGTGTAAGCAACATGTATGTACATGTTTGTATTTTTGAGAGAATATTGTATATGCGCGGTTATTGAAAAAACTAAAAACTAAAGTTTCTAATATAAGGCCACAAATAACATACTAAATATCTGTCCACAAGACTTTTGACTAGTGGATGTTGTCGCCTTGAGTTTTAGCTTCAAATTGATCTGAAAATCATTCTGCCTAATCATTCACATAAAACAATAGATTGTTTTAAATTGTGAAAAACATTTTTTTTGTTTGCAAAGGAAATATGCGGATGGGCGGAACGGCCCAACCCCCTCATGAATAATTAGGCAGTTCTCACCTGAGCAGACTGCATACTAATGAGCCTTTCATTCAGTGGTGTCACACAAGAAAGAATGCAAGGACAATATATAAATAAATAAATAAATAAATAAATATTTATACACACACACACACACACACACACACATATATATATATATATATATATATATATATATATATATATATATATATATATATATATATACAAACAATCAAAATATAAATGAAAGCCAAAAGCACATTTTTAGTCACACCTTTTAGCCATCCACCGCGGTAAAAATAAACCAGTCGCATTTCAAAGTCGTACGCGAAATGACCGCCAGGTGGCGCAAAGGGACATTTAGCAAAACGTAAGTGGGGCTAATGTCTATTAACAGTAGCCTATAAGGATGAAATACTACAAGTTATGGTAATTTCCAAATAAGCCTACAACAAATTGTTGGTATAATCTATTTAAGATATAATCTTTTAAAACTGTAAAAGGCTAAACACTCACAGGCTAAAGTCAAGACAAAACGTTTTCTCGCTCATGTGAGAAACAGACGTTTAGGTATTTCTCAGCGAGAAAATTCAGCCGAGCGGTAGAACATACGGTTCATCACCAAGATGACATGGGTTCAAATCCCGCACAAACATGGTCTTCTGTAAATTTTATATTTATTTAGATTTGTCTAGCTCTAAAACTCTGTTACACCATACAGTTTTTTTGCTTATATTTATAAAATACAATTATCATGCATTTCCATTTTAGACTAAGGAACAAAATAGTATCCAACAGAACGACTTTGCATCTGTATAATAATAGGCTACCAATCGTAATTTAAAAAGCAGTTCTGTAAAAAAAAAAATTATATATAGCCTATATAGGCTATATATATTTTTTTTTTTGATTCCAGGCTCTCACGCCACACCCCCGAATTCTCACGCTGAAGTGTCAACCCGGTCGGTCAAATTCCTGAAAGATATAGTTTATCTATAGATCTACCTGTTGAGCCACTCGTGATCGACTAGTTATACCGCAAATTAGTAAAAAATATCCCGTAATCTATCTAGAGCGAGCGTGCATGCGAGACAGATATTGTGCTCCAAACCGTGCGCGCGCATGGCAGAGAGGTCTGTTCCCTACAACCTAGAGTTTTTAAAAACATGGTTTTAAGTAAAGTGTGATTTGCCAGGGGGACTGATTTCCTTCTGGTCTAAACATCCCTGCTTCTGCTGAATTATTTTAATCCCCACACCCCTCCCTCCACAGCTAATCAATGCTATAGGCTACTTCACCAATATCAAATATAAAACAGAGATATGCAACAAGCACGTTTAAACGACAAACAATAAAATCAAAACCAGCGTTTCAGTTGTTCATTAGTTCCAGTGGCCTTAATGCATGCACGGCTTTTCAAAATTTCACAAAGCGTGTTGAGATTATTTTAAATGAAATATTGAAGTTTATAATTAAGTGTTTTGGCACACCACGCCGAGTGGCCCTATGCATTTTTCTAAAGTCGGGTTTTATTCTGGCATGGTGAGTTAGTGTTCGACAAACGCGGCGGCGCGTTCATTTAGATTAATTTATTTTTCTCATTATTACAGCTAAAATAACTTAATAGGCGACTCCATAATTTTTTGGTCATACAGATAAGAGTAGAGTAGCTTACATCGTTCAAAACTGTAAACTTGTATTCATATTAGGCTAACGACAAAAACAGTATATCTGTCGTCTCTGTCTCCGGGAACTGCGCGTCACAAAAATGAACCGAAAGCCACTTGAGCTCAGTCACGATAAGAAATCGGCTATGTCTAAAGCCTTTAAATGTCTTAATATTTAGGCTAATAAATGTTATCTGATTGTGTAGGCTAATCCATATGAAAACGAGAGGTATACAGAGGATCTACTCAAACATGTTATGGAAGCGCTTCCCAATGAGAAAATGACAAGACAAGGGTGAAAATCGCTCTAATTAAATGTAGCAGGCTAAATCGCCCTGAATTAAAATGTAAAAACAGATCAAATAATGTATTTGTCGAAATGTTGCGATATTGTTTCATTTAAGTTCCTAATTATTCTATAAATGTTATTTAATTTAGCAGCATTACCACGAAGCACCGTGTTTCGATATTTATTTGAATAATACAAAATAAATAAAAAAACTTAATTCACAAATTGCATGCCTGGTTGTAAGGATCCAAAGATCCCTGTAGACTTTAATATTGAGCTGAACATTTTGTTCATGACAACAAATTAACAAGCGTTTTTTCAGATTATATTTAGTTTTGCTTGGAAAAAGCTGCTCCAAACCAGTTTTATTTCATCAATTATTGAAATAATGAAATATTTAGTAATAAACTTTTAATGATAGAAATATATGGGCTACATGTAACTTAAATCATTTAATTCCTTCAATATCAACACTGTCTAGAATAGCGATTTAAGTGTGAATTGCGACTTCTCTTTGTGTTAAGTCAGCCTCAGACTCCGATAGCCTGTGGGGGGTTGGAGGGACAGTTGCTGGACAAAGGTGTTAATGTTCCTCTTTCATATGGAGAGTGTCGGATAGCCAGCCTGATGAGCAGGCAAAATTATTGTAAGGATAAATCTGTGTCCAAATGTAGGCCCCATATCTTATTAAATTATAAATATTGTAGTTTATTTATTGTAGCCTATTTAAAGTTTTTTTCACACACAATTTCAATTGAAGTTATTGTAAGGTGAATTCAACAAGGCATGCTGTGTCTTTGAAGCAACAATTAAAGGCTAAATAATTATCATGCATTGATCATATCATGCATGCGCAGCGAGGGAGACTAAATAAATTTGTTAAAAAGAGATCCAGCGCGAGAGAGGCAAAGAAAAACGCATGTTTTTAATTTAATTATGTTTCTTTGGACAATTTTCGTTTTGTACTGTTTTAATTGTTTAATTTAGCTGTAATTTCTTTGGCAATACAAATTTAAAATGTCGCAATAATAAGATTAGCCTAGTGTTTCTTATTTTGCATCGCAAAAGAAATAAACTCTAAACCCGATGCAACCCTGTTTTAAATAAAAAAAACTGTCCCGACACTTTAATTAAACCTTGAAATGTTCGAACTTGGTTTCAAACTTAAGTAATTTTAGTGTTCTTTTACATTACACAATAATTTAGCAGACTAAAGACGAGCTTCTTCATTTTCATTTTCTGATGCAATCGGCTGACAATCTTCCTTCATCAGTTTTTGTCGTTTGTGCAGCGGCTGCGGTTCTACAGGAATGTAGCAAATTTATGTTGTAATGATAATTAAACAAAACTCTTGACTTTAAATAAGTAAACCGTTATAAACAGTTAGCTATTTAAGCATCAAGGTGGTAAAATATAAACGCTGTTGGCCAACATCGGTTAACAACATGTATGCTACATTGAGATTCGATCTCGGGTCGATTGAAGCTCCTCGAAGCTGTTATTGCGTTGATCACTGAGCTATCGTCTGTACACTGTTAAAGTTGTAAAGCCACATTGATGTAGCCTAAATGTTTTTATTGCAATGTTTTATGTTGAAATGTTTTCATTATTTATTCAATTACATTTCAGTAGCCTAATTTCAGTATTGTGATTATGAATGATTTTAACTACATTTCACTTGTTGAATTAATCTGCTACCAGCTTTCAATCGCTCTGAATCAGCGCGGTGCGGCAGCAGATTACGCATTAGAGAGAATAAACCGGAATAAACTAACACTTTTCAGAGTCTATGACTGTAGCGCCTCTTAGCGGTAAAAGGCAGCAAATACACCACACATTTTACCACCGCGGTGGAACGGCTGATGTGGGCATTGTCATGGCTTGCCTAGACATTTGCGTTTGAATAGCGCGCATCCTCCGTGGGCGTGTCAGATTAACGCGTAATGAAGTGTAATGAGCTGGGGAAAAAAATTCTGACAGCACTCTCTTTTCATACAGATTGCATAAACTGAGAATATTTGTTTTTTTATATAAATTACTTCATTTAAAAGAAGAGAATTCAAGCTTCATAAAGAAAAATCTCTCGTGCCTGTATGACAAGTAATCGCGGAGTTACAGTTAATCTTAGGACGCGTTTCAGAATGGACTTCACTGACAGAGAGAACGCAGAACTCGCATCATGTTTGTTTTTCTTTATTTGGTGAAAAGCACAACACTTTGTTTTTATTGTGAGTATCCACAAAAAAAATAGAAACTTAACAGGATCGATTGATGTATAACATTTGCCTGTATGACAAAAATCGACTGAGTTATTTGAGTCTCTTTTGCACTGATAAGAAAAAAAGCGAGCAGATCACGCCGGCGTGATTGCAGACCCCAGAGGGTTAACTTCATCATGGTGAGGAGAAATGACATCAAGGATGTTTTCATCACTCGTGCCATGAGAGGTGCAGAGTGCTGGACTGACCATCGTATGATTGTGGCCAAGCTCAATATGGAAGTGCGTTCCCCTTTGCGACTGCAAAAGTAAAAAAATAAGAGGCTAAATTGTAGCCGCTTTGGAAACATAGAAGCAAGAAGTGAGTTTCGACATCTCCTAGCTGAGAAGCTTATGGAGTCTGAAACTTGTCCGAGCTCAGAAAACACAATGGAACAACAGTGGAACTATATTAGCTCTGTGCTCTATGAGGCAGCAGCCAAAACCATCGGCTATAAGAGCAAGAACCACCAAGACTGGTTTGACGATAACTCAGACATCATCCACAACCTGCTTAAGGATATGCGGAAAGCACACCGGGAAACATTAGACAACCCTTCATCCATTAAGGCTAGACAGGATTGGCAGGCAGCTCGGGTGAAAGTGCAAAAGGATATACGGGCCATACAGAATGAGTGGTGGACTGAAAAGGAACATGAAATCCAATCCTTTGCAGATAAAAATGACATGCATAATTTTTATAATGCTATGAAATCCATCTACGGTCCAACAAATTGCTGTGTCACTTCCCTGAAAACAGCTGATGGTCAAACACTTCTGAAGGACCAGAATAGTATCCTACTGAGGTGGGCTGACCATTTTGACACACTGCTTAATCAGGACTCTGATTCAGACCCCACCATCCTGGACGAACTGCCTGAACTTCCTCCCATCCAAGATCTCAGTCTACCACCAACCTTCCAGGAGGTTCTATCATCTCCTGGAAGCTATCGTCCCCTGGCGCTGATAACATCCCTGCTGAGCTACTGAAGGAGGAAGGGTACATATGTATGCGCACCCTCTACCAGTACATCACCAAGGCCTGGACTGATGAGAACATCCCACAGCAATGGAGAGATGCAAACATTGTAGTCATCTACAAGAACAAGGGTGACAAGGCCGTATGCGGCAATAGCAGGGGCATATCACTCCTTTCAGTTGGTGGCAAGGTCATGGCCAAAGTGCTGCATCAGAGGCTTATTAACAACATCACTGAGTCAATGCTGCCAGAATCACAGTGTGGGTTTAGAAGGAACAGGAGCACGATCGACATGATCTTCACAGCCCGGCAGCTTCAGGAAAAGTGCCGGGAGCAACATCAGGACATGTTTATGGCCTTTGTTGATCTCTCGAAAGCATTCGACACTGTGCAAAGAGAGCTCTTATGGGATGTCCTCCTCAGGTTTGGATGTCCAGATAAGTTTGTTAACATCCTCCGCCAATTCCTTGATGGGATGACTGCTCGGGTGACCGTAGGCGGACAAGAGTCTGAGCCGTTCCCTCTACGCACAGGGATGTGGCAGGGATGTGTGTTAGCGCCAGTGCTCTTTAACATCTTTCTCCTGTGTGTCACCAAGCTTCTCCACAATGAGATTGAAAACAGCAGTGGTGTGGCAGTGGACTTCAGATTAGATGGCAACCTCTTTAACATTAGGAGGCTACATGCAACAACAAAAATCAGCAGAGAGCAGGTCCTGAAGCTACAGTATGCAGACGATTGTGCTTTTGTGGCCCATACTCCGGAGGATCTTCAACCTGTCCTTGCTGTGGCGGTGACAGCAGGATGGGGCTGACTGTCAACACCACCAAGACAGAAGTGGTCTGCCAATGGAGTGCCAATGTCCCACCCACATCTCCTGCCTTCACTGTTGGAGATGAACAGTTGTCAGTAGTGCCATCTTTCAAATATCTGGGGAGTTTTCTCTCTGAGGATAGCAGCATCGACAATGAAATCCAGAGCGAATTAAACAGGCATCAGCTGCCTTCGGGAGACTTCGATGCAGAGTCTTTCAAAATAAGAACCTTCATCCCTCCACAAAGGTCGCCGTATACCAAGCGGTCTGTGTCACCACCCTCCTCTATAGCTGTGAAGCATGGGTAACCTACTGCCGTCACATCAAGTCCTTAGAGCAATTCCACATAAGCTGACTTCAGCGCATTCTGGGAATTACCTGGCGTAATCAGGTACCTCACACTGAAATACTTAAAAAGACGAACTGCAGAAGTATTGAGGCCATTATTACCCAGCGCCAACTGCAGTGGTTGGGGCATGTGATAAGGATGCCCCCATGTCGTCTGCCCCGCAGAGTACTATATGGCCAGTTACATCATGGTCGACGCTCAGCTGGGGGTCCGAAGAAGCGCTATAAAGATCAGATGAAGAAAGCCTTGAGAAAGTGTAAGATCAGACCTGAGGATCTGGAGGATGTTGCTGCTGATCGCACCATCTGGCGACAGCTATGTGGAGAGGGGGTTTGTACACTAGAGATGGAGAGGACAACCAGAAAACAGCAGAAGCGAGCCAGGAGAAATGCAGCCATAGCTGCCAATGTGACTACCACCACCATCACATACATATGCCCCACCTGCAATAGAGCATGTGGGTCCAGGATAGGACTGTTTAGCCATCAAAGATCTCACCGTTAAAGGCGTGGACGTCATCATCAGATCTCGCTGGACAACCGAAGAAGAGAAGAAGAAGGAGGACATCCGCAACGTGTTGGCGATATTCGGCCAGGCTCCGGGAATAAATCAGAAAATCATAGATTTAGACGACCACGGTTCGATTGAGGAATTCCCGGAGCACCTCGTGCATAAAGTCCAGGAATATGGAGCACCAAACCAAACCGGAGTTAACACAACCGTACGGAAAGACGAGATATTAGTAGTGACCTGTAGGGAGGGAATCACAAGGGAATCACAGGTTGAGGAAGATGTGGAAAGCACCCTGGAAAGCAGTTATTGCCCCTGAAGTGGCGCTTTCTCTCATTATCCAGGAGAGACCGGGATCCTGTTGCATTTATGATGATACCAGTGGTGTAATTCGCCAGAACCAGGAAGGAGATGGATTCAGTGTGTAACTGTCCCACTTGCATTTGGATAGGTCCCACGGAGAATCGCACATTCTTCTTGTTGAGAGGTTTTCCAATTATTGAGTGGACTTGATAATGGGTCTTGGTGGGCCTTTTCTTGAGGTTGAGCTGGCGGCAGAGGAAATCGAAGATAAAGTTTCCAGCTGACCCAGAGTCGAGGAGGGCGTGTACTGGCAGAGAAACTTACAAAGCAGTAAGGATAACTTCAGTAGTGAGAGGTTTCATGTTAACTGATGAGGAATGGATGACACCAACCATAGTATTTGGTGGACGAATGGGACAGACTGAAATGATATATCCACAAGCGCCATAGTATAAGCACAGACCCTGTGTCAGCCTCCTCTGCTGTTCAGTGAAGGTGAGGTGAGTGTTATCCACCTGCATGGTTCTGGAGAGCTGGTATTATCTGGCTGGCGAGGCGAGGAAGGTAAAGGCTGGCCCTTTAGGTCTTACAGGCAGGGCTGCATACAACGATCGGTACGGATGGCGAGATAAACGAACCGTTCTAGACCCATGGCATCGTCGTATGCAGCGAGATGCAATTTCAGTCGAGGATTCAATCCCTGCTGATAGGTGGTGAGGAGTGAGCGCTCATTCCATCCACTGGCCGCCGCTAGGGTCCGGAACGTGAGGGTATAATCAGAAACAGAATTTTTCTCTTGAGATGGTATAATTGCTCACCGATTGAAGAATCACGATCTGGAATTCCAAAAAGGTCGCGGAAATGGTGTGAAGTTATTCAGGGACTGTGAGACAGACATATTTTGGTTCCAGATGGTTTGAGCCCAGTGGAGCGTTCGCGCCATCAGCAGGGAGATTATGAATGCGACCTTCGCTCTTTCGCTGGGGAAGCGATGCGACTGGATCTCCAGGGCCAGCGAACACTGAAGAAGAAACCCGTCGCAATCCTCTGCCGAACCAGACTAGGGCGCTGGATTGCCCACGGGACTGGTGGAGGCCACTGGTGGTGCAGGAGTGGCGGTGATGCGGAAGTGGATCCTGAAAGTGCTTGCTTGAGTGCATCCACAACCTCCTGGAACGGATCTGGGGAACTCATTCTCAAACTGTGTTGGTCTGGTCTTCTGTTACGGAACAAGATTGATTAAGGTGAGAAACAGATTTATTATTATCAGAAGGTTGTGAGCACCAGCGGGTGCAGGTAAATGAGAATGTCTTTGAGAAATGGTAAATGGAGATACTGACAGTTATTTCTGTTTTAAATGGTTGAGGAGATCGCGGATGACAAGGAGGTAGATGGCGGGAGCACACATCGATGCTGGAAGTGAGGTGAGTAGTGGCTGGACGAGGGAATAGATAAAGGAAACCAGGAAGACGATGGAGACTTGGAGAAACAGGATGGGAGACGAACAGACGTAGCATACACTTCATAGGAGGTAAGTGCTGGTAGGTGAGTCCTTACTCATGAACGAGACTAGACAATGTGCCAGAGTGAGGTGTGTGCTTATATGTGTCTGTGATGATCCGCAGATGACGTGCAGGTGCGGGTGATTAATACTCAGGTGACAGTGATCTTTGTGACTGAGTACTGATGGAGCCTGGCAGATCCCTGACAATGAGGCTGTTTCCAAACAATTTGTAATCCATAACACATCAAGATTATTTATAAGTGGAGAACATTGGGAGAACAGTGGTTTCCCACCAGTGGTAGACCCAGCACATTAACCCCCTGGGGTCGGCTATCGCACCGGCGCGATTGTCTCGCTTTTTTTCTTATCAGTGCAAAAGAGACTCAAAATACTCAGTTGATTGTGATCTTACATATAAGTGTGATACATCATTAGATCCTGTTAAGTTTCAATTTTTTTGTGGATACTCACAATAAAAACAAAGTGTTGTGCTTTTCACCAAATAAAGAAAAACAAACATGATGCGAGTTCTGCGTTCTCTCTGTCAGTGAAGTCCATTCTGAAACGTGTCCTAAGATTAACTGTAACTCCGCGATTACTTGTCACACAGGCACGAGAGATTTTTCTTTATGAAGCTTGAATTCTCTTCTTTTAAATGAAGTAATTTATATAAAAAACAAATATTCTCAGTTTATGCAATCTGTATGAAAAGAGAGTGCTGTCAGTATTTTTTTTCCCAGCTCATTACACTTCATTACGCGTTAATCTGACACGCCCACGGAGGACGCGCGCTATTCAAACGCAAATGTCGAGGCAAGCCATGACAATGCCCACATCAGCCGTTCCACCGCGGCGGTAAAATCTGTGGTGTATTTGCTGCCTTTTACCGCTAAGAGGCGCTACAATCATAGACTCTGAAAAGTGTTAGTTTATTCCGGCTTATTCTCTCTAATGCGTAATCTGCTGCCGCACCGCGGCTGATTCAGAGCGATTGAAAGCTGGTAGCAGATGAATTCAACAAGTGAAACGTAGTTAAAATAATTCATAATCACAATACTGAAATTAGGCTACAGAAAAGTAATTTAATAAATAATGAAAACATTTCAACATAAAACATCGCAATAAAAACATTTAGGCTACATCAATGAGGCTTTACAACTTTAACAGCGTACAGACGGTAGCTCAGTGATCAACACGAGCTTCGAGGAGCTTCAATCGACCCGAGATCGAATCTCAATGCAGCATACATGTTGTTAACCGATGTTGTCCTACAGCGTTTATATTTTACCACCTTGATGCTTAACCCTCTGGGGTTCTTCGGACCAAATGGGCCCGAAGAATTTAAATAAAAAAATGTGTAAAATCATAGCTTCATCGGAATGGTCCGAAATTTGGTGACTTTGTTGGTACTTGGTATATGAACACCCAAAAAAATTGGGGACAGGATTTGAATAGTCTAAGTGGTTGTAAAAAAAATGGTCACACTCAGGGTCTTCGGGTCCAAATGGACCCGCCATAGGAAATGAATGGGAAATTGACAAAAATGTGACAATACAGAGTTGTTTTGTGCGTACAATCAACAAATCAGCCACGATCCAGAAAAAAAGCACACAACAGTGAAGGGGTGAATCTATAAAACATCAAGAGTGCAAAACAGACACATCCACACACACACACACACACACTTTTATACACAAACACACTAATAAATTCAGATTACATAAATATGTTTTGAATTTTTAAAAATCACAGCTTCATCGGAATGTTACGAAACTAGGTGACTGTTATGGTATTAGGTTTGTGAACAAACAAAAAATATTGCGGTCATGATCCAAGCATGCTAAGTGGTCGTTACACTTCTGCTCTTTGGTCAAAAATGACCCCCATAGGAAATGAATGGGAAATTGTCAGAGTTTTTTTTTTTTGCATACAATCTACAAATCAGCCAGGATGCAGAAAAAAGGACTCAACAGTGAAGGGGTGAATCTCTAAAACATCAAGAGTGCAAAACAGACACACACACATACACACACACACTCACACACACACACAAATGAAAGCTAATTTTGGGAAATGTCTGAAATAAAAGCAATTATTCATCAATGTAAGACATAAAGTGCACAGCAATGAAAGCATGAGTCTGTAAGCCATCAAGGTTGTAAAATAGACAAACTCACACACACAAACAGACATAGGGTAATGTGAAACTGTAACAGAGAAATGTGAAAATATGTGAAATCAAATCAATGAATCAAATAAAGGAGAGACACTGGAGTAATTTCTAAGGATGAAATTCTTTCCTAGTAACATCTAGGCCTATTGCAGTACCTGTTTATAAAAACAAGAAGCCAATCACAGCATCTGTTGACACACACACACACACACAGAGAGAGAGAGAGAGAGAGAGAGAGAGAGAGAGAGAGAGAGAGAGAGAGAGAGAGAGAGAGAGAGAGAGAGAGATTAGATCAAAGGATGGAATTCTCCCCTAGTAACCTTCAGGCCTATTGCAGCACCTGTTTATGAAAACAAAAGCCAACCACAGCATTTGTTTATGAAAACAAAAACTTGGGGTATAAATATTGCCACTTTGAGCCCAGCCCACACAGTTCACTCTCAAACATTACAATGGCTAAAATCAACAACCTGAAAAAAATTGTCAAAAATGTGCAAAACTCACAAGAATTCTGAACCCTTTCTACAGAGAGCTGTAAATCCACTAGTGGTAAAAATGTGCTATTGCGTGATAAAAATGCTCAGTGTGTCCAGCAGATGGCATCCATCTCATTTCAAAAATTGTTTTCATGAGGCCTAGGCTTGACTCTAAAATGAAATACAGCTTTAAAAAAAAAAAAAAAAAAAAAACATATTTATAAAAAAATTATATTATATTCAACGGGAAAAAATGGGTCATAATTATTGCATAAATATTAATTATAAATCATAACATTTTCTCAAAACACCAAAAAATAAAAGAATTTTTTTTATAAAAAACAAGTAAAAAAAAAATATATATGATTTTCTTTTAATAAATATGAATCAAACCCTTCCGGACCATTTGGTCCCGAAGACCCTGAGTGTGACCCTGAAATGAAGGACCCCAGAGGGTTAAATAGGTAACTGTTTATAACTGTTTACTTATTTAAAGTCAAGAGTTTTGTTTAATTATCATTACAACATAAATTTGCTACATTCCTGTAGAACCGCAGCCGCTGCACAAACGACAAAAACTGATGAAGGAAGATTGCATCAGAATATGAAAATGAAGAAGCTCGTCTTTAGTCTGCTAAATTATTGTGTAATGTAAAAGAACACTAAAATTACTTAAGTTTGAAACCAAGTTCGAACATTTCAAGGTTTAAATAAAGTGTCGGGACAGTTTTTTTTTTAAATTTAAAACAGGGTTGCATCGGGTTTAGAGTTTATTTCTTTTGCGATGCAAAATAAGAAACACTAGGCTAATCTTATTCTTGCGACATTTTAAATTTGTATTGCCAAAGAAATTACAGCTAAATTAAACAATTAAAACAGTACAAAACGAAAATTGTCCAAAGAAACATAATTAAATTAAAAACATGTGTTTCTCTTTGCCTCTCTCGCGCTGGATCTCTTTTTAACAAGTTTATTTAGTCTCCCTCGCTGCGTGCGCCGGGTCTCTCTCGAAATCAAACATTTCAGGGTAAAAACACATCATACAGCTGATAATACTGTATATGTCGCTGCGTGTCAGCCATATAAATCACGAAAAAATTATTTAGCCTTTAATTGTTGCTTCAAAGACACAGCATGCCTTGTTGAATTCACCTTACAATAACTTCAATTGAAATTTTGTGTGAAAAAACTTTAAATAGGCTACAATAAATAAACTACAATATTTATAATTTAATAAGATATGGGGCCTACATTTGGACACAGATTTATCCTTACAATAATTTTGCCTGCTCATCGGCTGGCTATCCGACACTCTCCATATGAAAGAGGAACATTAACACCTTTGTCCAGCAACTGTCCCTCCAACCCCCCCACAGGCTATCTGAGTCTGACTTAACACAAAGAGAAGTCGCAATTCAAGTCGTAATGAAGGAATTAAATGATTTAAGTTACATGTAGCCTAGTGATATTTCTGTCATAAAAGTTTATTACTAAATATTTCATTATTTCAATAATTGATGAAATAAAACATACTCAGTTACTAACGTAACCTCGGTTCTCTCTAGAGAGGGAACGAGTACTGCGTAATTGTCATGAAGAGGCTGAGGCGGTCGGATCCATTCGCAGATATTTATTAAAGGAGATGACAAACTGAGAACAAGCAGACAAAAACTAAAAAGATGTCAAGGGCAATCCAGAATCGTAGTCAAACACGCAATGGTCAGAGGCAGGCAGCAAAGGTTCAAAAAACTATATCAGAGTCCAAGTTCAAACACAAAAGATCAAGTCCAAGCACGGAGAAACAAGAGGTACAAACTAAGACAGAGTTTGGGTAAAACAATACTTCACCAATGGGCACAGAACAGAACAGTCCAGATAAAGGGTTGCTGAGGGTGCACAGGTGAAACTGATGAAACATAATGAGTCCATGGTGGAACATAACGCAGGAAGAGAGTGCCCTCCAGTGGCTCATGCGGGCACTCCAGCCGCTGATTGTCACATAACCCCCCCTCTAAGGAGCGGCTTCCAGACGCTCCTAAGAGCTCTGGGGGGAGGTCAACGGGGGATGGGATGGAGGGCCAGGTCCGTGGAGAGGCAGGGGACCTGGAGACAGGAGCAAGACCCGGGACCACGGAGAAGCAAGCTTCGCAGGCAGCCCAGGCGGGGCATGCTTGGCAGGGAACCAGGCCGGAGCACAACAGACAGGAGAACAGGGCGGAGCACACTGAACACGGGAACGGAGTAGAACACACCTAACTGGGCTAGCCGGAACCAGTAATCCAGGAAGCTCAGACGTAGGCAGTAGAGCAAAGGTCCATGTAGATGCCGCCCCCATGGCCCTCTCAGGGTACCTACTAGCAAAGGTCCATGTAGACGCAGCCCCCAAGGCCCTCACAGGGTACCTCCTGCCCCCCCCCCAAAAATACTTGGGGAAATCCACGAAAGGAAGGTGCTTGAAGGGCGCCGGCAGGGCGAGGCGCAGAGGCGGGGCCGGAAGGGCGAGGCGCAGAGGCGGGGCCGGCAGGGCGAGGCGCAGAGGCGGGGCCGGCAGGGCGAGGCGCAGAGGCGGGGCCGGCAGGGCGAGGCGCAGAGGCAGGGCCGGCAGGGCGAGGAGTCTGGGAACGCCCTCCGGAGCCTGGCGAGCCAAACGAGTCCTCCCTCTCTTCCTTTTGCGACGGCGCTTCACAGGGCTAGATTCACTACTGGACGCACTTGACTCAGTAGACTCACTTGACACAGTAGACTCAGTAGACTCACTTGACACAGTAGACTCGGTAGACTTACTTGACACAGTAGACTCGGTAGACTCACTTGGCACAGTAGACTCGGTAGACTCACTTGACACAGTAGACTCGGTAGACTCACTTGACACAGTAGACTCGGTAGACTCACTTGACACAGTAGACTCGGTAGACTCACTTGACACAGTAGACTCACTTGGCTCGGCGGCACTTGACTCACTTGGCTCGGCGGCACCTGGCTCGGCGGCACTTGGCTCGGCGGCACTTGACTCGGCAGCACTTGACTCACTTGGCTCGGCCGGCGGAACCTCCGCAGTCTCCGGATTGGCAAATCCAACAGGACCAGTGCGGAATACGGGCTCGAGTGGGCATACGTGAGTCGCGGGTTTGGTAAGACTGCAGTGAGGAGCTGGCTCGGCCGGATAGGACGGGAACGTGGCTATGGAACAGTCCACGAAGCAAGCCTCAGCAATGTACCGGTCCAGAGTCCAATCGGTAATGTTGCTCGGCATCCATCGAGCGATCCGGTAATCCAGCCCGTTCCGAAACAGGCCTATGAGCTGGATTTCATCGAGCGTTCCGAGATGGCAAATGGAGAGGAAGTCCTTAGCATAGCTTTGGACGGACTGGTTCACTTGAAACATTACCGAGAGATATTCTCTCAGGGCCCGGTTGCTGACGACTATGGGAGAGACTGCTGGAGCAACTGCTGGTTCCATTTTGCGGTGAGTTGTTCGGTAATCTGCTGGATCCTGATGAGGTGAAGTATTCTGTCATGAAGAGGCTGAGGCGGTCGGATCCATTCGCAGATATTTATTAAAGGAGATGACAAACTGAGAACAAGCAGACAAAAACTAAAAAGATGTCAAGGGCAATCCAGAATTGTAGTCAAACACGCAATGGTCAGAGGCAGGCAGCAAAGGTTCACAAAACTATATCAGAGTCCAAGTTCAAACACAAAAGATCAAGTCCAAGCACGGAGAAACAAGAGGTACAAACTAAGACAGAGTTTGGGTAAAACAATACTTCACCAATGGGCACAGAACAGAAAAGTCCAGATAAAGGGTTGCTGAGGGTGCACAGGTGAAACTGATGAAACATAATGAGTCCATGGTGGAACATAACGCAGGAAGAGAGTGCCCTCCAGTGGCTCATGCGGGCACTCCAGCCGCTGATTGTCACAGTAATAGCTTACGCTAGGGGAAAACCTCTTTTCCACGAGATATTGAAGCCAAAAATTATCCTTAATTTTTTATTAATGTAAAACGCTTTGCAGCAGCAAGCAGACACAGGCGAGACAGCTCGCGCGCCTATTGGCTGCTCTTGCGGCAAATGCAGCAGCCTATCGAGAGAGACTCTGAGTGACGTAATGACAACTGGGGGCAACTCGCGCCCATATCGTCACGTCCCGCCAGAAAGGGCGTGGTCTCACTCTATAAATATGCTCGTTAGGCTGGTACAAGCTGGTTTTCATCGCCGAAGCGAACCAGAGCGTATTCCAAGCACGGCAAGATACGCAGTACTCGTTCCCTCTCTAGAGAGAACCGAGGTTACGTTAGTAACCGAATACGTTCTCTTACGAGAGTATCTCTCGTACTGCGTAATAGCTCACGCTAGGGGAACACAATGCAACACGCCGTGCGTACAGGGATCCAACACCAAAGTCCCAGGGGCCGAAGCCCAGGGCTCATATAGTGCATAATCACCATAAACTCACATAGAGTGGAGGAAGAGAGGCTGGAAGCGTCATTCCTTATAAAATAGCACCCAGCGGGGCTTATCATATGACAATAAAATGCGCAGCCAGGGTGAAAGCTTTCAGCCTGATCTGGGTGGCCATACGTGTGTCAGTACTCATGGGGCTGCAGTAAACTCAGCATCTGGGCCGCACAGCGGGGCAGATAGCACTGAATTTTAGACCGCCAAAAGCTTAGCTTGTAAGGCGGGTACCTCCAGGTTATAGTATTTTATAAATGTAGACGGCGAGGCCCAGCCCGCGGCCGTACAGATATCTTGCAGGAAAATCCCCGCTAGACCATGCCCACGAAGAGGCCACGCCTCTCGTGGAGTGCGCTCTGACACCCAAGGGGCACTGCAGGCCCTTTGCAGTGTAAGCGAGCGCAATGGCATCCACTATCCATCTGGATAGGCTCTGTTTTGAGGCGGCAAGTCCCTTGGAGCGCCCGCCAAACAAAACGAAAAGCTGCTCAGTCTGTCTGAAAACAGACGAGCGCGACACATAAGCTCTTAATGCCCTGACGGGGCAAAGGAGACTCGCGTCTTCCTCCTCATTGAGAACCGGAAGGGCGGACAGGGAAATTAATTGGGCCCTAAACGGTGTATTGAGGGATTTCGGCACATACCCGTGCTTAGGTTTGAGAATGACCTTCGAGTCATTAGGCCCAAACTCCATACATGAAGCGCTTACTGAAAGCGCCTGCAAGTCCCCTATGCGCTTCACTGAAGCGAGAGCCATGAGAAACACTGTTTTGAACGACAGGTGTTTCATGTCCACCAGCTGGATTGGCTCGAACGGGGCGCCTTTCATGGCCTCCAGGACCGTGGAAAGGTCCCACGTCGGGACTGAAGGGGGCCTGGGAGGGTTTGGCCTCCGAGCTCCCCTAAGGAAACGCACGACTAAGTCGTTCTTCCCCAGCGACTGGCCAGACACCGGTTTTGCAAACGTTGCTATGGCCGCCACATATACTTTGAGCGTGGATGGGGTCCTGCCCTTATCCAGTAGCTCTTGAAGGAAGGAAAGCACTTCCGAAACCCCGCATTCCACAGGTGAAAAGCTCTGGGCTTGACATCATGCAGAGAAAACAGACCATTTCGAGGAGTAGAGCCGCCTGGTAGACGGAGCTCTAGCCTGCGCGATCGTGTTTAACACTCCTTCTGGGAGGCTAGCGGGTACCCATTGATGGCCCATGCGTACAGGGACCACAGCTCCGGGCGAGGGTGCCAAATCGAGCCCTCCGCCTGAGAGAGGAGGTCTCTCCTCAATGGTACAGGCCATGGGGCAGTGCTGGTCAGCTGCATCAGGGCAGGGAACCACGTCTGGTTTGTCCAGAGCGGAGCTACGAGCAGCACTGGGCATCCGTTTTCCCTGATTCGTTCCAACACCTGAGGCAGGAGCGAGACAGGAGGAAAAGCATATAGGGGGCAGCGGGGCCAAACATGAGCCAGCGCGTCCTTGCTTTTCGAGAAAAACTTCGGGCAATGAGCGTTTTCCTGGGACGCGAATAGGTCCACCTGTGCTCTGCCGAACGTTTTCCACAGCAGCTGGACCGTCTGCGGGTGCAGCGACCACTCCCCTGCTGGAATATTGTTCCTGGACAGTCTGTCTGGTCCCACATTCAGGTGACCAGGCACGTGCGCTGCTCTCAGTGAGAGCAGGTTGTGCTGAGCCCAGACCAGGAGGCGTTCCGTCAGCCTGCGATTTATGTATGCCACCACTGACATGTTGTCCGACCGGACCAAGACGTGGTGGCCTGTTACCTGGGGACAAAAACGCCGTAGCGCTTTGTCGACTGCTATCATCTCCAAGCAGTTTATGTGAAGGAGCTTTTCCCGTTCTGACCACAGGCCAGCTAGCGGTCTGCCCTCGAGCAGCGCTCCCCACCCCGAGGTGGAGGCGTCCGTAGACACCACCTTCACACTCGAAGCGGTCCCCAGACTCACACCTGACTGATACCAGTCGGTTATTTTCCAAGGTTCCAGAGCTGAAACACACTGTAGGTCGACCCTGAGGCGAAACAGACCCGCTGTCCATGCCCTGGGTGGAACCCGCGCTTTCAGCCACATCTGCAGTGGGCGCATGCGAAGCAAGCCCAACTGGAGTACAGAGGCCGCTGAGGCCATCAGCCCCAGCATTTTCTGAAACCTTTTGAGCGGAACTATCGAGCCGTGGCGGAAGGATTTCGCGACACGCTGAATATTTAGTCCGCGCTCTGGTGACAGGCGTGCCGTCATGGATAGCGAGCCTAACACTGTTCCCAGAAAGGAAATTTTCTGACTGGGAGACAGTGAGCTCTTCGCCCAATTGACTGTGAGGCCCAGCTCCTCGAGGTGCTCGAGTAATGCGGCCCTGTGTTCTATGAGCTCCGATCGTGATCGAGCTAGAATCAGCCATTCGTCCAAGTAGTTCAGGACTCGCATGCCCTGAAGTCTCAGGGGTGCGAGCGCCGCGTCCATGCACTTCGTGAATGTACGAGGTGCTAGGGACAGGCCGAACGGCAGGACTGTGTATTGATATGCCCGGCCCTCGAAAGCGAATCTCAAGAATCGCCTGTGATGGGACGCTATTTGTATTTGGAAATAGGCGTCTTTCAGATCTATTGACATAAACCAGTCCCCGTGGCGCACTTGCGCGAGGATTTTCCTGGTCGTAAGCATTCTGAACTGGCGTTTCACAAGCGCTCTGTTCAGCTGTCGCAGATCTAAAATTGGTCTGAGACCTCCATCTTTTTTCGGTACCAGAAAATATCTGCTGTGTAGGCCCCCTTTGCTCTGAGCTTGAGATAAAAATTCTATAGCACCTTTGCTCAGTAGTTTCGCTATCTCGGCTCGAAGTAGATGAGATACTTCGTTTTTCACCGTCGTCTCGACGCGCGCCGTATAACGGGGGGGATGTCGAGCGAACTGTGGCGAATAGCCTCTTTTTATAGTGTTCAGCACCCATTCTGATACCCCAGGAAGCTGTGCCCACACTTTCGCGTGAATAGCTAGGGGTAGAATGAGATCTGGGCTCTGGCCGAGACATAGTGACGGCAAGGGAGCTCCGGCGTGCTGTAACGCAGACACTGTGTTTACAGTGTGTGAGGTGGGGGGCGCGCCGATCGCGGCGGGCAGCCTGGCCACGCTCAAAACCCTTATAGCAGTTTGCTAAAAGGGAAAGAGAGCGGGGCGAGCCCCGTGGGGCTTAACATGTCTGTGAGTGAATGTGGGCGCAGGACAGCGGGCACATTTACTGCACTGAAAAACACCGTCGGCCTGAGCTGACTGAATGCGTGTTGGTTTCGTTTTTACAGAACCCGTGGGACATGTGGTGTGTAGTGTTTGTGGGCACTGAGACGTAGGCACATTCACTACATTTAGTGCACAATCGACATGAGGCGATTTTGTTTGTGCGAGCCCTGCATTTTTGCGGGCTGTGTTTGTGTGTAGAAATGAGCCCTGGGTTGTGGGCATTTTCAATACACTCATAACACCATCGGCTGTGGCCGGAATACCAGAAAATACACAGTTTATATGATTTATCTGGGTCGCCGTGGGAACAGCATTTGTGTGCAGGCAAGCGGGCATGGTACTGGCTTGCTTACTGCAAAATACACTGGAACAGTCACATTTTCTGGAACTGAACGAGCGAAAATTTCAGTGGAAGTCTGGCCACGGCGAGACTGAAACACCGTCGATTTCCTAGGAGGCTAGGAAGACTTGTGTTGGTTTCGTTTTACAGAAACCGTGGTAGTGTTTGTGGGCACTGGGTTGTGGGCACATTCACTACATTTAATGCACAATTGACATGCGTCGATTTCATTTGTGCGAGCCCTGTACCGTGGCGGGCTGTGTTTGTGTGTAGAAATGAACACTGGGCTGTGAGCATTTTATTACACTTATAACACCATCGGCTGTGGCCAGAAAACCAGAAATACAATGATTACATGATTTTTCTGGGTCGCCGTGGAAACGGCCTTTATGTGCAGGCAAGCGGGCCGTGGTACCAGCTTGTTTACTGCAAAATACACTGGAACAGTCGCATTTTCTGGAACTGAACGAGCGAAAAGTTTCGGTGGAAGTCTGGCCGCGGCGAGACAAAATTTTTATCTGCTGCGAGAGCCAGGATCGAACACGGGTCTCTCGCGCGAAGGCTTCGGGTTCTGCCACTGAGCCACAGGGAGAACTACATTAGCATAAGCAGATAAGAGAGTGTCATTACAGTTTTGTGTGTGTCGGCGTTTGTATGCAGGTGTGCGTGTTATACAACAGGCTCATTGCTGCAATAATGACATTTTCAGCCGCTCAAACTAGGAGCTGAGAAATGTTTGAGAAATGGAGATTAGTCCGGCCTCGGTGGGGACTAAAAACACACTCTTTTCTCATTTGCCGGTGGCGCACGCCCATGGGGGGCGGGGTAGATTTCTTATAACGTAAAGAAAGCTAGCTGCGGTTTTAGGGCTCGCGGTCTTGATGCTGGCCCGTTTCCCTGACGACTCGCGGACAGAAGGGGGAGGTCCACAGAGCTCGCCTGTTGCGCGCGCGCCTCCCAGTCGAGGCCGATGCTTTCCACGGCCTGAGAGAGCAGACGCATCAGCTCAGTCTCAATGCCGGCTTTCTTACCAGTGGTTTGGCGGGAAACGCTAGCGGAGGGGAGGTCCACGGAGCTCGCCCAATCCTCGCTATCAGATGCCAGAAGAGAACACGCCTCGGTGGGTTCGTCGAACTCGTGGACGGACGCGGCGGCAGGCGGCGGCCGTTGTCCGTCAGTGAGCGACTCGAGCGAAGCCGGCGAAGCTGGCGGGCGAACCGGCGAGCTTTGGCGGGCTGGAGAGAGCTCGGGAGCACGCTGGGCACGGCGCTTCTTGCGGCGCGGCACCACGGCGGGCTGTGGTGAAGGCTCGGAGAATGATGCCAGGCGAGTCCTCAGAGTCACCATAGGCAAAAACTCGCAATGAGGGCATCCGCCCTCAGCGAGCGCGATGGCCGCGTGATCCTCACCCAGGCAGGACACACAGATGACGTGACGGTCCCCGTCGCTGAGTGGGGTGCGGCACGAGCCACAGGATGGCATCTTTAAAAAGACGCAGCTCTTTTGTGATGAGAAGTGTGAGTCGCGTCAAGTAAGCGAGCAAACACTCTCAGCAGAGTAAGGATACAAAGTGATATAAAAGGATATAGAGTAAGTAAGTAAGTAAGTAAAAACTTTATTGTCCCACGAAGGGAAATTTGTGTTGGGCCATCACCCATGCTGCCGTCAGTATACAGTAAACATACAACACATTTACAAACCAGACAATATTAATAATAAAAATTGCATAACTTACAACTCCATACCGCCATCATTTAACATCTTTACAGACACTGGAATAAATGAGTTTTTGAATCTGTTCAATCTACAGCGAGGAACTCTAAACCTCCTCCCAGAAGGCAGCAACTCGTACTCTGTGTACAGGATATGCGACGGATCGCACACAATCTTTTTAGCTTGCGTTAAAGTAGCCTGTTCATAGAGGGTCTGCAATGATGTCTGTTCTTTCACTCCAATAATTTTCCAGGCAGTGTGGATCATCCGTACCAGTTTAGTTCTACATGCTACAGACAGATTACCAAACCAGACTACAATACCAGTTTTAAACTGGTATTGTAGTCTGGTTTGGTAATCTGTCTGTAGCATGTAGAACTAAACTGGTTTAATATCTAATTAAACTCAGCAAGCAGAACGCCGGAAAGCGCAGCAGGTACGGCAGTTGAAGGCGGCGAGGCCAGCGACTCCAGAGCTCGTCCCGCTGAAAAGCTTGCTTCGACGGCGCGGCTTCTCACTCCGGATCCAGCGATGGGTGTGCTTCGCTGAAGAGATGAAAATCAGCTTGTACCAGCCTAACGAGCATATTTATAGAGTGAGACCACGCCCTTTCTGGCGGGACGTGACGATATGGGCGCGAGTTGCCCCCATTGGTCATTACGTCACGCAGAGTCTCTCTCGATAGGCTGCTGCATTTGCCGCAAGAGCAGCCAATAGGCGCGCGAGCTGTCTCGCCTGTGTCTGCTTGCTGCTGCAAAGCGTTTTACATTAATAAAAAATTAAGGATAATTTTTGGCTTCAATATCTCGTGGAAAAGAGGTTTTCCCCTAGCGTAAGCTATTACGCAGTACGAGAGATACTCTCGTAAGAGAACTGGTTTGGGCCAGCTTTTTCCAAGCAAAACTAAATATAATCTGAAAAAACGCTTGTTCAACACGGTGCTTCGTGGTAATGCTGCTAAATTAAATAACATTTATAGAATAATTATGAACTTAAATGAAACAATATTTTATCGCAACAATATCGCAACATTTCGACAAATACATTATTTGATCTGTTTTTACATTTTAATTCAGGGCGATTTAGCCTACATTTAATTAGAGCCAGATTTTCACCCTTCTCTTGTCATTTTCTCATTGGGAAGCGCTTACATTACATGTTTGAGTAGATCCTCTGTACGAATCGGTTACCTAACGTAACCTCGGTTCTCTCTAGATGAGGGAACTAGTATTGCGTAAGTTAGCTTACGCTACGGGAAAGATTCATCTTTTCTGAGAAATTGAAGCCAAAAAATTATCCTATAATTTTGTATCCATTGTCAACCCAGTTCAGCTGCAGCAGACCATGAGCGGGCTAGCTAGCAGCTCATTGGTTCGCTCACAGAGAACTGCTTAAGCCTATGAGGAGACGCAAATGAACTCTCGGCCAATGAGAGTCTGACATGCTCTCATTACGTCAGAGCCCGCCGAAACGGGCGTGGTCAGAGAGAATAACACTGGCGTCCTAGTCTGTTAACTCTGGTTTTCATAGAATGAAGCGAGAACGCTAGTAGCACAAGCACGGCCAGGAACGCAATACTCGTTCCCTCATCTAGAGAGAACCGAGGTTACGTTAGGTAACCGATTCGTTCTCTTACGAGAGGTTCTCTCGTATTGCGTAAGCTAGCTTACGCTACGGGAACACCTGGTCAACGCCGTGCGTGCTAAGCATCCACTATGAGTCCCAGGGGAGACCCCGGGGAACCCTTAAGAGTGGGAATAAATATATATGTACATGTGACAAAGGCCAGCAGAGCGGGCCGGAGATTGTGTAGTACATAAGCACATGATAGAGAGGGACAGAGCGAAACCGGTCTGTGTGAATAACTCCCTATAGTGCAGCTCAACCAGAAGAGCTGTAACATACTAGACTGCTAGTAGTTTAGCCTGCAAGGCGGGAACTTCCAGATTGTAAAATCTGACAAAGGTGGAGGGGGAAGCCCATCCCGCTGCTACACAAATGTCCTGAATGGAAAATCCGCTGGACCATGCCCATGATGAGGCCATGCCTCTAGTGGAATGAGCCCTGATGCCCAGAGGGCATGGCAGGTCTTTTGATGCGTATGCGGCTGCAATGGCATCAACTATCCATTTGGATAGAGTCTGTTTCGAGGCGGCCGACGCCTTGGTGCGCCCACCGAACGAAACAAAAAGCTGCTCGGGTCGTCTGACCGGAGCAGTGCGAGTAATGTAGAATCTCAGGGCCCTGACCGGACACAGGAGATTAGAGTCAGATTCGTTATCGGATGCAGGCAGAGCCGACAGAGAAATAACATGTGCCCTGAACGGGGTACCAATCGCTTTTGGGACATAACCATGTCTAGGTTTGAGAACGACTAAGGAGTCATTGGGCCCAAACTCGAGACAGGAAGCGCTAATGGGCAGCGCGTGAAGGTCTCCCACACGTTTTACTGACGTGCGCGCGAGCAGAAAAACGGTTTAGAGCGAAAGGTATTTGAGGTCCACGGTGTTTAGCGGTTCGAATGGGGGGGCTTTCATAGCTTCGATAACTATGGAAAGGTCCCAAATCGGCACCGAAGGGGGGCGTGGGGGGTTCATCCTTCTAGCTCCCCTGAGGAAGCGGATGACCAAGCCATCTTGCCCAGTGACTGGCCGCGCCGGGGTTCAACGAACGCTGCGACGGCTGCCACATACACCTTGAGAGTGGACGGGGACCTGACCGTGGGTCCAAATTTCTGTCGGTGCACCATTTAGAGAACACAGACCATTTAGAGGCAATAGAGCCTTCTAGTAGAAGCCGCTCTAGCCTGCATGATCGTATTAAACACTCCCTCTGGCAAAGCAACGGTTAGTTGTTGATCACCCACGCATGTAGCGCCCAGCGCTCTGGGTGGGGATGCCAGATCGTGCCGCGAGCTTGGGAGAGGAGATCTGCTCTGACTGGAATGGGCCACGGGGCTGTCTGTGACAGCTGAGTGAGCTCCGGAAACCATGTCTGACCCTCCCAACGCGGGGCTATGAGGGGCACCGAGTGGCGTGTTTCCCTGATTCTCTGAAGCACCCGTGGTAGCAGAGAAACCGAAGGGAATGCATAAAGCGGGCGGCTGGGCCAGGTCTGGGCTAGCGCGTCCTCACCCTTTGAGAAAAATATTGGGCAGTGGGTGTTCTCTTCTGAGGCGAAGAGGTCCACCTCTGCTCTGCCGAATATTCGCCACAGCTTTTGGACTGTAAGAGTGTGCAGGGACCATTCCCCGGGGGGAATGGGGTTCCTGGACAGACTGTCTGGACCGTCGTTCAGATGGCCCAGCACGTACGTCGCTCTGAGCGAGAGCAGGTGACACTGAGACCAAACTAAGATGCGTTCTGTCAGCCGGAAGAGATTCCTGGATCTGACTCCGCCCTGACGGTTTAGATAGGAGACCACGGCTATATTGTTCGAACGGATCAGCACGTGGTGACCGTGAATGCGCGGAAGAAAGCGCGTGAGCGCGTTCTCGACCGCCAGCATCTCCAAACAGTTTAAGTGGAGGAGGCTCTCCTGAGCTGACCAGGGGCCGAAGGCCGGTGAGCCCTCGCAGACCGCACCCCAACCCGTGTTGGATGCGTCTGTCGAGATGACTTTTCGGCGAGAAAGGGTCCCCATGGAAACGCCCCGCTAAAACCATTCTGCCACAGTCCATGGCTGCAGAGCTGTGATACAGGTCTGCGTTACATTTATCAGCTGGCGGCCCGTGGTCCACGCACGGTGAGACACACGGCTCTTCAACCAGAGCTGAAGCGGGCGCATGCGCAGTAACCCCAGCTGGAGCACCGCGGAGGCTGAGGCCATGTAACCCAACGCCTTCTGAAAAGTTTTCAGAGGTGTGAGTCTGTTCATCTGAAAAGATGCGGCGAGACGCTGAACACGGCGCGCGCGCTGTGTTGACAGACGAGCCGTCATCGTGACCGAGTCTAGCTCTATACCCAAGAAGGAGATAGTCTGACTGGGTTGTAGTGTGCTCTTTGTCCAGCTGACAGAGAGGCCCAAAGCTTTCAGATGGTCGAGGAGAACTGTATGATGAGACAGTAGCTCTCTCTGTGATTGTGCCAAAATCAGCCAGTCGTCCAAATAATTCAGTATTCGCAGCCCCTGACTCCGCAGGGGGGCGAGCGCCGCATCCATGCACTTCGTGAACGTACGGTGGGTGCTAAAGGATAGGCAGAACGGAAGGACGGTGTATTGATAAACCTGGCCTTCGAAGGCGAAACGTAAGAATGGCCTGTGAAGGGGATTTATCTGAATCTGAAAATAAGCATCTTTCAGATCTAGTGAAATGCACCAGTCGCCCTGGCGCACCTGCGCGATGAGTTTTCTGATAGTGAGCATTCTGAACGGTCTCTTCATGAGAACTTTGTTCAGAAATCTGAGGTCTAAGATTGGTCTGAGGCCGCCGTCTTTCTTGGGAACCAGAAAATAACGGCCGTAAAACCCCGACTCGCTCATAGACAGAGGAACTCTCTCTATAGCCCCTTTTGCACAATAGCTTTGCTATCTCTGAACGGAGCAGCGTCGCTACTTCTGGGTTCACAATAGTTTCTAGCCGCGCTCGAAAACGTGGAGGGCGGCGGTGGAACTGTAAGCGATAGCCTAACCTTATTGTGTTTGGAGAGTGAATGGCTACATGGTCCCCGTCGCTGCACATAGCGGGCTGCGTGAGCGTGCTCATAGTGTTTATAACAGCGGGACTTACACTCGGAGAGAAGTTTATGGGCCGTGTAACAGAGTGAGCAGAGATGGGACGCGCACACGGGCTCGTGGTCGCGCTTATGCACTCTGAAACTCAAGCGGGTTGGAACCGCTTTATGAGAGTGGACTCTGTGTGAAACACGGGAACTGAAGTGCTTTTGTGTATGAGTGAACACAGTGTTGTGGGCACATTTTCTACACAGGAGACTTTTATGCTCTTTATGAGATTTTTCTGGGTCGCCGTGAAAACAGCGTTTGTGCTCATGCAAGCGGGAAGGGAGACCGGCTTGGTAATGGCGGAATACACTGCTGTAGTAGCCGCGTGAGCGGGGACTAACAGAGGGCGAAACTTTGACGGCGGTCCGGCCGCGGCGGGAGAGCGCCGTCATTTTCTCAGCTGTGCTAGGCAGACTTCGAGTGATCGAGTTTCAGCCCGATCCTAGGCCGAGGCCCCCGATGAGGCGGCGGTCTTTGGCGGCTGTCAGAGCGAGAACGAGGGCGGCTGCCCTGGCGTCACTGAGAAGTCTGACTGTGCTGAGCTGGGCGCTGGGGTGGGGCTCGTGCAGGAGGCAGGTCACGTGACCGGCCTGCAGAGGAGCTAGCGCGACGAGGCAGAGAGAGATTAATGGCCTGGGAGGCTTTCTACACTTCGGAAAATCGGTCGACGATACCCGTGACAGCAGATCCGAAGAGGCCGGATGGAAAGAGCGGGGCGTTGAGAAAGGCGGCGCGCTCAGAATCTCCCCTGTCGGCGAGTGTGAGCCACAATGTCTCTCAGACACACATATAAACAATGTCATATTTGCATTCAAAATGTCATTATTAAGCGAAAGACACTTAATGACAGTTGTCATAAACATGCATAAACCCTACTTTATATTCATGACATATGTCATGTCATGGTTATGAAGGTGTCATGTCAGTCTTATGTACACCCCTTCAAGTAAAGTGTTACCGATTATATCTTATCTGTATGACCAACAATTACGGAGTAGGCTATAAATGTTTGTTGTAGGCTTATTTGGAAATTACCATAACTTGTAGTATTTCATCCTTAGGCTACAGACATTAGCCCCACTTACGTTTTGCTAAATGTCCCTTTGCGCCACCTGGCGGTCATTTCGCGAACGACTTTGAAATGCGACTGGTTTATTTTTACCGCGGTGGATGGCTAAAAAATGGTATTTGGATGGCTAAAAGGTGTGACTAAAAATGTGCTTTTGGCTTTCATTTATATTTTGATTGTTTGTGTATATATATATATATATATATATATATATATATATATATATGTGTGTGTGTGTGTATAAATATTTATTTATTTATATATATATTGTCCTTGCATTCTTTCTTGTGTGACACCCCTGAATGAAAGGCTCATTAGTATGCAGTCTGCTCAGGTGAGAACTGCCTAATTATTCATGAGGGGGTTGGGCCGTTCCGCCCATCCGCATATTGCCTTTGCAAACAAAAAAATGTTTTTCACAATTTAAAACAATCTATTGTTTTATGTGAATGATTAGGCAGAATGATTTTCAGATCAATTTGAAGCAAAAACTCTAGGTGACAACATCCACTAGTCAAAAGTCTTTTGGCCAGATATTTAGTATGTTATTTGTGGCCTTATATTAGAAACTTTATTTTTTATTTTTTTCAATAACCACGCATAAACAATATTCTCTCAAAAATACAAACATGTACATACATGTTGCTCACATATTATGGTAGCCCTGTGTGTGCTATATAGAGTGTAATTTCACCTGTGCCATTAATATGTTTATAAGCAACTGAAAAAAGCAGAAATGTCAGAGCATGCCAAAACATCTCAAGGACCCCGAAAACACCTCAGACCCCAGAGGGTTAATGGGCTGTGAACACTGAAATAATGCACTAAAAAAGGACAACTACATCTAGGTATATACAAACCTATTGGTTAACATGCTAATTTTTAATGTCCCTGGCTGTATGAACAGAAACATACTAAAAATGTGTGGTCTTCATAGGGGAGTAGCAAAGAGAAAACCTGTTTTCTCCAAGAGGAGAATACAAACAAACCAGATATGTGTGGTTCATTATGCACCATCATACAGTGTATCACCACAAACACCTCTTACCACCCTTCAAGCACAGTGGTGGATAATAGATGATTTAGGCTTGTTTTGCCCCCACAGGACCTGAACAACTTGCAGCCCTTTTATACGAAAGTATTCTACAGACAAATGTGAGGCCATCTGTGACCACTACAGCTCTGCTAAAATTGGGTCATATAACATGACACTGATCCCAATCTAACTTTGAATTGCTGAAAAAGGAAAATAATCAAATACCTCCGTCTCATTGTGATGCTGTGGGGGTGCTTTAACACACTGCAAGCTGTTAACAGGTTGATGCAACCTGACAGAAATATAATTCTCTGATTATTAATGAATGCACTTAAACTTCCAATGGTAACACTGTATTTCCCTGTTACACATATTACCTGTATATACTATAGTAATAACAGTAAATTATGCATAATTACAAGAATCTAACCCTAAACCAAACCCTAATTATATAGTAAGTACATGTTGTCAATTAATATTCCTTAGTATTTATTTGTATAATTACACTGTAAGAAGGACACCTTAAAGGTGCCCTAGAATTTGAAATTGAATTTATCTTGGCATAGTTAAATAACAAGAGTTCAGTACATGGACATGACATACAGTGAGTCTCAAACACCATCGTTTTCTCCTTCTT
Organism: Rhinichthys klamathensis goyatoka; assembly: GCF_029890125.1. Classification (NCBI taxonomy): domain Eukaryota; kingdom Metazoa; phylum Chordata; class Actinopteri; order Cypriniformes; family Leuciscidae; genus Rhinichthys; species Rhinichthys klamathensis. The sequence continues at coordinate 939,143 of NW_026606877.1, forward strand.
ATTTAAATCTCGTTTTTGAAAAACACCCCTGAAAAATAGGCGAATCTCCACATAACACCGACTGTGACGCAACAGTCGGGATCATTAATATGTACGCCTCCAAAAATGTGCATATGCCAGCCCATGTTCAATGCCAGGCGGAACTTTCTGCGCAGCCGAATCATCGGAAGTTCTGCAGGTGAAGAAACAAGCGAGGATCATAGGGAAAATGGCAGATCATGGAAACAAATGTTATGTTCCAGGCTGTGCAGGGGATGTGAGGACTTTTCATACCCTTCCCACAGAAAAGAAATGTCAACAGGCGTGGTTGATGTTTATCTATAATCGGATACCGCAACAGTTTAATTTGAAGTTGTTAAGTTTGCTCTGCCCATTTCACCACAGACTTATTTTCTAACCTGGGACAATATCAAGCAGGCTTCTCTCAGCGTCTCATACTGAAGAAGGGGGCAATTCCAACTATATTCCCGCAAGCAGTAAATAGCGATTTTATTTACGATAATTTACACTGTGTTATCTAGATCCAGCACAAGATCATAGTACAGTAACAAATAGCAAACTCCACGTAACGAGCATACATAACTAAATAGTATGACAAAGTATTTACGTTGAGGTTAATATTTCTTGCCTGTGTTGTCATATAAATCTACAAAATAACACTGTAGATACATATGTAAATTCCATTTTGTCAAATAATTTGTTCTCCCCCACATAAGTTGAAGCTATATTTATTTGACAAGGCATCTAACATTAGTCCATTTGTTAAAATGTTTTAATTTTTGAAAACTGACGTATGATTATTTTGCACACTTGTATTTCAGAGTGCACCACAGCCCTTGCGTACTAATGATAGGCTGCCAAACAGATGATCCTATCATCTTGTGTAAGGGAACACAGCTGTCTTTGAACACAATGAGGTTCAAATCAAACAGCCAATCAGAGCAGAACTCCTCATTACTATTCATGACCCTTCCAAATAAGGTAAAAACAGACCATTTCATTCTAGGGCCAATTTCTAGAGTTGAAAATGGACCTGTAAAACCATATCTGAACATTTTAAATGCACTTAAATAAGCCACATACCCTCTATCTAGATATAAGAGACTACATTAAAATATTATTTCAACACATTCTAGGGCACCTTTAAAATAAATCGTAACCCTTCCAATTTATATTTTAAAACCTACAAAATATAGCAAAAAACACTTTTTGGCAAGTGCTGTTAATCTATAAAAAATCTGAAAATAATGTTTGGATTTTGTTCACTATAATTGTTAATTAATGGTGTACCAAATAATGGTGTACCAATTGAATTTGAGAATTTAACATCGGTTGCTGGTGAAGTATATTTTAAACAGTATTTTAAACAGCTTTTTGGTAATTCTTCTATAACTTAAATGTATGCATCTTTTAATAGTTAATATGTGTACTTTTTTAAAATGTATTTGTCATGCTGCAGTATTTAAAATGAAGCAGTGAAGGCAAAATGAGATTTAAAAACTGGAATAATGAAATTGTGACTGGTTATAGGGTCAAATATATACACGTGTTATGCGTCAACTACCCACTGTTTCACATTTTGTGAAATTAGTGCAGACTGGTGTATGTGGTTGCAGTATTCTGGAGGTAATGCCCCTGGACCCTAGACAAAAATCTGGGCTCAGCCCATAATATTTACAAATCTTCCAAACACATTAGGCTACCAGCTCCCCTTGCTACAGTAACTATTGTTCTGCCAAAGCATTTGTCACACCTGTCCTCCTCTACAACCCTCAGACCCTTGGGTCATACAGCTACACATTCTGCGTAGTACAAATGTGTTGATGTGACAGGCTGTCGTAAGATTTCTGTTTCTCAGTACAGGAATAAAACTGTTTATTTTGTTCAAAATTGGGAAGGTTTCACTTTCAATGTAACCTATCTAGTTTATTCAGACATGGCCATATCAAATTGTTTTTTCAAGGCTCATACACAAATCGAGTATTTTTACTGAGTGTTAGCCGTTTTCTTATGCACAGTATATGATTGAAATTGTTTCTGTGTTCTCTAAGTTATACACAAAGTCTTAAATAATTGCATAGGCCTAATCTGTGCTTAATTATAAATTACTTTAAACAATAAACTTCCTGTTAGACTGCATGTTTGAATACTTCGATTGTCTGTGATACATAGTGTGTGTGTGTGTGTGTGTGTGTGTGTGAGAGAGAGAGAATCACAATTAATTGCTGTTACTCTCAGATCAAAATACAGAGGAAAAGACCTGCCCTCACTTCTGTTTCACACAACTTTAAATATACAATTATTTAACACTGAAATTTAAGGGAGTTTACAGTTATTTCTATCAAGATAACTCTCATAAATGTACTTGATACTACTAATAGATGCAGAGACATGCTGCTGGGAGCATGTAAGAAATGCTACTGCTGTATGAATAGGCATACATAAATCCGTAATAGATCTAGACAGGTGGAGCTGGGGAAGGTGGGGAGTTTCAGAAAAACTTTGATAGCGCACTGCAGGACCAGCTTACAGTGAACACCGAACCAGACTATTTAAATATCGAGCAAGCAGTCTCATTGGCTGCCGAATCAGCAGAGGCCAATCAGCTTGTGACATGTTGTAAATGATGTGATGGCTAGCAGATTTTACCAGATTGTATGTAGGACCTGTGCCATCAGTTCAATTTCATGACTGAATTTTATACTTCTGTTATCAAATACACAACCACTTTAATCTAATTTAGGTGTGTTTATTATAGAGCACTATTGTGAACCTCCAGGGGTTGGCCAGAATAAATAAATAAATAAATAAATAAATAAATAAATAAATAAATAAATAAATAAATAAGGAGAACTCCTGGGGCCCGTTTCAATAAGGAGGTTCAACCAACTCTGAGTTAAAACTTGAACTCTGAGTTGACTTACCCCGAGATGGGAAACTCTGAGTTTTCGGTTACAGAACAGCTGAAATGAGTAAGTTCAATCAACTCTAAGTTGACTGACTCTGAGTTAAGCGCGTGCACCACAACTATAAAAAGCCATTATCAATGGAGCGCAGATATTATGAGTCACCATGGTAACAGCGCCAGACAAAAAGAGGTCTGCATATTTCTCACCAGCAGTACGCAAAAAAATAATAATTAAGTAACACGGCAGCAGCGGCGATCGAGAGAGTTAGTTTGGGAGAAAATAGTTGCTCGAATCAATGCGTAAGTTTACATTTTAATTACTGTTATACAGTGTTGGGTGTAATTACCAAGTAATCTAAATACTGTCATTTAGGTAAAGGGATTACTCTTAATTCTTCTGTAATATAAAGTAAAATTTGATGTCATTGCATTAAATACTGCATAGACTATAGAACAATTCTGTTTAAAACAATAGTGGATTTAACATAACATTTTTAAAAGGTATATTTTTAATGTAACCTTCACTCTCTACACACTTTGGTCAATTCAAGAATAATTCAAGCAATTCTATATTGTTAATCTGATAGCATTAAAAGTGCAGTTTTGTCTCTTTTTGTATTGTTCAAGTGGTTGAGGTTGATATGGGATTTAGAAAGTAATTAGTAATGAATCATTCTTCTATAGTAGACCAATACTTTCTAGAGATAGTAATTATTACATTAATCTAATTACACTGTTGAAGATGTCATTTGTAGTTAACTATTTTAGAGTAACTTACCCAACTGTTATAATATCAGAGGTGAAAGTGGAAGAACAGTATGTTATTCAACGTAATTTTAATTTTCATGTAGGTGCAATCCTGCAGGCATTAGAAGCAGCTGAAAATGAAATATAAAAACATAATTCAATCAGGTAAGGCTTGAGCATATCATGGATGTAGGGTACCTGACTTTACAAACATTTGACATATTAAATAACTAAATAGCATCCAGCATGCAGCAGCATTTTTGACATAGGTCTAATTAACACAATTAAATGTTCATTCTCATTTGACTTCTACTCAGCCAACAGAAAGAAGGAAGAGGCTCACAAAGATGGAGATGAAGATGTAGAGGAGATGAAGATGGAGATGCAGAGAAGATGGAGATGAAGATGCAGAGGAGATGGAGATGAAGATGGAGAGGAGATGGAGATGGAGATGCAGAGGAGATGGAGATGGAGATGCAGAGGAGATGAAGATGGAGAGGAGATGGAGATGGAGATGCAGAGGAGATGAAGATGGAGAGGAGATGGAGATGCAGATGGAGAGGAGATGGAGATGGAGATGCAGAGGAGATGGAGATGGAGATATAGAGAAGATGGAGATGGAGATGCAGAGGAGATGGAGATGGAGATATAGAGAAGATGGAGATGGAGATGCAGAGGAGATGGAGATGGCCCTGAGCCTGAATGCTGGAAGGCCAATGGCTGAGGGAATTCCTGGAGGGACTTCATCAGAGCCCGTCACTCCCGAAGATTCAAGTGCCTTCATAAAATGTATAAGAGGTCTACATATGTGTTATTTTTATATATAGGCTGTTTTTGATATTTCCATATATTTTACTTTGGGTTGGGTTTTTTGTTGCTCCCAACCGATTCTGGTGGTAATATCTGTCTTTTGGAGCCTCCTGCCACAACAGAACCCCAGGCAGTTGTAAGCCTACTCAATACACCAGGCATAAATTATGACAAATAGTATTATAAAATGTGCTCAATCAAATGCTCATCTTCACAGGACGATGGGGATGAAGAAACAGTTTCTGCTGCCACAGAGAGGCCTACTAGGAAATGTTAATCTTATGTGTCTACACATCAAACAATCTACACATTCACATTTCTTCACATTATTTATGTAGAGTAGCCTATAGAATCTAAGTTTAATTCTAAGTATAAACAGATATTCTTATCTCTCCCCCTGTCCCCAGAGTGTGGAAGAACAGCAGGAGGAAGGTCCATCAACTTCTGGTGCACAGATAAACACAGTTCAGTGATTTTCAGTGAATGCCACAGTTTAATTCTGTAGAATGTGTTTAGAACTACATGATGTAACTCTAATCTACTGTATTTTCAGTTGCCAGTTAAGAAGTTATATAGACTTCATCTTATTAAAAAAATTGGAGAAAAAAAAAACAGCAATGAATAAATGTACCGAAAGAATGAATGAGGTGTTTAAAAACCGCTTCCTCTTTAAAAAAGGGGAGGAGACCGAAATAAACTCTGGGTTTACGTTAGTAAACCTGCTCCCGATCAGGTTAGGTTCACAGAGTAAGTTACCATGGTAACTGACTCTGAGTATAAGTTACCTCTCTTTCAGAAACGGGCTTGACTTACCCTGCTTTCTCAGGTTTGACTTACCTCCCATTCTGAAACAGAAAACCCAGAGTTTCCCTCATTTCAGGGTTAACATACTCAGAGTTTTCACTTAACCTCCTTTCTGAAACAGGCCCCTGATCAGCCGTCAGACCAAACAAGACACTAAAAACAAAACAGAAATACATAAGTGGGTCTTTGCTTTATTAATCAGCTCTTTTCAAAATGTAGCAAATAAGTATGGAAGTTGTTTGACCCATCGCCCAAAACAATAAAAACTTAAAAAAGTTTAAAAAAATCTTACTATTCTATCACAAACATAGTCAAGTTGGAATACAACAAAAAAAGACTGGTCACCTCTACAGGAAATCTGACCACATTAAATTATTGAACAACCAGAAAGCAAAATAAATACACTAGCAGTTTGGTCTGCCTGCCAATGGAGAGCACTGAGCAACACGACCGGCCCGAATTCTTGGCTGCTCCAGTTCCACTGAAAAGCTGTGATTTAAAAGAAATCATAATCAGCAGCTGACAATCACTGTCAAGAGATGGAATGCAACAATGCTTTCAACCTGCAGAGAACACATAACAAAATAAAGAGAACATAGGAACAGAGTACCAGCACGTAACAGAAACACAAGTCTTGACAGCAATTACTTTAGCACAAAATGTTTGCAGTTTACTCTTGTGACTTTCTCTTACCCTTAAAACTATACTGTCTGTGGATAGCAGATATCACGCAGTGCTCGAGAGAGCTGGCTTTTCTTTGCTTACTTATGACCCTGTGTTGCATGAGTGACTAATACTTAGAGCATCACTGGAGGACATGGTTACTCAGGGCTGAATCACTCATACTGCATGATGCTTGGAAGTATTTCATAGATAATTTGCTGTAGACATCACTCTCATCAGCCAAAATTCAATCAATAATATGGTCCGAAAACCAGTAAGTATCTGGTATGACCACCATTTAGTATGAACACCATCACGCAGTGCAACACATCTCCTTCACATAGAGTTGATCAGGTTGTTGATTGTGGCCTGTGGAATGTTGGTCCACTCCTCTTCAATGGCTGTGCGAAATTGCTGGATATTGGCAGGACCTGGAACACGCTGTCGTATACGCCGATCCAGAGCATCCCAAACATGCTCAATGGGTGACATGTCCGGTGAGTATGCTGGCCATGCAAGAACTGGGATGTTTTCAGCTTCCAGGAACTGTGTACAGATCCTTGCAACATGGGGCCATGCATTATCATTCTGCAACATGAGGTGATGGTCGTGGATGAATGGCACAACAATGGGCCTCAGGATCTCGTCACGTTATCTCTGTGCATTAAAAATGCCATCAATAAAATGCACCTGTGTTTGTTGTCCATAACATACGCCTGCTCATACCATAACCCCACCACCACCATGGGCCACACGATCCACAACATTGACATCAGCAAACTGCTCACCCACACGACACTATACACGCTGTCTGCCATCTGCCCTGTACAGTGAAAACTGGGATTCATCCGTGAAGAGAACACCTCTTCAAAGTGCCAGACGCCATCGAATGGGAGCATTTGCACACTCAAGTCGGTTACGACGACAAACTGCAGTCAGGTCGAGACCCATATGAGGACGACGAGCATGCAGATGAGCTTCCCTGAGACCGTTTCTGACAGTTTGTGCAGAAATTGTTTGGTTATGCAAACCGATTATTGCAGCAGCTGTCCAGGTGGCTGGTCTCAGATGATCTTGGAGGTAAAGATGCTGGATGTGGAGGTTCTGGGCTGGTGTGGTTACACGTGGTCTGCGGTTGTGAGGCCAGTTGGATGTACTGCCAAATTCTCTGAAACGCCTTTGGAGACGGCTTATGGTAGAGAAATGAAGATTCAATTCACAGGCAACAGCTCTGGTGGACATCCTGCAGTCAGCATGCCAATTGCACGCACCTTCAACTTGCGACATCTGTGGCATTGTGCTGTGTGATGAAACTGCACATTAAAGGCCTTGTCCATACGGACGCGGGTATTTTTATAACCGGAGTTTTTCCTACAGCGTTTAAAAAAAATCCTGTCCACACATGCTCGGTCTCCATCTACATGAAAACGCAAAAACACGTATCAAGCGCGGTCAAGAGCATGCCACGCCAGCAGGCGGCGATATAAACCTTAACCGTAAAGCCACGTTGGCCAATCAGAAGCGCAAATCTGACGTCAAACACAGCGGATTACGGCGCACACTCTGACGTCGCAAGGCAAAAAACCCCGGTTTCACTGTCTACACGACAACAATGTAACCGGCGTTTCTGAAAATCCTCACCCTGGCAGGGGTTTTCAAAAATGTTCGGTTTCAGTGCGTTTTCGTGTGGACGAACGGCCGAACCGCGTAAAAAACAGTCACGGTTATAAAATACCCGTGTCCGTGTGGACAGGGCCTTAGAGTGGACTTTCATTGTGGCCAGCCTAAGGCACACCTCTGCAATAATGCTGTCTAATCAGCATCTTGATTTGCCACACCTGTGAGGTGGATGGATTATCTCGGCAAAGGAGAAGTGCTCACTAACACAGATTTAGACAGATTTGTGAACAATATTTGAGAGAAATAGGCCTTTTGTGTACATAGAAAAAGTCTTAGATCTTTTAGTTCAGCTTATGAAAAATGGGGGCAAAAACAAAAGTGTTGTGTTTATAATTTTATTCAGTGTAGGTTCCAAGGTACAAGCCTTATAAAATGTATAATACAGAATTTATCGCTTCCGCGTAGCCACATGAACCGGAATTATCCCGACAACGTTTAACCTGTAAAGAGGTAAAGGGCAGGGAAGGAGGCCTTCACAGGGGAGAGACTCCTTTAATCAATTTTATTTATTGATTGATTTATTGACTCCCTTTATCAATAACATGATAAGGTCCATACTGTTGACCCAAGTGCAGTTACTGTGTTTTACTGTGTTATGCAAATACCTGCAAATTCTCACAAGATTATTTTTAAAAAAACATAAATTGAGGACATCAAGGACATTTTGAAGCATTTAATTAACACATTTCAGTTTCCCAGGGCTTCACAGTCAATTTCAAGCACTTTATTGACCTTCTGAAAAGTTTGAGTCACTCATTGTGTTGGAAAAATATTTATACAATGCCACTTTACCCTCCCATGCTGTATGATATTCTTTGTTTTGTTTTTGGGATAAGTTTCCTGTGTCTAACCTGATTCTATCTCAGAAGAACATGAGTTCTCATTAGAGGAACAATGAGACACCTGCCTCCTGAATATTTTTGGATTTCTATTTGCGTTTGACCTTGACTGGCTATATCACAATGGTCTCATTATGCTGTCTGTAGGAATAAAAAAGAGATATTCCTTAGACTGGCTATCCTCTGTGAGGGACTGTACATTTGAATATTTAACATGGCTTCTGGTTATTTACATCACAGCTTTATGCATATTCAGTATTAATGTTTCAATTCAAGTATTAATAACCGTAACAATACAATTGTTCTCTGGGATTACTTAGTTTAGAAGGATCTCTCTCTCTCTCTCTCTCTCTCTCTCTCTCTCTCTCTCTCTCTCTCTCTCTCTCTCTCTCTCTCTCTCTCTCTCTCTCTCTCTCTCTGTGTATGTGTGTGTGTGTGTGTGTGTGTGTGTTGAAGTGTAGAAGGAGGGGCATATACCTGCAGAGCTTAGCTGTGGGCTTGAATGATTTGGTAAACAAAAACATTTGAACTGCCATTCAGACTCAAGTGAGATTGTGACAGTTGCCTCAAGCTCAAATATAGGGCATCAGTATTCACTGACCTGACTCTTCCTGACAGAGCTCTTTTCCTTTGTACTCACTTTAGTCTCTCATTGCTGAATGAGAAAAATGCTTAAAGGTCCCATATTGTACACCTTTCTGAAGTTTTATTTTAGGTTTTGATGTCCTTAAGAATATATATTTTCGGTATAAGTACCAAAAAACCATCCCTATATATTTTTACAGCTCCTTTCTCAGGTGTTCTGCTAAGAACAGGTCTATTTTGTCCTTTCTAATTAATATTCATGAGCCTCTCTTCTGATTGGCCTATTGTTTTCTGTGTGACGCACGGCTAGGCCAACCACAGGTAACTAGGGTCATTTATGCTGTAGCCTGCTATGGCTTGGTGATGCTCACAAGCAAGGTAAACAAAACACCGGTTATGATGGACATTGCTGAGGGAAATGTTATCCGGCCTTATATGTTCCAGCTGGACTCAGACCCCAAATCGGCGACGACAGGAGACAAACAACCACCTCCTTACTATCGACGTTATTGTTTTTTAAAGTATTATAATTACCATTACATCAATGCTGCATGCAGATTTAACGTTAACACTAATTTAAACTGTCTGTAAAAAATCTTTTAAAATCTTCAAAATATGTACATTAATAGCTAGTTATACACTGATTTTGAAACACTTAACTGCTTTATAATGTAACGTTAGCAGCAGGGCCGCATTAAGACCTCACTGGGCCCCGGGGATATGAGTTACTGCAGGGCCCCCCACCACTACAGGTCACCAACTACATGAGCTAAATGTTCTATCATTATACGAGTCATTTTATCCATCTATGATATACTTCACAGTTAAGTTATATTACTTTTAAATTTTGTATCATATTAAAATTTAATGGCACTAACATTTCATAATTCTTGTGGCCAATTTCAATATCACAAAAAAATAATAGTAACTTAAGGAAAGAATCTCAAGCTTACCGATGACAAGAGTCACAAATAACAATAGAACAAAGGCACATAAGAAATCCACCTTGAAAAACTTAAAGCACTGAATAATATTATATTGTATAAATTAATCAAATATACAATACATAGTTTTCACTATAAATTCAACATTCATTCTTATTAATTTTACAAAAGTGATTCATTCAAGGGCAGTAAATTACTTTCTTTCTGATGTTTGATTAACATTATGGACACAAATGGCGACAGCAGCTTTATTAGCAGCTACTGTCACTTTAAGACCTCAGGGTCGGAACTCCAGTGGGCTGTGCAAAACCGCCTCAAGTTCACCATCATTTAAAATAATTTGTATCCAAACCACAATGATTAAAAACGCGTTTAATTTATAAACTTACATCATGATGTTTCAGCAAAATTTACATATTTCTACCGGCAGTGGCGGTTCTAGCCCATTTCAACTGGGGGGGCCAAGCTGGGGCCAGTTGTACTGTTAGAGGGGCCAGTTACATTTAGACCTTATTGTTGTCCTATCATTTTCTGCACTACTGCAGGCATTAACAGGCAAAATACCGTGTTTATAATCATTCAACAATGTATTTCCATTTCCATTATATTTTTACATTTGCATTACATATTCAGTATTAGTCACAGTAACTGTAATAGACCTGATGTCCTTCTTTCTCTTCATTTTGAGAACTATAGAGCAAAAGCAATGGGGACCAAGAAGCTTAATTCATTTACTGAAAATAACTGACTTTCTAGGTAACTACGTCTAACCGTTTACAGGGTTCCTGCACACTTTTTTTAAAAAAATTAAGGCTTTTTAAGACCTAAAGAAATCAAAATTAATACCGTACATTAGGGGTGTGCAATATTGACAAAAATATATTTCAATATTTTCAACGTTTTGTTGATAATAATTAGATGATATTTTACTGATTGTGTTTTTGTGCTGGTGCCATGGCTGGTTTAGGCCTGTTGTTGACAGCTGACTCACGAAGATATTCATATTTTTCGTATTATATGGTCAGTTCACAGCAGTGACATAAATAATTTTTTTTAATTAAGGGGCAATATTTGCCACTTTAAATTGATTTCCAGGGGCATTTTCACCTATATATGGACATTTTTTCTAAACTTATTTAGAGTTATGCATCACCTTTTATGTCAAATACTAACATTCAAATTATACAATAATTATACTTATTTATACAATAATACTTAATTATGCAATAATTATACAGTACCACTGCTGCCAGTCAAATTAATTAATTCAATCAAAATCCATCTTTGCAGTGCAGAGGTGACACAGAAGTGGCATTAATATATTTACACTCCATTTACAATAGCATAAATAAAGCTATGAGATTTTTTTTAAATCAATATTTAAATATGAAATGATTTCTAATTTTAACGTTTTAATTAAAGGATACTTTAAATATGAAACTAAAACCGCCAGTAGGCGGCGGCAAGTCCCTGTAAGAGGGATTCATACATTCAACCGATTTGTTCAAACGGCTGATTCATTCGGGAAAGAAGCAAGTGATTCGTTCAAAACGCGGATTTCAGACTAGTCAATAAATCATCGCTGTGTTGCATTGAGACTCTGCTACGGTTTCATTATGAAATTCTAGTCGGCGAAATAAAGGGAAAACAAACAATATTGTGTCTAAAAAGTAACTCCCAATGTTAACTTATTGTTAATTTAACTGTTGTATAACATAAATATCACAGTTGCAATTGTGCACGGGAAAACTGCACCCTTGCTGATGTGATATTCTAATATAAGAACATAATATGATATAAATTTAAGACAAAAACTAATTTGGGGACATAGCCTACCTATGAACTGCACACAGCAGTGAAAGGACGATAGACAAATGCGATGTCACCTCACAGTGCCTCGTACATAGTTAAAACAATGATTTACAATATCATAATAGACAATACACATCGCACACCCCATACGCACATAAAGAATGAACTTACAACTGAACTGACATTTACCAACTTTCTCCTTCTCTCCTCTCTCGCGTGCAGGAGACAGACGTTATTCTGCCGCGATTCCCGCGAATGTGATGCGAATTGTCACGTGAAAATACAAATCCACAAAGATAGAATAATAAATAGAAAAAATAATACGCATACAACGATAACAACGATAGCAAAAAACAGTTTTGTAAAAATTATTTCAAACTCCACATTTAGGGGGGCCACAAGGGGGGCCAAGCTTTTTGTCACAGGGGCACTGGCCCCCCTGGCCCCCCCTCTAGAACCGCCACTGTCTACCGGATATATTATCGCCAGCCCTTTAGGAGAATATAGAGTTTGATCAAACACAAAAAGCAAGATCAAACATCCATCAAGTTAATAATCAAACTTACCGAAAATTTGTGGGGTTGACGATGACGCTGGGTTTTAAAAAATAGTCTAGACTCTAGAATGAAGTGAAGGGTGGAGGCGATTTATTGGTTGATGCGTAGCTATATTCTAATAAGGCGCAGGCACTCCAGGCAGCCATCATACTGAGATCGAGAGGATATGGAAGAACCCATACTCTGCCTGTATCCATCAACATCAGCGGGCTAGTCAAAGAGACTGGGTTGTCTGCCTGACCCTGCCGTGCAGAACTAGCAAACGGATCTGGGCCGCCAGTTTAGGCTTCACTTACCTCGCTGAGCTACTGCTCGGGAGTTGGGTTGTAGGTGGTTTGGCTCACAAACAAGCCCCACTCCCCTAGGTTGGGCACAGATACATTTTCGGTCACCCCTAGAGCCGATGGCAGGCCCGCACCCTGGTAAACCTCAGGATGAGGTGGGAGTATTCCCCTGTGATACAGGTTAGGTCTGAGTACTTCACTTTCAGTTCTGTATTATCCTACCTCGCACTTCTATGGCTCGGGTCGAGCGGGAAGTTCTAGCTTTACTTCTTCTTTTGTCGAAGTGCGCTCCCCTGAAGCCAGAGCATTGCCATGAGCTGATGCCCATGCCTACAGATGGTAGGCCCCTGACTCTGGGGCCTCCGTTGAAGCAGAGTGGCGTATGTTGTACTCCCCTTGTTTTAAGGGTACTAGCTCTCTTGCTGAGTACACTGCCATGGGCAATGTGATTAGGCACCAGGATGCTGTAGGTGCTGTGTAAACAGCTTATCTGCCAATGAAGGCTGCACCGTTAGGTAGTAGGCCTCAGCAGGCCTCCTTGAATGGGCAGCCCCCAAGAGGGCGCTGTAGGCCAGCTTACTTCAAAAAACGTGGATGGCCTTGGTGGTTCGGGCAGTTGACTCACTGATGGGTAGTAGGCCTTAGAAAGGCCTCCTTGGAGGTGAGTCCCAACATTGTGGGACATACTTTACAGCCGCTACCAGGTAGCTAGCCGTATTAGGCCTCCTGTGGATGGACCCAATTGTTATGTTGGTGTAGTATGGTTCCCAACAGTGTACCTTTGTAGCAGAATTGACTTCCTATCAGCTAGTAGGCCAAACCAGGCCTCCCTGATAGGCGAGTCCCCACCTGGCTGGCCTTAGCAGGCCGCCTTGGAACTATCACCCGGACTCAGGGCTCATAGTTACCAGTTGGTATCAGGTAGTAGGCTTCTCAGGCCTGCATGAAGGTGAATTCACACTTGAGATGGTAGTAGGCCTCACCCGGCCTCCCTGAAGGTAAGTTCCCCACATACTGTGGTGGTCAGATAGTAGGCCCCTCCAGGCCTCCCTGAAGGCGAATTCCCACTTACGCTGGCTATCAGGTAGTAGGCCTCACCAGGCCTCTCTGGAGGCAAGCCCAAGGACAGGCAAATGAACAGCTAGCCTGACTTACTATCGGGTAGTTGGGCTCACCGGGCCTCCCTGAAGGTGAGTTCCCACATGCTGTGACTCTCAGGTAGTAGGCCTCACCAGGCCTCCCTGAATGTGAGCTCCCATATATTGTGGCTGTCAGGTAGTAGGCCTCACCAGGCCTCCCTGAAGGTGATTTCCCTCATGCTGTGATTATCAGGTAGTAGGCCCCACCAGGCCTCCCTGAATGGAAACTGTCAGGTAGTAGGCCTCACCAGGCCTTCCTGAAGGCGAGCTCCCACGTACTGTGGTTATCAGGTAGTAGGCCTCACCAGGACTCCCTGAAGGTGAGTTCCCCACACACTGTAGTTGTCAGGTAGTAGGCCCCTCCAGGCCTCCCTGAATGGGAACTGTCAGGTAGTAGGCCTTACCAGGCCTCCCTGAGGGCGAGTTCCCCACATATTGTGGTTATCAGGTAGTAGGCCTCTCCAGGCCTCCCTGTGAGTGGTTTCCTAGCGGTGCTGGGTTCAGGAAGCTAGTGGCCTCTTGCTATCATTTCAGCTGGCCTTATCAGGCAGCTGCTGAAGGCGAGCTTGCGCCCCGGCTCGACTAAAGTGTTCATTCTCTGCTACTGGTTCCATCCCGGAACCTCTTTCCTGCCTACAGCCTGGTTTGCCTACCAGGCGGACCATGTGCTCTCCTCACCGAGGGTCACTATGAGCACACTGACTCCTGAGTCTGGTCAGACGGTCGTAGGCCTCTCGTGAGGCCTCCCAGTTAGATCAGCCCAGGCCTTCACAGGCCTCCTCAGTGTTTTGAAACACAAACACTGGGTAGATCCATGGATCGAGTAGAGAAACTCCCTTCGCTGGCAAGGGTTGGAAAGCACTTGCTGAGTCATACTCTCCGGGATATCCCATCTCTGAGATCCGGGCCGAGTGGTTCACAGCCAGCTTCGCAGTCCCTCGAGTTGGATGCCTTACCTAAAGGCAAGTGTCCAGAGGCTCTGTCTTCGGACAGACAGGAAGTGGCCAGACTAAGTGTCTATGTAACTGATGCCAGGTCAGGCCGTCCTGGTGGCATTTCGGGGTGAGTACGTTCCCCTGAATAGTGATTGGCTGGGGTTCATTCGGGTTCCCTAGCCACATTCCATAGAAGGGACCCCTTCTAATTGAAGTTGAAGGCCTTTGAGCAGGCCCAGGTAGGCCTTTCATTTAACCATGTTTATGGAGGTTTTCCTGCGAGGCTTATAGCTTGGGCTATTACCGTAGGGAATGCTGTCACTGACAGCCCAGTGTGACCTGAGGGTGAGTGGTTCTAGCATTTCATTTGAATTTGCTGGTTCGGACAGTTGTCACTGCCAATGGGCATGCACTCCTCTTAGCATGGCAGCGTGGGTTTATCGTTTCCCAAAGCGTCATTCGATGCAGTGCGAGTTCCCTTTCGAAAGGGAACGTCTCAGGTTACGACTGTAACCTATGTTCCCTGAGAACAGGGAACGAGACACTGCGTCTCCTTGGCATGCCTCGGGGCCTGCCTACTGAACAGTCCCTTCAGACGAAAGGATATTCTCATGTTTGCAAGGCGCCATTTTATACTTCCAGGTCGCATGTTACTTTTTTTAATGAAAAGAGGCAGAGTGGTGTTTTATAACATATTACATTTTATTGTTGACGAAAAGAGGCAGAATTGTAGCATATTTCGTTTTATTGTTGCCTAAAATATACATAAAGAGATAACCGGAGTAGCCAGAGCGTGCTGAGTGACGCGAATCGCGATCAAGAACGCCACTGTTCCATTTGCAGAATAACCGGACTTGCGTCCTCTCGTCCTCTGGAGTTCGTTCTCCTGAGTTGAACTTGGTAAGTCCGAACTACCAAGGACGCAAGTCCGAAGTTTGCGTACTTGGTATTGAGAAAAAAAAAAAAAAAAAAAAAAAACGGCCTTGGTGGCAACAGGCACTGAGGTTTCAGGTTGCACAGCGTACGGAGGAGGAGTGTACTATACGCATGCCAGAACTCCAAGATGTACTACTGACCAAAAAGCACAAGAAAAGTCATAGCTCCAGTTTGCTCAAAATTTTATAAATAAGCCACAGAGGTTTTGGGATTCTGTTCTGTGGAGCGATGAAATAAAACTGGAACTCTTCGGCCCTATGGATCAGTGGTATGTCTGGAGGAAGAAAATTGAAGCATATGCTGAAAAGAACACTCTGCCTACAGTTAAGCATGGTGGCGCTCGATGATGCTCTGGTGCTGCTTTGCATCCTCTGGCACTGGAAACCTGCAGCGTGTGGAAGGCAAGATGGATTAATTGAAGTATCAGGAAATACTAGGAGAACACATAATGCTGTCAGTGAGGAAGCTGAAGCTTGGGCATCATTGGAGCTTCCAACGGGACAATGATCCCGGTTTCACTTTATTTGGATGGTCCCTTTAACACGTTCAGTTGACTATAAGTAGCGTTGCACCTACATCTCTACTAACTCTCACTAGAGTGTTAGTAGAGTATTAGTAGACTGGTAGGGTTGGGGATAGAATAAGTTGACATGTACTTGCAAAGTTACTTATAGTCTGTAGAACGTCTGTTGGAGGACCATCACAATAAAGAGTTGGCAGATATTAAGCGGACAGTCTACTAATACTCTAATGAGAGGTAGTTGACATGTAGTTGCAAAGTTACTTATAGTCAAAAGAATGTTCAAAAGGGACCATCAAAATAAAGTGTTACCATGATCCCAAGCATACCTCAAATTACTCCAAGGCTTGGTTGCAGAAGACGATTATACGGTGGCCTTCACAGTCACCTGACTTGAACCCCATATACAATTTCTGGTGGGATTTGAAGAAGGTGGTTGCAGCACACAAACCCAAGAATATTATTGAACTGGAGGCCATTGCTCATAAGGAATGGGCTAAGATTCCTCAGAAACGCTGCCAGAAGCTGGTGTCTGGCTATACATTTCGTTTGCAGGAGGTCATAACAGCAAAAGGGTGTTCTACTAAGTACTAAAGATGCTTGCCATGAATGGGGTTGAATAATTTTGAGACTCCAGAAAGTCATTAAAAGTTGCATTTTCAGTTGAATTTGGGGAAACCACTTGAAACGTTTGCTGTGTTGAGCTATTTCAATTATTTGTGTTTGATCTGTTCATTGCAAACAGCTGAAAGTCTGAAAATGTTGCCACTTAACCTTATTTGCAATGGGGGTTGAACAAATTCGATTACAACTGTAAATTCTAAGATTATATATATTTTTTAAATTATTTTAAAGATTACATTGGACATGTTTTTATTGAGTCATTTTAAGTGAGTTCTACTGTAGGTAATGGCAAAGTTAATCTAAACGGGGGGGGGGGGGGGGGGGGGAGGGAAACATTAGCATACAAAGTTGTTAATTAATATACTGTATATCCAGTATCAATCAATACAAATAATACATATATATATATAAATATATATATATATATTTATTTATTATTTAAATAAATAGTAAAAAGTAAAAAGTGTTGGCACCCTTGATATAATTGAAAATACAGCATATTGATATATATATATATATATATATATATATATATATATATCAATATGCTGTATTTTCAATTATGCCAACACTTTTTACTATGAAGGGCCAAATGGCATGTTACCCCCCTCCCAGCCCTATTTTCCACCCTCTCTTTTGTTTCGAGATTACTGGCGGACCAAATCAGAGATCATCAAAGGCAAACTGTGTCCCACATACCGTGGTTTGGGCATCTGTGCTGTATTTATCTTAATGACTTATATTGTGCAAACATTTGGATCCTTTTTTATTTCTAAACGGGGTCCATTATTCCTTTTTATTGGGTCTTCAAATACAACTAAGGTCTCTTTAAAGAAGATATTATAAAAAACATTTTAAGGAACGTTTTTTTATGATAGGTTTGACAGCTTTACAAGCACAAGTGAGAGTGATATAGCTATATTGACTCTAAGAAAGAAGTTGCTGTTGTACAGAGCTCTTTTTTATATACCTATAAGTAAGCCCAGCGAGGTCAATGATCTCAAGACTATTTTGTTGTACTGTAAAGCACAGAAAACATGTGTTTCTTCCACAATGCAGTAGCAATACATTAGGCTTTTCCCGTTAGGTTACAGCGTGCATTCTGTAGATATACAGTCCCTTTTCTTGTGACAATAAAATTTTGGTAACGCTTTAGATTACAGCCCGAAAAATACTGCGTAATTAAAGCAATTTTACAATGTAACTATCTGTAATTAGAGTGTACCTATGAAGTATTTGCATGTAAGTATAAGGGAACAACACGTAAAGTTTGGGGAATAAAGGGGTAACACCCAGGAGAATAATAAAAAAAATACTGTAAGTATTATAGAACTAAGTAGTACCTTTTCTACTATTATGATACAACAATCACATTTGGGACCAATAGCAAGAACATACCAAAAATGTACCTTTTTATAATAATGGTATACCAATATATACTGTATATATACTGTATGCTTTTTAAAAATTACAGGGTACATATCTATGCATTTATACAGTAATCTTTTTAACAAAAGTGCACTGAAAACTAAAACAATTGCAACTTTTGCTTAAATATTGGGGAAAGATACTCTTGTTTCATGTAGTGGTGCTTGTTATCCTCTTGTTCCATGTAGTTACAGGGTAAGTACAATAAAACACATACACAATCTAATATCACTGACTCAGAAACCTTTATTTGAAAAACAACTTAATTCGAAACAGATTTAATTACAACACTTCTTTTTCGTTGAAAACTGCTTTTTTAAATCAACAATTCATTTCAAAGTCTTGACAAATAGCACATTTTGTCCCCCCTTTTTTCTCTTGCTTGGTTTCTTCCTTTTGTTCCTCTTCTTTTTCTTTCTTTCCACTGATGAATCGGAAGAAGAAATCATGTATCTTTCTATTCTGTATTATGTATTAAAAGAAAATGCAGTACACCCAGAAATACGTCCTCACCATTTACGCATCTTTTATCCTCATGCCATCCAAGATGTATACGACTTTCCTTCTTCACAAATGAAGGTTTTTAGATTAATTTCAAAAATACATCTCTGGGAATACATATAATGCAAGCTCATGTGTTCCTAAACATTGGAGCATCAAACAGCACATACTGCAATAACTGTAGTAATCCATACAACCCCAATGGATGGATCAATGTCTTCTGAAGTGAAAGATAGGTGTTTGTAAGAAAAAATACAATATTTTAAACTTTTTAAACTGTAGACTATCGCTTCAGACCAACTGTAATAAGTTGTTTTTTCAAATACAGTAAAGGTTTCTGAGTCCTTGTGATATTAGATTGTGTATTTTTATTGTACTTACCCTGTAACTACATGAAACAAGAGGGTAACAAGCACCACTTACCCTGTAACTACATGGAACAAGAGTATATTTACCAGTATTTTAAAAAATTGCAATATGGTTTAGCTTTACTTGCATTGAAACATGTGAGCCCAAACTTAAACATCTGCACTTTTGCTATAAAAAAATAAACTGCATAAATGCATAGATATGTTCCCTGTAATTTTTAAAAAGCCTATACAGTTTGTATTGGTACACAATTATTACAAAAAAAGATACACGTTCTTGCTAAATGCAACAGCACAGCCTTGAAGAAGATTTTATAAGCTGGTTCAGTGGCTAATTGTTTGGAGTTAGAAATATATAACTCACGCTGCATATTTAGTAATTTTGCCTCAGATACAGGATTATTCATTCGCTTTAACAAGCAGGTTGTTCATTACCACGGCAACCGCTTGCGTGCCATGCTGAATGTGATTTTCGTGTTTAAAAAGTAACTACATAAGAGACGGAAAGATGCAGATAACCATACATTATTTAAGGTTATTTCTATTCGTTACGATATTGACATATGAACTGATGTTGTCAAGTAACTTAAAGTAACAACAGGTCGTTTTTTGCTCTCGGGCTCCCCCTACAGTTGGGAAACAGTATTGTCCTCTACTACTGTCGTAAACTCTGTCATCCTACATGCACGTGCAATTGTTGACAACCAGGATAGCCCTGAACACTGTAGGAGGAGGTCACATGCAGGTGTTCTGCTTGCGTCGCGTGTGAAATGTCTTCATCCCAGGTACAGTGGCATATATTTCAGCATGTCATATGAATATAATTTCATGGGTTTTATTTTTTTTCTAACGACAAATGATCGCGATGCTCACGTTTACAAGCCAGCGTCATTATAGTAGCCTAGTCTATTGGTTACCGTTTTACTGGATCTATATGATACTTCAATGCAATGTTTGAGTGGTTGATAATAACCATATATCGTCAATATTATAATATCAAGCTACCATAAATGAATCTGCAAATTTTACAAATCGATTTGCATTATTACGGAGCCCGGGAAGTCACCTGTGGGGGAAAAAAAAACAATCCGAGGCGACGGTTTTGCAATCCGTCCCCTCAGTTTATAAACTGTACTCACGAATTCTTAAACTGTTCCCTCGGTTTAACAATTCGTGCCCACGGATTAATAAACCGTAACCACGAGTTCCTAATCCGTGCTCTCAGATTTGTAAACCGTGCCCTCAGTTTTTGCAATCTGTACCCACAAATTCATAAACCGTGCCCACGCTTTCGCAATCCGTACTCGCGGGTTTGTAATCCGTACTCACGGGTTTGTAATCCGTACTCACGGGTTTGTGGCTCGTCCCCCAGAGTGTGCCGCGTGATTCAACCAGGCCTCCTGTTTAGATGCGGGATGCATTGCATTGTTTTTAAACCCCTTTTTTTTAAATGGATAATTTCTTGCATTTTCTAAAAAAAAAAACATTTAGGCTACTTTTATCTTTAAAGTCCATTTTTTAGAGGAAAAAGCTCAGTAGGCCTATAGTAAGCGAAAATAATAATAATAATAATAACACAGTTCAAAAACTGTAAAAGATTTGGTTATAAGTTATAAATTATTTAATGTTAGGCTAAACATATTACTGTCTTCGGTGAACTCATTCATAGTAATAAACGCAAATAATAATTAGCTATCAAAATCCATTTAGGCTACATAGGCCTATTTAGAAGACGCTTTTATCCAAAAAAAAAAAAAAAAAAAAAAAAAGAACAAAGCAATTCGTCAAATGTCAGGCTTAGACAATAATAATGGGCTAAGATTATAACAAACAAACACAGGTTTTTAACGCATATCCAAGTGTTTGTGTGGAGCGCGCACTGAGCCGCGGCCGCAAACGCTTGCATATGATGTTCCTATCAACAGTGGAACAATTTAAAATAATCTAGCATTTCTGGTCATACAGAAAAAATACATTATACATAATACATTATTTGCAACTACTTTTATTTGTGTAAACTCACAATAACAAGAAAACGTTGTGTATTTGTAAAATAAAATAAAACAATCAGGCGCGCTTTCATGATCTCCGGAGCGCGTCTCATAAATGAACTGAAACAAAAGCCTATATAAAGCTTGAAATGTCCACTTTTAAACGAACAAATTCGAATCGAAAGCAAATACCGTCTGATTATACAATCCGAAAGCTGCATTTCTCTAAAGGTGCATCCTTTACAGCGGAGATGGAGATATGTTTAGCCCGTCACTAGAAAACTGTTCATTTAAACAATAAAAATCCATCGTTATTTTTCAGAAACATTTATTATGATTAGCCTATAAATCACCTATAAATCATCTCTCTTTATGGTTCCAGAGACATGCTCTTCTCATTTAGCACTGCGGGCAAAATATAGTTTTTAGAAAGAAAAATCCATTTTTTTTCCATATTAATTTGCGAAAATTTTAAATGTTTAATAAAGGCAAAAAGTCAATGGTATTTATTTTTTGTGCACAAACACTTGGATATGCGTCAAAATCTTGTGTTTATTTGTGATAATCTCAGCCCTGTATTATTGTCTAACCTGTATTATGACTGACATTTGACGAATTGCTTTGTTTCTTTTTTTTTGATAAAAGCGTCTTATATCTAAATATGTAGCCTAAATGTAATAATAATAGCCTAATTATTATTATTAGGCCTATTATTTGCGTTTATAACTTTAAATGAGTTTACTTAAGACAGGAATATGTTAATCATAAAACAATTTATGAATGTTTTATTTTTATAGGCCTATAACTTTGTGTTTGTGTTATATATATATATAATTTTTTTTTTTTTTTTTTTTTTTGTATGTGAAGTCCTTTTAAAAACAATGCATCCCGCATCTTAACAGGAGGCCTGGTTGAATCACGCGGCACACTCTGGGGGACGAGCCACAAACCCGTGAGTACGGATTACAAACCCGCGAGTACGGATTGCGAAAGCGTGGGCACGGTTTATGAATTTGTGGGTACAGATTGCAAAAACTGAAGGCACGGTTTACAAATCTGAGAGCACGGATTGGGAACTCGAGGGTACGGTTTATTAATCCGTGGGCACGAATTGTTAAACCGAGGGAACAGTTTAAGAATTCGTGAGTACAGTTTATAAACTGAGGGGACGGATTGCAAAACCGTCGCCTCGGATTGTTTTTTTTTCCCCCACAGGTGACTTCCCGGGCTCCGTACATTATAGCTTGAGGCAAGACAAATAAACAAATATCACAGACATGTTAGGTATCCTAAAATATGATTTTATTAATAATCTTCCTCCTTTCTTTGTACATGTTGAGTAGACTACACTTTTTACGTCAAACATTTGCTATTTGCATTTCATCGATTGCAAAGTTCAAATCAGAACGAGAATACTAGCGATAGCTAACCATCAAAAACTAGAATATCGTTTACTAGCTACCAGATTGATAATTCGCTACTACTCTAGCGAATTAGAGAGGTTAGAGAGAGGCATTCTTTTTTCGATGGGGCGTTCGATGCTCCCTGCACACGCAAGGTCTCTCGCTCGCTTTCTCTCTCTGCCGTCCGCGCGCGTTGGAGCACAGTCTCTGTCTCGCGTGCGCGCTCGCTCTAGATTCCGGGAGATTTGAACTAATTTGCTATATGACTTGTCGATCACGAGTGGCTCAACAGGTAGATCTATAGATAAACTCATCTTTCAGGGATTTGACCGACCGGGTTGACAATTTAGCGTGAGAAACCGGGGGTGTGGCGTACGTGTGAGCGTGTGAAACCAATCAAATGCGGGTGTCTCACGGCCAATGCGTGAGTTGGCAGCTCTGCAATGTTGATCCTCGTTCTGCCTTTAACGCGATCACTTTCTCTTTTTCTCTTTTTGCTTTGCTCCGATAAAACCTTTGCTTTCTTGTTTTTCTGTGCTGCTTCGGCCATGACTATAACATTTGGCTCGCAAGTCCGATTTTAAGGAAGTGGGGGTGGTGGTGGAAGTGACGTATATGCCGTAAAGCAGTCGAATTTTGTAGTTCTCTTTGTTCGCCGGTTACTACCCGAAACCCGAAGTTTAAAAGTACGATTAAAAACGCTACAGACCCCGTCAGGCTATGGCAGACGTGTCATTCAACCTATTGTAAGTCGATGTACCATCACAAGAGACTTGGAAATATATTATGAAGGTTGAAAAGTTACCTGTTGTTACTTTAAGCTTCATGCATTCCCCGTTGCGAGCATGCACTCCTCTAAACTGTAGCCTACTGGTGCTGCACTGCTAGTTGACTGGTGCTCATTTCCCCCCGAGAATATCATGTTAACAACAACCCTTTAGAAAACGTAATTCCTTTGTGGATCCTCTTGATCTGCTTTACCATGTTTCTTGGACTAATCTCAGTGTCTCAGTCTCACTCACGCTGCACGCGAGTTAACCATGTTCGACAAATTTAACTGGGAGTGGGGCCGTCCACAGTGTTTTATCCATTGTATGCACCGCTCACGTTGTGTTTCGGCTTTGGAAACGGAAAGAACACAACTCCTCCAGACAATATCTCGGGGTACTTAGTGTCTGATTTTCAAACGCCGTGGGCGCACCGCTTCACCATCTTGCTTGGAGTCAATGTTTGACGGACCTGCTCACATAGTAACGGTTGCTATGATGTGTGATTGGACAATGGCCATTTTGGGGGAGGGGCCGGCGAAAGGTCAATTGTCACATCCCTGTCTGGCTCGCTACCTCATTCCACACTATGCTCCCTATCACCCGAATTCTGATTGAAAACACCTGGCTATAACCTGTCTGGCTCGTTAAGGATGATATATCATCTTTACATAAACCCAAGCTCATTGTCTAGTCTACTTCTGACTATCTAGGCCCACTCTGCTCTTATGCAGTGTTCTTCTTCAAATCCCGCTAGAAGAGGGTCCGCTAGAAGAGTAGGACCGGTTATTGACTAAAAGCAGCTCCATAAGCTTCAGTCAATAAATCTTTCTGGATTCCTATCCTCACACTCAAAGTAGTCACAGGGGGCTTTCGCACTGGCAGTTTAATTCGGAACGGGGCACGGTTCGCATGAAAAATTGCTAATGTGAACGCTGTCATGGGACCCGGGTGCGCACTGGGGTACCAAACCCGAGACTACCTGGAGGAGGTGGTCTGAGTTCGGTTGCTCCCGAACCGTGCCGCGGTTCGCGTGAATGTGAAAGCAGCACGGACTCGGGTGTGCACTTGTTCAGGAAGTAAAGTTACCTGTGCATGCGTTTTAGCTTATTGTGATGTATTCAGTTAAATAAAACACTTGTAAGGGATGATAGTGTTGACGATTTACCTTGGGTACGAGCCAGAGTGAGCCTGCAGTGTATTCGTGCATTGCGCGTGAAATCTAGGGCACCAAATTTGGAAATCCACTGTCTCCTCAAAAGAGTCCGTTTGCAAGCAGCAGAAGGCCACCTTATGTGACACACACACAGTAAACCTGTATTGTTCACTCAACTGCGCATAATAGCAGCGAATTAATAAAAAAACACAATATTGACCCGCGTTCTGTTTTCTATCATGCGCCGTGCACGTTTGCGATGACGTAATATGCACGCAAACGCACCAAGGTTCGATAGAATCAAGTTGAGTGTGAAACCAGACCAACACTGCGGGGGGCGCCGGGCACAAACGTGCTCGGGCTCGGACCGCAGCAAACGAGCCCAGTGTAAAAGCCCCCAAAGTGTGTGAATGTGTTTCAGCAAAAATATGTCATATAACAATATGGGCACAAAATCTACAATTTACAATAAGTACAGTCTAGATACTCTTAGCAATGTCGTGGAGTATTTAAACCATGATGTATTTTGTTCCATTATATTATAGTAAAAATATGCAGTTGTGGTTATTTTTATTTCTTTTTCTGACCCTTAAAATTATTATCAAATGCTTAAATTAAGCCAGTTAATTGGGATGTTACCACATGATGCACATTTTCTGGTTTACCTGACAAAAAGCTGAATAAACACTTCCCCCTCTCTTAGCCAGCTTCACTCTCCTTATTCTCCTTCCCTGCAAAGACAGTGTGGGGAAAACTGACACTCCTATTACCTGCTGGCACTGTGCAGGACACCCCTCTGCCTGGTCCTGTCCTTGGGTTGTGACATTTTTCCTTTTAGTTCCCTGCAGATTTACAGACGGCACTGGCTGCTGAGCAGGCCACTCTATAAATACATCTCCTCTCAATTACTGTTGTCGCCCGCTAGCTCAGACCCTCGCTTGTGTGTGTCTTCATCCTACTGGTCTTGGCGTTGTAGATCAGGCACCCAGACCTGCAATGGTAAACCCGTTATCAATCTCTGTTATCACCTCGCTGTGGCGGCCCACGTCTGACGTTTTCGTTCACCTGATTTGTGGGCATGGTGATTACTGAAATATATCAAAACAAAGGCAAATGGTTTGTTTTCACCTGTTTTATGTGCCTGCGTATGTGAATTTCGGGTTACAAAAGAACACCACAGACACAGTGTAATCACCATGGGAAGATCTCAGAGTAAAGTTTATCTATGTATCATCTTTTTACTCTTTTAATTCATTTTATAACTGTATCATATATCTCTTTTAATTTCTTTTATAACTGTTTTAATTTTCCTTGCTTATATTTTGTGAATATTTTAATTCCTTTCTATAAAGCACTTTGAATTGCCATAGTGAATGAAATGTGCTATATAAATAAACTTACCTTTCTTACAAAAGGGCCTAAAGGCCTGTACTAGAATTAGGTGATCAGCAGAGGTGACTGCTAAATATGTCACCTTGTGTAAAGAAGACACAGTCTTTCATAGTAGAAAAATGCTTAGAAGCTGATAGACAAGGAAAATAATGAAGCTTGAAGATTAGAAACTCATAACAAATGTGGAAGAGGTGCTGAATCAAGTGGGTACAGCAGTCATTAAAAAGAACAGTTTCTACCTTATGTAACCAAGTGTAGTCATGTTGGTTCACGCAAACAATATTTGTTTTTTTGTTGTTGTTGTTAATACTGTTCAAAAGGTTTGGGGGGTCAGTAAGATATATTTGTAATTACATTGATGTTTTAAATTGCATAAAATAGAAAGTTAAGACAAAGATTTCTATTTCAAATAAATGCTGTTTTTTTTACTTTCTATTCACCAAAGAAAATTTAACTAATATATTTAACAATTAATTTATTAAATAATATTACAGTTTTTACTGTATAGTTATTTTAAACTTTCTCACAATTACTTGAGATGGTTACTCTGAAACTCTTTCAGTTTATACATTTTCTTTGTTTTCAGAAATCATTTGTTACTGAACATGTAGTTGAGGGAATCCAGAGTATCCAGAGCTTGAATGCAAGACTCATCACACCTCCAGTAATTGCTCTTCATTCCTCAGTGGATGAGATAAGCTTTTCTATCGATAACAAACATAGGCTTTCTGCCTAACTAAAACTAGACTAACAAACAGAGCCAATTAGAGGATTTACTTTGCCTTTTTCAATTGCACCCCACTGCAAATAAGATTAACTACAGCTCCATGAAATCAGCTGTCACTGGGGATGTACATAATTGCTGCCACTGAGCTGTAAGTGGTCCTCTTTACTTTTTATGGAACTTTTTTGTGCTTTTTACAGTCTTTCATATTGTAGAAAATTAAAGCTTGTTGGAGGAATATTCATTTCTCATAGAAATTGATAATATTTTCAGTTTTTACCATAACATTTGGAAAGAACAACATAACTTGTATAGCTAGTCTTGAGATGAGTGTAATTTAAAATAATGTAGTATTCACTCAATAGACCACTTGACTGCTTGAAAGCACTTACAAAACTTAATGCTCCCATCACGTGCTATCTGAAATGTCCCTACTCCCACTTTCTATGATACGAGCTTGTTGCATTCAAGTGCTTTGTTGGCAGAAAGATAGTAATCATGGAGGACAGCATATTTATTCTTAGAGTTTTGAGCTGTACTTTACATTCTAGTCAATCTGTGTATCAGTTTAGAGACATTTACAAGCCAATAAAGCTCTAAACTCAAAACTTGTATTAATATTTGTTTAAAAATCTGGTGGTGGTATTTGGTTAATTATCTGAACCACTTACAGAGGTAAATAGATCATTTTGGGTATGTTCACTCTGTCAGTCCAAATCAGACTTTTCTGCATATCCGATTGGAATCCGACCAGATTTATCAAGTGTGAAATAAAAATCACATGGAATCTGATTTTTACAAATCCATTTCAAGCTACATTCATATGTGGTTTGAAATCCTATTAAAATTTTGCATTTCTTGAAATCCGTTTTAGTCTAACTGCCCTGATCGTATTTCACATGGTTTATGTCACTATTATTCTCTTACGAGAGGTTCTCTGGTATTGTGTAAGTTGCTTACGCTACGGGTAAAGTCATCTTTTCTCGAGATCTGAAGCCAAAAATTATCCTTAATTTTGTATTTATTGTCAAGGCAGTACAGCAGATAGCAGACCATAGCAAACTGAGTAAGTGTGCTCATTGGCTGTCCTGCGGCAAATGCAGCAGCCTATCAGTGAGCCAAGCGTGACGTCGCGCCCTCTACGCGTCACAGCCCGCCAAAGTGGGAGTGGCCAACGTATATAAAAGAAGGGCTCAACAGGCTGAACTCCGATTTTCATCTCTTCAGCGAAGCTCTCCGCATTGCTGGATCTTGAGAAGCCGCCGCCGTCGAAACAAGCGACCAGCAAGCTCAGGAAGCGTCTGAAGAATCCGGCCGTCTTCGCCACCTTCAGCGATCCGTGCCTGCTACGCTATCCGGCGACAGTATCCTTTTAAGCCTTCTCTCTGCGTGTGCTTACCGCCGCGACACACACTCTTATATCTATAAGAGCGCGAGGCGTTTTTATCAAAATGCCTCGCTCCACCTGCGGCTCGTGCCGGGCCCCGCTCATTGCTGGAGACCGCCATCTCATCTGCGCTCTCTGCCTGGGCCGCGAGCACGCCGCCAGTGCACTCTCCTCGGGCGGCTGCCCTTAATGCGAAGAACTCTCAATGTCGACCCTGCGGGCTCGACTTGAGCTCATCAAAGATGCCGCTCCGCCTCTCTCTGCTGGGTCGCGCAGGAAGAAGCGCCGCTCCTAGAGACCACTGGAGACCGAATTGGCGCCCAGAAGCCTGTCGGAACCCTTCCCTCGAGCTTCTCTCTCGCCTTCCCCGCCCCTCCTCTCTGACGCGCAGCCGCCGGTTCCCGCCCGCCGCCGCCACCGCTTCAAAGGACGAGGCGGATGATTTGAACATGGACGCCGCCGCTGACAGCTGCTCTCTCTTGGCATCTGACAGCGAGGAGTGGTCCGGTTCGAACTCGTCAGTCCATGAGGCCGGCCGTACTCGGGCCGGCGTTGACGCGGAGCTTCTGCGCCTCCTCACCAAGGCTGTTGATCAACTCGGCCTCGAGTGGTCAGCGCCTGAGGAGCCTGCCCCGAACAGGCTCGAT
Organism: Rhinichthys klamathensis goyatoka; assembly: GCF_029890125.1. Lineage (NCBI taxonomy): Eukaryota > Metazoa > Chordata > Actinopteri > Cypriniformes > Leuciscidae > Rhinichthys > Rhinichthys klamathensis. The sequence continues at coordinate 967,694 of NW_026606877.1, forward strand.
GGATACTTTCTCCATCGCCGCCGCCAAGCGCCCGCATCCAGGGCTGCGCCCTTCCTACCGAAGGGCCACGCCAAACTCTCCAAGTCGTGGAACGCCCCTTTCTCCGCGGGAGCCCGCTCCCATGCCTCCTCGACGCTCTCTCAGGTTGACGGCGCCGTCGAGAAGGGGTATAACTCTATTCCCTCGGTGGAAGAAGCATTGGCAGCGCACCTTTGCCCGCCCTCTGGATGGCATTCAAAGGCTTCCCTCCCCTCTAAGGCCTGCAGGACCACTTCAGCCCTTGTCGGCTGCGCTTTCGCCGCCGCTGGACAGGCCGCTTCAGCCCTGCACTCCATGGCAGTTCTGTAGATTCTCCAGGCCGATCTCCTCCGTGAACTGGACGAGAGGAGCTCGGACCCATCCGCCATCACGGATCTTCGCAGCGCGACGGACCTCTCCCTTCGCGCCACAAAGTCCGTGGCCCAGGCTCTTGACGGTGCATGGCTTCCTTGACAGTCACAGAAAGGCACCTTTGGCTGACGCTCGCCGACATGAGGGAATCCGAGCGGGCCATGAGGGTCTTCCTCAACGCCCCACTCTCCCCCACCGGCCTCTTCGGCCCAGCTGTTAGCGGGATCGTGGACCGTTTCTCGGAGGTGCAAAAGACCACGCAGGCCATGAATCTCTTCTTGCCGCGTCGTTCAAACTTTGCTGCATGCCGCAATCGGGACCAGCCTGCACGGAGATCCACTCAGCGTCCAGCCCAGCCACCGCCTTCGCAGCTAGATCGTGCTCAGCCAGCCGTCATAAATGTTTTTCAAGATCATGTCAAATTACTTTATTTTGATTAGACTCAGAAGATGACTAAACATCAGTTTGCATTTTAGAGTCATCTATTCAGTCTAATGTCTCTATTGTTTTGTGGTCCAAACGAGCCTCATTCAGTCTCAGTCTCCCCTGCACACATTTACACCTCTCCAGACTGGTTATGGCTCTAAATATGCATTTCTTTTGTCTGCATTATGGCTACTAACGACTGGCTATTCACAGGCTATTCATAGGGTTTCAAACCCTAATTTATTTTATCAAAGTTCTCACTAAATATTTGAAACTGGTATCAAATGCACTGAAACATTTCAGTAAGCATTCCTATTTAGAAAAAAATCATAAAACAATAACTGCTGGTATAGCAGGTGCACCTGGGCTAGCTAGCATGTTAGCTTAGCACACTATCAATACACGACCATTTATGAGATTAAAACCATGTTTGTTAACCAAACTTACTTTATAACGCAAGTCGAGTGTTTTAAATAATTGTCTGTGATCTGATTTGGCTTCAGATAAAAAAAAATCAGACAGAAAATTTATTATTTATAGTGTTCTGCACGATGATGAAATCTATATCGATTAGCATTACATTTTAAATATAATCTATTATTATGAAATACCTGGCATGGCTTGAAGAACACAGGTAACTCAAATATCATTGCAATCATGTTTATTGTCTTCAAAACATCTTTATCTGCATGTTACAGCGATCTCTGTCAGCTACTTTCTGTATCAGTGACGTCCTGGAATGTCACATGACTATGGGTCTTCTTCATGATCCATATATGGACTATTATTGTGCAAACAGCGCCCCCAGGCTATTGGTATGAATTGAAAACACAGCACATCTCAATAAGAAGCGATCATAATGATTACAACGACACATTTTGGTATAAATTCAATAAATATTATTCCTGTCTATAGAAATATGATGTGAATCTATGAGAATATATCAATATTCTCCAAGTCTGCACATTTTTGAGCTAAAGCCCGGAGGGACGTTGTTTTGTGAATCGCTTTCATTACGACAGCACGGAGTGTTTTTTCCTGAATGGACCAGCTGACGCTCATAATTCATATTAAAGGTATCGACTCATTTTTTCATTTAATAACTCCTGACACAAATTAAGACATAACTGTCACTATAAGTTTCTCAGAATACAATAGTGGTCAAATACTGAAACTTGAGTCTCATATCTGTTTAATGATGTATAGTTTGTCAAGGTATAACATTAAATCTGATAGTAAATTTTAACTAAATAAAAAAAAAAACGCTTCAGTGCGCCGACGCACTGGCGAACGTTAAGAGGTTAAGCCCCGCTGCGGCCGGGCCATCGTCAAAACTCTCCGGTCTGTCAGTCCCCGAAGCCTCGGCTACTGCAGATGTGTATTTCACAGCCAATGAGCCGGTAATGCAACCCGCTCGCCTGCACACAACCGCCGTTTTTACGGCGACCCAGAGAAATCTCAAAAAGAGCATAATGTCTGGTTATACGGCTCACGCCACATGTGTTTTAAGTGTAGAAAATGTGCCCACGTCCCAGTGTTCACCCCTACACACAAGCACTATACCCCCCGTGTCCCGTGTCCCTCACAGACCCCACTCTCATAAAGCTGGCAAAAGCCGCTCGAGTGTTAGATGTAGAACATGTGCCCGCGTCCCCGTGCCCACACCTACTCACTGCCCGCTCTGTCTCACGGTCACGCCCCGCCGGTCGCTTTGCAGATGTAAGTCTGGTGCCCGCTCACGAGCGCTCACGCTTACTGAAAAGCATTTTATCCCCGGCAACACTCTCGTGTCCCGTTCCCCACACGATATACTCCCCGTCCAACGCCACCGGGACCTCGTGTATAAATCGGCCGCCCATCGCTATAAGCGAGCGGCCGTTGTCCAGCACCGAGAGCGCGCGTGCGCTGCACCCACGCCCCCGATCCAGATCCTCGAGCCCACAGTTTGCGGCGATCGGATCCCGGAGGCCATTCGCCCCCTTGCTCTACATGCAAAAGCATGGGAAGCTATCCCGGGTGCTTCAGAATGGGTGTTGAACACAGTAAAGAAGGGCTATGCATTGCAGTTTGCTCGCCGTCCCCCGCGCTTTCGAACGCGGACTGAGACGACAGTGAATGGAGAAGTAGCACACCTACTTCATGCAGAAATAACAAATCTTCTGTGCAAGGGTTCCATAGAGCCAGTACCCCCTTCTTTGAGCGAGTCAGGCTTTTATAGCCGTTATTTTCTCGTACCCAAGAAGGACGGAGCCCTCAGGCCAATTCTAGATCTGAGATATTTGAACAAAACTCTTATGAGAAGACCGTTCAAAATGCTCACGACCAGACAGATCCTCGTGCAAATTCACCCCGGGGACTGGTTTATTCCCCTCGATCTGAAAGACGTATACTTTCAGATTCAGATAATACCCCGTCACAGGCCATTCTTGAGATTCGCCTTCGACGGCCAGGTATATCAGTACACCGTCCAGCCGTTCGGCCTGTCTTTAGCACCCCGTACGTTCACGAAGTGCATGGATACGGCTCTCGCTCCCCTGAGGGGTCAGGGTATGCGAATTTTTAACTATTTGGACGATTGGCTGATTCTAGCACAATCAGAGGAGGAATTCGTTTCTCACAGAGCGGTGCTTCTCAGCCACCTGGAAAGCCTGGGTTTCATGGTCAACTGGACTAAGAGCTCGATACTGCCCAGCCAGTCAGCCTCTTTTCTGGGCATTGAACTGGACTCTGTAGCAATGACGGCCTGGCTGTCGACGCAGCGCGCGCACCGTGTCCGGCTCCTGGCCGCGTCTTTCCAGAAAGACAGCATCGCATCTCTAAAGACATTTCAGAGGATGCTGGGTTATATGGCCTCAGCTGCAGCAGTACTTCAGCTGGGTCTACTGCGCATGAGACTGCTACAGCGCTGGCTGATCGCTCGAGTGCCTCGCGGAGCCTGGGCGGCCGGCGGCATTCGAATCAGAGTCACTCAGGGCTGCGTTTCAGCGCTGAAGCCCTGGCTAGCGGCCGATTGGTACCAGCGGGGAGTGACAATGGGAGCTGTCTCACACCGACAGGTTATCGCGACGGACGCCTCCAACTTAGGTTGGGGCGCTCTGTTCAATGGCAGACCAGTCTTCGGCATGTGGTCAGACTGGGAGAAATGCCTTCATATAAACTGTCTGGAAATGATAGCAGTCGAGAACGCGCTGAAGCGCTTCCTCCCACACTTGAGGGGCCACCATGTTCTAGTCCGCCCGGACAACATGTCTGTGGTGTCCTACATAAATCACCAGGGCGGTGTCAGATCCAGAAATCTCTGCAGTCTGATGGAACGCCTTCTTGTGTGGGCCCATCGCTCGCTGCGCTCGCTGAGAGCCTCTCACGTGCCGGGCCACAAGAACATCGGCCCGGACAGACTGTCCAGGGACAACATTCCCCCGGGAGAATGGTCCTTACACCCCCCAGTCGCTATGGCGCCTTTTCGGCAGAGCGGAGGTCGACCTATTTGTATTGAAAGACAACGCTCATTGCCCAAGATTCTTTTCAAAGAACGAGGACGCGCTGGCCCAAACCTGGCCCAGCTGCCCGCTGTACACTTTTCCCCCGATCTCACTGTTACCACAGGTAATCAAGAAGATCAGGGAAATGGGCCACTCATACCCCTTTTCCACCAAAAAAGAACTGGTTCGGAACTGGTGCTGGTTCATAGTTGGTTCTGAGTTGGTTCAACTTGCGAACCTTCTCAGAACCTGTTTGTTTTTCCACTGACTAGAGCGCCCAGCAGCGAACGACGTCGTTACGTCACTGTGTACGTCGCCATACATCTTAGCTAGAAACGCTTGCAAGTACAACATTACTTTGGGTTTATCTCTAACTCGTGAACCAAGAAGGCTTTAAAAACAATTGAAATATGTAAGTCTTTTAATCTTTTCCTTTGATATGTAATCTTTTCTGATTAGTTATGAACCCCTGTCTTGTGTCTTGATTTTCTTTCCATTTATTTGTTCTATATTGTGACTGTTTTCTTCTTTGCTTTGGCTACATAATGTTTTCAATAAAAAAATAAAAACTAGAAACGCTTGCGCCAACTTCAAGCATAACAATTACAATGGTGGACTACATCGTGTTTCTGCAAATGTTTCTCCTGGCTTTGCGATCCTATATAATGGTCAGAAAAGATGTTAAGAACACATCTAAACCCGCCCCCAGCCCCCGCCGTAAGCATGACGTGGTAAAAGAACGGTTCTAGTCCAGCAAAGAGTTGGTGCTCTCTCAGGCCGGTGGATCGGTGTGGCATCCCCATCCAGAGCGCTGGTCTCTGCATCTGTGGATAATCAACGGATACCCGTTGCATTGCCAGAAGGGGTCATGAACACGATATCGCAGTCTAGAGCTCCTTCTACGAGACGGCTCTATGCGTCTAAATGGTCAGTGTTCTCCGAATGGTGCACTGTTAAAGGCCTGGACCCACGCACTTGCGGGGTCCCATGGGTGCTTTCCTTCCTACAAGAGCTGCTGGACAAGGGCAGGTCCCCTTCCACGTTGCGGCTATTGTGGCGTTCGCAGAGTCAACGCGGGGCCGCGCGATAGGAAGGAACAAGGTCATCATCCGCTTCCTCAGAGGAGCCAGGAGGATGAATCCCCTGCGGCCCCCCCTCGGTTCCGGTTTGGGATCTGTCTTTGGTCTTGGAGGCCCTGAAAGCTCTTCCCTTTGAACCACTAGAATCCGTGGGTTTAAAATACCTCTCGCTCAGGTAGACTCGCTTTTGTCAGTCTAAGGGGATGTGTAACCGTTTTTCTGATAGCCCTTGTCATCGGTAAAACGTGTAGGGGATCTACACGCGCTGTCTGTCAGCCCCGCGTGTCTCGAGTTCGGACCAAATGCCTCTAAAGTCATTCTCAAACCGAGACATGGTTACGTCCCCAAGGTGATTGCCACGCCTTTTAGAGCACAGGTCATCTCCCTATCGGCTCTGCCAGCATCCGATAGCGAGGGCGATGGTAACCTTCTGTGCCCAGTCAGAGCGCTGAGGTTTTACGTTACAAGCTCCGCGGCCTTTAGGCGCTCCGAGCAGCTCTTTGTTTCATTTGGAGGGCGCACCAGGGGTCTCACCGCCTCGAAACATAGCCTGTCCAGATGGATAGTGGACGCTATCGCAGCAGCTTACGCGTCAAAACACATGCAGTGCCCTATGGGCATCAGGGCCCATTCCACTAGAGGCATGGCCTCGTCATGGGCTTGGTCCAGCGGGATTTCTTTTCATGATATCTGTATGGCGGCATGCTGGGCCTCCCCCTCTACATTCGTGAGGTTCTATAACCTGGAAGTCCCCGCCTTGCAGGCGAGACTTTTGTCAGTCTAAGGGGATGTGTATGTTCTGCCCAGCTGTCATGTGCAGACCACTCTCATTTCAGCGAGGCGAGCCCTGCCGTATGTAAGCTGGCTGAGTCCGTCCGTGTTTCCCTATGACACGTCAGTTTGCATGTGCGGGCCCACGTTGCTGGCCGCCTATTTCCCTAACAGCTGCGCAAAGGGGTTAGACATGAAGAACAATGAGAACACTCATAAGCCACGTGTCCCCACAGAACATGACAACATGAAAGCACACAGCTAGTGTAAAACACAAGCTGTGTGCTACACAGCACAAGACAAAACATGACATGAAAGCACGCGGCCGATGTAAACACGAACTGCGTGCTACACAAAAAACAACACACGTGGACAGAGCGAACACGAAACCGCACGCGAACACGACAAGACAGAACGTTATGCACGAGAACGACCATAAGCTTATCCTGTGCGCTCACAACAGAAAACAAACACGCGGAGCATGCATGTCCGAATCCCGACACAAAACCGAAACCAAGCTAGACAGATGTGCCGTGATTCAAACACCACGCCCGCGCATGTAACAAGGCACCTGACATCGACGGAGGACATGTGAGAATTAGGTTAAACTGTGAAATGTATGATGAAAATTGCAAATACCAAGAAATATGTTACAGCAGTTCGTCTTTCGTGTACACTTGCAAATTCCGCGATGAGACTGAGCTTGAAATCTCGAATAGCTTCCGTGCTTCCGATCCAATGACCGTCTAGTTTCGAAGCACTGAAAAAAACTGTTCAAAGCAGCACCATTGAAGTCAATGGACGCTGAGCTTCAACGTGGAAATGCCATAGGGAAATGCACTGTGACGCGCTACGGGAATGTATGAGAAGGAGATCGAGTCAGCCGACCTGCTATATGTAGCTGATTCTGAACGAACTCGTCTTCGAGATGGCCGTGTTCTAACGCATTTTTAGTCAATAAAATGCTAACGAAATAGTACACATTTGACCATTAATTTTTTGACATTATAGGGGAAGCTGAGCTTCCCTTGCAGTCTTAAAGAAATCGCCACTGATATATATATATATATATATATATATATATAGCCGACTCACTTAGTTACCTTAACCGTTTTCTTGGGTGGTTCCTATTTCCAGGGCTTTGGGCTTTGGGCTAAATTCACTTATTTTACTATTTTACTCTATTAGATGTGAACTCTTTATTCTCCATCATTGAATGCATTTCACCTGTACCTTTATGTTATGTCATCGCAGATTCATATCTATAAATCAAAATATGTATTGCATCAATGACGAAAAGGTTCAGCACCAAGGCTCTATACTGACACTGGTGTACTGTTGTTATGGTGGTGGTGTTCAGAAATGCTCACAACTTGGAAGGACCTTGGAAGGAAGACTTTATTCATCAATAACCACTCGAACACGGAGAAAACACAGGAGAAGCACAACCAAACATTAACGAGAACCGACAAAGACAAAGGGAGTATACAGGGAATATATACACAGGTGACAGGGAGGAACTGATTAAACTGATTAACAAGACAATTGATAACACACAGCTGAAACAATTTAACTAATGATGACGGTGATGATGAAACAAGGAGTGGCGGGAAACTGAACAAAAGAAACACAAAAGAGACTCCAAAAATGAACTGACATGTAACAACAGTGTCTTTGAACGGATTTCTGGCAACAGCCATGATTGATGGTGATATGGTCCTCTTGACTACTCCCAGAGGTGGGCTGTCAGGGCCATCAGGGCCTTCTCTGCTGGCCCTGTCAAAATATAATATAATATAATATAATATAATATAATATAATATATAATTAATATATAAAATATATATATATTTTTTTCATTTTTACGATTATATTTCCTGAAAGAATATGGTTATTTTGTTGAGGCTGAGCTGGATTTTCCATATGGTCATCGATCTAAACGCATCACAGCTCCGTGGACCAGCACTAGTAGTATAGCTAGCCTTCTGTTGAAGCTGCCATTTCCCATTTGACCTTAACTTTGACTGACGTGTATTATTAGCCAATCAAAATTTGATGCGCAGTGACAGAACGCCCCAGGGGGCAGCGATGTGTATCGGCGCTAGCCCCCGCTGATGTCATCAGCCGTTTGAAAATTCGGCGGGTTGTGAGCAATGTCAGTAAATGTCAGCTTTATGCCCTCACATGCTTGATCGCTACCATTCCAGTGTCCACCGCATCAGTTGAGCGATCTTTCTCCGCTCTCAAGCGTATCAAAACGTATTTAAGGAATTACTGGACAAACACGACTCTCTGCACTGGCATCTAACGTTATACACGAATCCGACGAGCGTTCTGTGTAGACTGCCATCTTGTGGCGACGCCATTACGAGCTGTTACCGGGATGTAAACAAACCTCCGCGATAACGCACCGTCGATGACACAGCCAGGCAGAATGACTTGTTGGGTTGATGATGTCAGACAGTGGCCTCCAGTCACAGATGAAGGTACAAATGATCTTACAGATTATTTATGAAAATAGCTTGGCAAGCTAGCTTGGAGGAAACTATAAAAAGATCTGTCCAGTTGGCAACAATAAATAAATGAATGACATCAAATAAACGAATTTATGTTTTTCATTTGTGTCCATTATTTATCTCATTTTCACGTTGCAAAAGGCAAGGGTAAGGTACAGCTAGAAAGTATACATAATATCGACCAATTAGTGTTTTAAACCATGGAAAGAGGTCAATATAACCGCAGGAGAACAATTATGTCACATAACGTTACATTTAGCTCAGGGTCGTTACTGAAGGCCCTGACTGAAACCCCACGGTACGCTACTGACTACTACTAATTTAGGACCTGGTTTTAGCGCTAAAATGCTTTGTGAAATACTCTTTGAGCAACAATTTAGGAGTCCTAAAATTAGGAATGACACGCACAGAGTTTCTCCTAAATCGGAAAGTCTTAAGATGTTTTGTGAATACGGCCCCTGAACAGTTGCGATAAACAATGTGGAAAGTCAATAATATTTGATCAAATTTTAATCAGATACACAGATAATCAGATCTGGACTGACAGAGTGAACGTATCCAAAGATATGTGGTAGTTGTAAGCACTTTGAAATACCAGATATTGATGCAGTTGTCGCATGGACACTCTGGACTCTGCCCTGCTCTCTCTGGCTGTGTTTACACTTGGCATTAACATGCGATCACCGATCAAGCAGATCGGATCATAAGCCAGTCAGAACACGGTGCGTTTACACCTGTCCACATCAAGTGGCTTCTGTATCTGGATAACAGATCGGATCTCACACAAAAAAAATGGATGGCTCCGGTGCAAAGTCGACCTGAAGTGGTGGGTTTTCTTTTAAAAACAGTTTTCAGTCGGGGGACATTTTACAAATCTTGCAAAATGAGCAGGATGAAGAGGCTGCAAGCACTAATAATGTGGATAGATGCCGTAATGGAAACAGTAAAAAGAAACGTATCCGAGAACGTTGCCAGCTTTGGTGGGAAAAATGCGTGTTCTTTACAGAAAAATGAATGGTTCTGCAACTTTAGGGTGCGAAAGCAAACATTTCAGTATATTTGCGATGTACTTCACTCTCGACTGTATCACAAAACCACACAGCTACGTGCAGCAATTCCTGGAGAGAGGAGGGGGAATAATGACAGTGGGCGGGGTTTTGTGTGACGTCCACCTGTGAATGCAGACACGATGGCTGGATTGCGTTTACATTACACCGAGATCCGATCACAATGCTTCCTCGACAACCTCCGAACCTGGACATGCTGATCGGATAACATTCCGATCAGAAGCACATTTACACTTGTCTTTTCAATGTGTATGTAGACAACATCTGGATACAGGTCGCATGTTAATGACAAGTGTAAACGCAGCCTCTGTCACTCACCCGCTTTCACTCACCAGTGTTAATTAGCCAAACCTGCCGCTCATTCACTCAGCATTTGGACTCCCACATAAGCAGAGGTGGGTAGTAACCAAGTACATTTACATTGTTACATTTACTTGAGAATTTTTTTGGGAAAAATGTGGGTACTTTAACTTGAGTACATTTCTAAAAGTGTACTTTAACTTTGTTACGCTGGGGGACATTCCTCTCGTTACTCGTTACTTTTTTAATGCAATACATGTTAAGAAATACATATTTTCTACATTTCTCTTTTTTTCTAGGGAATGAGCGATGCCCCGTTCACAAATTAATCACTCTTTTGAGACGATTTTTTTCAAAAACTTGATCAAACAAGTTAGCAAAACTGTCTAAATTGGTTCGCAAATCAGTTTGAATTATTTGTTCGGTGTCCTTCACGCACTGAATAATATAAAGCGGTTTCTCGTCGTAACAGGAAATTCAATTCATTCTGGTAATACATTTTAAAACCAAACAGATACTGTAATTATGCTAGGTAGCTACACGATACCACTACTACAAAGTATGATATTACCAGTTTTTTGGACATATAAGTCACCGGCACAGGTCAGGGCAGACACCAGGTATCCGGCCACGCCCTTCAACTGCGCACCCCCGTGAGGAGCCGACACCACAAGAACACAGAGGCAGGCAAGTAAGGTGTAAAAAGTACGAATGCTTTATTGATATATAAAAGAAGGTCTATTAAAAGCTATCTTTATTTGGTAAGCAACGTGACTCGGTAGTGGGTCCCAGGGAACTCCTATTCACAGGGCCCAGGCGGGAACAAGTATTCGTATCTCCCAGCACAGCAGTACGTCACAGGGCTCGAGCAGAGGAGAGGTTAAGTATTTCTTCAACGTTGCTATACGTTCACAGGGCTCAGGCAGAGAAAAGGTGCGCATCTCACCAGCATTGCTGTATACTCATGGAACTCAAGCAGGGAGGATGACCAGGGTTTCATCAACGTTACAGTGCATTCACAGGGCTCAAGCAGAGAAAAGGTACGTATCCCACCAGCGTTGCTGTATACTCATGGAACTCAAGCAGAGAAGGATGATCAGGGTTTCATCAACATTACAGTCCATTCACAGGGCTCAAGCAGAGAAAAGGCACGTATCTCACCAGCGTTGCTGTATACTTCATGGTACTCAAGCAGAGAGGATGATCAGGGTTTCATCAACATTACAGTGCATTCACAGGGCTCAAGCAGAGAAAAGGTACGTATCTCACCAGCGCTGCTGTATACTCATGGGACTCAAGCAGAGAGGATGATCAAGGTTTCATCTACGTTACAGTGCATTCACAGGGCTCAAGCAGAGAAAAGGCACGTATCTCACCAGCGTTGCTGCATACTCATGGAACTCAAGCAGAGAAAAGATACGTATCTCACCAGCGTTGCTGTATACTCATGGGACAAACAGAGAGGATGATCAGGGTTTCATCAACGTTACAGTGCGTTACAGTGCATTCACAGGCCTCAGGCAGAGAAAAGGTACGTATCTCACCAGCGTTTCTGTATACTCATGGGACTCAAGCAGAGAGGATGATCAGGGTTTCATCAACGTTACAGTGCGTTACAGTGCATTCACAGGGCTCAGGCAGAGAAAAGGTACGTATCTCACCAGCGTTTCTGTATACTCATGGGACTCAAGCAGAGAGGATGATCAGGGTTTCATCAACGTTACAGTGCATTCACAGGGCTCAAGCAGAGAAAAGGCACGTATCTCACCAGCGTTGCTGTATACTTATGGGACTCAAGCAGAGAGGATGATCAAGGTTTCATTTTAATGTTCTCATCAATGGTTGCGAAGAGGAAATAGAAATCATATTCAATACTTCACCCCCAACGGAGTTTCTCTTCATTGATGGTACCCACAAGGATCGACGTGTTGGTGATCCAGGTCCAACACTGCCTCGGCCAGCACCCCAAACTCGTGTTCAGTTACAATGTGGAAAGCTCCGTGGGAATCAAATAGCAACGTATTAAGCACATCCGAATGCAACAGACACATCCATTCCAATGTTAATCCTCCCCCGATGTTCACTACAAGCATCAACTGTGCCGAAATTCAGTCCCCAAGGTCACTTATCTTTCTCTTCCAACAGACTCCAGCCTGTTACAAGTATCCTCTGCCCAGCTTCCGGCCGCCCGTCACATCTGCTTCGTGAGTCCCGCTAGGCCCCAGCACAACGCGACCAGATTTCACCCGTCCAAAGGCTCGACCGGATCTCCCAAAAAAAAAAACCCACCACACATCAAAGTGAGGTGATACTATTTATCTTCTCTTCCATCGGTGCGCGCTCCAATCACAGCGCCCCCTTCTCGTCCTGCACCGTTTTCTAATCACTGGTGATGAATTCCTTCATAGGTCGCTACAACCGAAACTTCCTGGGTCCCGCACCGGAAGTCTTCCCCTCCGGAAACTCCGGCTCACATCAAGCGTTCCGATCCAGAAATTGGTCACCCGTGACATCTGCCTTAATTTATACATTACATAAGCTGCATTGTTCACAGAGTATGAAATGAACACCCGCCAACCCACAGTAATTTGTGGGTATTGTGCAGTGGAGGCGACCTGTTCGTCTTGAAAATAAATCAAGCGTAGCGTCAGTTCTGGCAGGTCACGTTAGTCGAGCTCGCATCAGCTGACTCTCAGCTGATACACGTCTACCTATAGGAATACAACGCCTATCACTGTATACATAAATAAGCTCCTTCAGTATTATCAGCAGCTATCACGTTTCTCAGGATCTAATCAACCTCCTCCATCCCCAACTCCTCCTCTCGTCAGTCAGTATTTGACATTCTAATTCCCCTTGAATCAGAATAAATTCTCGAATTATGTTGTACTTTAAAATATTGAATTAATTATATCTGCATACATGAACTGCTGAATATGAATATTAAAGATCTTTAGGGGGCAGCAGTCTAATGCAGTTCAACTTAGATTAAAAAAAGCTGCAAAAAAGAACCTGTTGTGTGCCCGCCTTCCACGAGATGGCGCTCATCACCTGTGCTTCCCTCTAAAGCCTGCAGAGCGATTTCGAGCTTTCACGCCCGCGCTTACTCAGCCGCCGGCCAAGCAGCCTCTGCACTCCACTCCATGTCCGTCCTTCAGATTCTACAGGGCGATTTACTTCGTGAATGGGACGAGAGCGGTAAAAATCCCCCCTCAGTCGCGGATTTGAGGAGCGCCAGGGACATTGCCCTTCGCGCTACAAAATCTGCTGCTCAAGCCCCGGGGAAATGCATGGCCGGCATTTGTGTGTCTGAAAGACATTTGTGGCTCACACTCGCCGACATGGGAGATTCTGAGCGTGCCGCCTTTCTCAACGCCCCGCTCTCTCCATCCGGCCTCTTCGGATCTGCTGTCACGGGTATCGTTGACCGTTTCTCCGAAGTGCAGAAAGCCTCCCAGGCCATGAATCTTTTTCTGCCTCGTCGCGCTAGCTCCTCTGCAGGCCGCTCACGTGACCAGCCTCCTGCACGAGCCCCACCCCAGCGCCCAGCTCAGCACAGTCAGACTTCTCAGCGACACCAGGGCGGCCGCCCTCGTTCTCCCTCTGACAGCCGCCACAGACCGCCGCCTCCCCGGGGGCCTCGGCCCAGGATCACGCTGAAACCTGATCACTCGAAGTCTGCCTAGCACAGCTGAGGGAAAAGACGGCGCTCTCCCGCCGCGGCCGGACCGCCGTCAAAGTTTCGCCCTCTGTTAGTCCCCGCTCACGCGGCTACTACAGCAGTGTACCCCGCCATTACCAAGCCGGTCCCCTTTCCCGCATGAGCACAAACGCCGTTTTCACGGCGACCCAGAGAAATCTCAAAAAGAGCATAAAAGCCTCATGTGTAGAAAATGTGCCCACAACACTGTGTTCACTCATACACAAAAGCATTTCAGTTCCCGTGTGTAAGTAAGTAAGTAAGTAAGTAAAATGTATTTGTATAGCACTTTTCTCAGATGAAAATCACAAAGTGCTTCACAACAAAAGAAAGCATTAGCAGCTCTCATAAATACATCTCAATCACAAAACAAAGTAAAATAAAATATAAGTAAAATAAGCAACACTCAAACACATACACAATAGACCGGCCTCAAACCATCCTCCAAACTAATCAAAAGCCTCTTTAAAAAGCAAAGTTTTCAACTGACTTTTAAACAACTGACCTTGTCTCACAGAGCCCACTCTTATAAAGCGGTTCCAACCCGCTCGAGTTTCAGAGTGCATAAGCGCGCCCACGAGCCCGTGTGTGCGTCCCACCTCTGCTCACTCTGTTACACGGCCCTTAAGCTCCTCTCTGAGTGTAAGTCCCTCTGTCATAAACACTATGAGCGCGCCCGCGCAGCCCGCTATGTGCAGCAACGGGGACCATGTAGCCATTCACCCCTTAGCGTTACGCTTCAAAGCGTGGGAAGCTATTCCGGGAATTTCCCAGTGGGTGCTACACACAATAAGGCTAGGCTATCGCTTACAGTTTCAACGCCGCCCTCCACGTTTCCGAGCGCGGCTAGAAACTATTGTGAACCCAGAAGCAGTGACTCTGCTCCGTTCAGAGATAGCAAAACTATTGTGCAAAAGGGCTATAGAGAGAGTTCCTCTGTCTATGAGCGAGTCGGGGTTTTACGGCCGTTATTTTCTGGTTCCAAAGAAAGACGGCGGCCTCAGACCAATCTTAGACCTCAGATTTCTGAACAAAGTTCTCATGAAGAGACCGTTCAAAATACTCACTATCAGAAAACTCCTCGCGCACGTGCGCCAGGGGGACTGGTTCATTTCACTAGATCTGAAAGATGCTTACTTTCAGATTCAGATAAATCCCCTTCACAGGCCATTCTTACGTTTCGCCTTCGAAGGCCAGGTTTATCAATACACCGTCCTTCCGTTCGGCCTATCCCTAGCACCCTGCACGTTCACGAAGTGCATGGATGCGGCGCCCGCCTCTCTGCGGAGTCAAGGGCTGCGAATACTGAACTATTTGGACGACTGGCTGATTTTGGCACGATCACAGAGAGAGCTACTGTCTCATCGTACAGTTCTCCTCGACCATCTGAAAGCTTTGGGCCTTTCTGTCAACTGGACAAAGAGCGCACTACAACCCAGTCAGACTGTCTCCTTCTTGGGTATAGAGCTAGACTCGGTCACGATGACGGCTCGTCTGTCAACACAGCGCACGCGCCGTGTTCAGCGTCTCGCCGCATCTTTTCAGATGAACAGACTCACACCTCTGAAAACTTTTCAGAAGGCGTTGGGTTACATGGCCTCAGCCTCCGCGGTGCTCCAGCTGGGGTTACTGCGCATGCGCCCGCTTCAGCTCTGGTTGAAGAGCCGTGTGTCTCACCGCGCGTGGACCACGGGCCGCCAGCTGATAAAGGTAACGCAGACCTGTATCACAGCTCTGCAGCCATGGACCGTGGCAGAATGGTTTCAGCGGGGCGTTTCCTTGGGGACCTTTTCTCGCCGGAAGGTCATCTCGACAGAAGCATCCAACACGGGTTGGGGTGCGGTCTGCGAGGGCTCACCGGCCTTCGGCCCCTGGTCAGCTCAGGAGAGTCTCCTCCACATAAACTGTTTGGAGATGCTGGCGGTCGAGAACGCGCTCACGCGCTTTCTTCCGCGCATTCACGGTCACCACGTGCTGATCCGTTCGGACGATATAACTGTGGTCTCCTATCTAAACCGTCAGGGCGGAGTCAGATCCAGGAATCTCTTCCAGCTGACAGAACGCATCTTAGTTTGGTCTCAGTGTCACCTGCTCTCGCTCAGAGCGACGCACGTGCCGGGTCATCTGAATGACGGTCCAGACAGTCTGTCCAGGAACCCCATTCCCCCCGGGGAATGGTCCCTGCACACTCTTACAGTCCAAAAGCTGTGGCGAATATTCGGCAGAGCAGAGGTGGACCTCTTCGCCTCAGAAGAGAACACCCACTGCCCAATATTTTTCTCAAAGAGCGAGGACGCGCTTGCCCAGACCTGGCCCAGCCGCCCGCTTTATGCATTCCCTCCGGTTTCTCTGCTACCACAGGTGCTTCAGAGAATCAGGGAAACACGCCACTCGGTGCTCCTCATAGCCCCGCGTTGGGAGGGTCAGACTTGGTTTCCGGAGCTCACTCAGCTGTCACAGACAGCCCCGTGGCCCATTCCAGTCAGAGCAGATCTCCTCTCCCAAGCTCGCGGCACGATCTGGCATCCCCACCCAGAGCGCTGGGCGCTACATGCGTGTGTGATCAATGACTACCCGTCGCTTTGCCAGAGGGAGTGTTAAACACGATCACGCAGGCTAGGGCGGCTTCTACTAGAAGGCCATATGCGTCTAAATGGTCTGTGTTCTCTAAATGGTGCACCGACAGAAATTTGGACCCACGGTCATGCGAGGTCCCTTCCTTGCTAGTTTTTCTCCAAGAGATGTTGGACAAGGGCAGGTCCCCGTCCACTCTCAAGGTGTATGTGGCAGCCATCGCAGCGTTCGTTGAACCCCGGCGTGGCCAGTCACTGGGCAAAGATGGCTTGGTCATCCATGTCCTCAGGGGAGCTAGAAGGATGAACCCCCCGCGCCCCCCTTCGGTGCCGATTTGGGACCTTTCCATAGTTCTCGAAGCTATGAAAGCCCCCCCATTCGAACCGCTAAACACCGTGGACTTCAAATACCTATCGCTCAAAACCGTTTTTCTGCTCGCGCTCGCGCCAGTAAAACGCGTGGGAGACCTTCACGCGCTGTCCAGTAGCGCTTTCTGTCTCGAGTTTGGGCCCAATGACTCCTTAGTCGTTCTCAAACCTAGACATGGTTATGTCCCAAAAGCGATTGGTACCCCGTTCAGGGCACAAGTTATTTCCCTATCGGCTCTGCCTGCTTCCGATAGCGAATCTGACTCTAATCTCCTGTGTCCGGTCAGGGCCCTGAGATTATACATTACTCGCACTGCTCCGGTCAGACAATCTGAGCAGCTTTTTGTTTCGTTCGGTGGGCGCACCAAAGGGTTGGCCGCCTCGAAACAGACTCTATCCAGATGGATAGTTGATGCCATTGCAGCCGCATACGCATCAAAAGACCTGCCATGCCCTCTGGGCATCAGGGCTCATTCCACTAGAGGCATGGCCTCATCGTGGGCATGGTCCAGCGGAATTTCCATTCATGACATTTGTGTGGCAGCGGGATGGGCTTCCCCCTCCACCTTTGTCAGATTTTACAATCTGGAAGTTCCCGCCTTGCAGGCTAAACTACTAGCAGTCTAGTAGGTTACAGCTCTTCTGGTTGAGCTGCACTATAGGAAGTTATTCACTCAGACCGGTTTCGCTCTGTCCCTCTCTATCATGTGCGTATGTACTACACAATCTCCGGCCGCTCTGCTGGCCTTTGTCACATGTACATATATTTATTCCCATTCATAAGGGTTCCCCGGGGTCTCCCCTGGGACTCATAGTGGATGCTTAGCACGCACGGCGTTGACCAGGTGTTCCCGTAGCGTAAGCTAGCTTACGCAATACGAGAGAACCTCTCGTAAGAGAACGAATCGGTTACCTAACGTAACCTCGGTTCTCTCTAGATGAGGGAACGAGTATTGCGTTCCTGGCCGTGCTTGTGCTACTAGCGTTCTCGCTTCATTCTATGAAAACCAGTGTTTACAGCCTGAGAGGCGAATTTATACTCTCTGACCACGCCCGTTTCAGCGGGCTCTGACGCAATGAGAGCATGTGCGAGTTGAGAGTTCATTCGCGTCTCCTCATAGGCTTAAGCAGTTCTCTGTGAGCGAACCAATGAGCTGCTAGCTAGCCCGCTCATGGTCTGCTGCAGCTGAACTGCATTGACAATGGATACAAAATTATAGGATAATTTTTTGGCTTCAATTTCTCAGAAAAGATTAATCTTTCCCGTAGCGTAAGCTAGCTTACGCAATACTCGTTCCCTCATCTAGAGAGAACCGAGGTTACGTTAGGTAACCGATTCGTTTTATTGAGGTATTTTAATCAGGTATAACGATAATTTTATCATGACAACACAATGTGCAACAATAAGCAATGATGAACGAGATGGAGGGAAGTTAGTGAGGAATGGCATAAAAAAGTGGACTTAAACACACTTGGAAAGATGTCAGCCAGCCAGTTCATTATCTCTTGCATTCCTTTTTTTTCTCGCTGTTTGGAATGTGTCTTTTATGCATATACAGTATATGTCACTGCAGGTGTTTTCCTGCTGTCTCCAGATGAGCTGTCAACCAAATGCTGGGAAGTGTGCATGTTTAACCTTTAGGTCAGAACATAGTGTAATTCTTTGTTCCCTCTTCAAAGAGAGAGTAATAGCCTTAACATTCTCCATATGTGGAACTGTCCAGAAAACCTGCAGACTGTTTTCATGAAACAAACATTTCGAAAACATCTGACTGCTTCAGTGTCACATCAAAGCAAGACACTCTTCTTAATGTAAAAATAAATATTTTTTTATTTTATTTTTGCTGTTATTTTGTACTTTAAAAAAAATATATACATATATATATATATATATATATATATTCTATACAAATCATCCCATTTGTGAAAAAAAAAAAACTTCATAATGCCAACAGGCATAATGTAATGCTTGAATGTTTCTTTTATAGCTATACATATCCTAAAAAGGGGGCCATTATGTAAAAAACAAAAAGTTAAGAACACTCGTTTTTGTTTAGTGTGTTAGTAGAAGCGTTTTTAAAAAATAATATATATTTTGTCATGTTTACAATTTATATATATACAATGCTTAGTTGCTCTGAGAGGAAAATGCATAGCTGTTATAGTTCTTTAGAGTTCTCTCTCTAAGCGTGTTGAAAGGGTAGTTCATCCAAAAATGTAAATTCTGTCATAATTTACTTACCTTAATGTCGTACAAACCTGTGTGACTGACTTTCTTTTGTAGAATCATAGGTAACACTTATATTATATATATATATTTTTAATGGTAGTATCCAAACTATCCCTTTAATGAATGCATAAAAGCAAAAACAGGCTGTATTAACTTACTAGCACTAAAATGTTTCCCCCTTCTCCCCAATCTTTTCTGCCTCTTCTATATTTGCCTTTGTTAGAGGATTTCTTCAGCTAATTCCATTACACACAAGAAAATTGTTTTTCTCTGCTGACAATATTTGACAGTAAAACCACTCCAATTAGATGAATTAAGAGATTTAACACTTCAAAAATTTCCATAGAATGGACAAATTTATCTTCATTATAACAGATTGCATTTTTTATTGGTACTATTGCATGCTTATAAACAAAATAAATTGTTTTTCATCAAGACATCATGAATTATTATGACAGTGAAATATGCCAGAAAAAAAAACTAATTCAATTTGTTTGATTCAAACTCAGAATTCTATTGACATTCATCACAAATACTCACATCACATGTACTAGGAATTATTATTTAGCAGCACAACACACTTAAAATATATCAAAGTGCAGTATAAATACATTTGGATAAATACAATTTAGACTGGTGGGCTAAAGATCTGTAGCCTGACTACGTCAGACTTCCTACTTCCGCTAATTTCATTTCGCTCCTGTAGTCAGTCTGAAGCTGCGTTCACACTACACGCAACCAAGCGACACGATACCATTCATTTTCAATGGTGAGCGGGCGACTTCCGGCGACCGTTGGCGACTGGATGGGGCGTGTCTGACGACGCGACAAAGTTGAGATCTGTTTAACTTTATGCAAATGCAGAGCGACTTTCGGGAGCGACAACCAATAGGAGTGAAGTCAGTGGAGCGCGTCACTCTTCAGTGCTGAGTCTGACCGAGGCAAGTTGAACGAGAAGGTCATTTTAGCAGTCAGAAACTGTCCTATTATTTATGATATATCTCCGTGTACATACAGTGGTATTCACCGTACTGACTCCGTGCCTGAATGGTTTCGGGAACCCAGATAGACCGGTATTTGCCCGTTTTCTGCAGTTAAATAGCCGCGATGGCAAAGAGCACTCACTGTTTCTCATTCATCTTTAATATTATGCATTTTATGTACTGATTCCATTTATATTTAGACTTTTCCTTCCTTCGTATTTGTTGTCTAACATAGAGTAACATCCGTGAATGTCACTCACAAACATTACTAGGCAACCAGTAGTGGGAACGCCCTCCAGCGCAGCCACTGGCGACTTGCAGTGACAAAGTCGCTTGTAATGTGAACGCAGCTTGAGATAGCAGCCTATCTTCAGTTCCCTATCAAGGCTACGGAACTTCGACATTACGAATGTCGTATATGGGAACTCCTCTCCTCCTTCACTTCCGCTGAAATCTTATAGGCTAACGCCAGCAGGGCTGGCCAATTGAGGCAAATATACAAATACTGAATATGCAGTATAAATACAATGCAGCGTCAATTCCTTCTTAAGAATCTCTCTCTTCACACTCAAATCGTGTGCTAGAAAGCTGATAGTCCAATATCGAACTCAAGGATTTTTTCGCTGTCGTTGAAGGTGCGCCGGAGATACGTACACTGTCTCCAGCATCCGATGGCGATCATCTGCAACCTGTGCTCGGGCCCCATCGTGCCCCATCGTGCCCCCTGACACGCACCTGTTCTGCGTCGCGTGCATGGGGCTGGCCCATGCTGAATCAGCCCTCACGGATGGAGGGTCCTGCGACCTCTGTGCAGACATGTCTCTCCGAGCCCTCAAAGCTAGGCGAGAGGAGGCTTGCGCAGCAGCGGGGATTGGGCCTGCTGCCGCCACTGAGCCGCTGGCAGGCCCCCCACACAACCGCGGGATCGAGGTTCGTCCCCCAGTGAGTTTCCCCGACCCCGTTTTTCTACCCCCTCGCGAGGTCGCGGACTTCGTGTCCTTCGGGGCGAGCGAGGAGGACGACTCTATGTCTCTGTCGGCCTCAGAGAACGACTGGGGTGCGGAGCAGGCCGCTCCGCGGGCGACCGCGGAACAAGAAACCCCGGCGGACCTGCAGGATGAGCTTTTCCGCATTCTCTCGAAGGCCGTCGAGGAGCTGGACCTAGCATGGATAGCTCCTGATGAACCATCTAAGAGCAAGTTAGATACATGGTACCTCCAATCGAGCCGCCGTCAGGCCGCTTCGAGAAGAGGTACACCGTTCTTCCCCGACGTTCATGAGCACGTGGTGAAGGCGTGGGCGGCCCAGCAATCGTCGCGCACCCTCTCTTCTACCCAAGCCATGTTTGCCCCCGTGGACGAGGTGGGGGACCACGGCTATTTCCGCATACCTCCCGTCGAGGAGACCGTCGCCGCACATCTCTGCCCGTCGGCTCCCGCTCTGGGCTCGGACCGCAGCCTGCCGTCCCGAGCCTGCAGATTTACGGCACACCAGGCACACTAGGGCGGTAGCCTCTTCGTGGGCCTGGACTAAGGGAATGTCCATTCAGGATTTATGTCTTGCGGCTGGCTGGTCTTCTCAGAACACGTTCGCCAGATTTTATAAGTTGGACTTGCCCTCTGTAGCGTCTTGTGTACTTTCGGTGAGTTGATTATATGCACAGTATATAAGAGCTTCTCTGCGCTGCGCTCATGATTTGCTCTGTGTGTCACCACTGTGCGTTGGCCTTCTTACTGTTGTTGTTGCCCTGACTGATAGTTAGTGCAGACTTTCCCCGGTTATACTGCTCGGGATATGCAAATTCTGGCAGTGTTTTGCGAGCTTGTGATTGGTCCCTTTGGGCCTATCAGAGGTTAGAGGTTCGCTATTGGTCAATCTCAGCCTATCGGAGGCTTGCATACTGGGGGGCGGTCTTGTGTTGGGTCTGTTGCCTGTGGTTGTTTGCTGCCACGGCGGGATTTTATACAGTTCCCATATACGACATTCGTAATGTCGAAGTTCCGTAGCCTTGATAGGGAACGTCTCCGGTTACTTACGTAACCTCGGTTCCCTGAAAGGCAAGGAACGAGACATTACGCTCGCCGCCGTGTTCGATATTTGATTTTAGCGTTTGTTCGATTCTAAAGAAGGAATTGACGCTGCATTGTATTTATACTGCATATTCAGTATTTGCATATTTGCGTCAATTGGCCAGCTCTGCTGGCGTTAGCCTATAAGATTTCAGCGGAAGTGAAGGAGGAGAGGAGTTCCCATATACAACATTCGTAATGTCTCGTTCCTTGCCTTTCAGGGAACCGAGGTTACGTAAGTAACCGGAGACGTTTTCCAGCGGCCTTTGGACGGCCGGCCAATCAACGAACAGAGGGCGGGCTGAGAGCCGTGACGTAGACGCTAAGCGCCGAGTTTTACATTGTAGGCAGAGCCGGCTCTCCCTATAAGCAAACTAAGTGGCTGCTTAGGGCCTCGCCGCCACTACGGGGCCCCGGAACTACAGATGGTAGTCGCCGGCGTCACCGCCCAAAGTGTATTTCGTGAGAAGCAACAGATCCGATTCTCTGAACTGTGAAACAAACTAAAATGGCGCCGCCCATCGTGCATACAGCTCAACTAACGCGATCGTTATAAAGGTGTTTAAACAACAAAACACATCCACTTGCACATATTTGACAATCGGAATATCAGTGTTTCATGCTATAGCGAATACATTTGTGAATATTTTGAATAGAAAAGGAAGAAAGACATAAACGCAGATCATCATTCATTCACCTCTGTGTTGTGATTGCGCTGTGTCAAGTGACAAGCAATGACGCATCACCATGGAAACATTAAAGTGGCAGGTTTTAAATAACGGTCGCCTTGAAAAACTCACGCTGGGGGGTCAGTTAGAATATTTTAAACTTACGTGTGAAAGGGTTAATCAACAATTAAACGTCTCCTTGCTATTTTTTACACATTAATCATTTGCCTGGCTACTTTTGCCGGTTCGTGCGCTTGAGTGCGGCTTTATAACACTCATTATCCTGTATAGCCTATTTAAGTTATTAAATCAATATAAAAGGGCGATTTGTCCACTAATGGCTTAAATAAACAACTACTAGTCGACTAGAAAAAAACTTTAGTCGGAGGCAGCCCTTATTCCACATATTTTCGAACCAGCAGTGTTGAGCGCGCGACCCTGAGCGCCGGAATGAGCGAGCCGAGGAATATTCAGAAATGCGTTCTCCGCTCACATGCTCTGATTGGAACAAAGGAATATTAAACTAATTAATCATACGTTTTTATCTCATACACTGCCCATCAAGATCGTTGTCTTCCCTGGACTTGGAAATTTGACCGCAAAAATTAAACGAGTCTATCCATCGGGTGCAGAAAAAAGAAGAATATGTTTAAATCACTTTAGAAGGATGCAAAGAAATTACTGGTCCAACTTCTCCCTCTTTTTAAAGTGTGGAAAAGGGAAAAGTTCAAAGATCGAGACTCCAGCAACACCTGTAGCCTATATGCAACAACTTTATTGAAGATGTGTAAGATTGGGGTTAGATTGTATTTGCTGGTTTGCGGTGGCAATACTCCATTATTTACTGCAAGGCAGGGCCCCAAAATTTTCCTGCTTAGGGCCCCCAGATGTACAGAGCCGGCCCTGATTGTAGGTTAGAGAAATCGAAAACCGAAACGACCG
Organism: Rhinichthys klamathensis goyatoka; assembly: GCF_029890125.1. Classification (NCBI taxonomy): domain Eukaryota; kingdom Metazoa; phylum Chordata; class Actinopteri; order Cypriniformes; family Leuciscidae; genus Rhinichthys; species Rhinichthys klamathensis. The sequence continues at coordinate 991,259 of NW_026606877.1, forward strand.
CGGTAATGGAAAACGAGACACGGGATGCAATTCGCTCTGTTATGGAGAACATTCCGGGGTTTTTCAAACTGAAGCAAAAGTCGTTTACAGCCATGTTCACTCCGGTATTTCGCTCGCATCGTCAAGTGTTTACAGCTGGTTTACAGTGGAAGTTCGATCATAGATTTGAGTTCGATGCATGATATCTGTGGGTCGATGTGGCTGTGTCGGCGCATAACATACAGCATAAATAAACTTATCTGATTGGCTTACGGGTAACCAATGATTTTAAACTTCAGACAAGCGCCCCCTAGCGAGAGAGAAAACACTTCTCTATTATGCCATTCCAGACTCTGTCTACGAAGCAAAGTGAAGTAGCAGAGTCTGGTATTACCAAGCTAAAAGATCTGGTAGATGGACTTAAATATTCCAGGATTATGTAAAATATACCAAATATGTCTTTTGAGTGATTTGGGGTTGACCACAGTACAGAGGCAATGTGTGCATTTGTTACCTTAATGAAGTGTTTCAGGATTATTCAACCCTAACTTTCATTGGTGCAACACAATGTAGTTGCTAAATTGGTGCTCAAGAAACACCTTGAAATTTTCTTTTATATATTTACTCCTAAACAAAATCTTAAGACCGGGGGAAACATTGCAAGTATTCGCATTTCGCGCTGGTGGATCATAACCGGATTGTAAGTACTGCTTCAAAATGCCAAAAGAAGAAACAGGAGCAAGAGACAAAAAATAGAGAGTTGGCAATTTATTGAAAACTGCATTTAAAATAAACGGGCTGTTCATCAGCTGATCAAAAGTTTAAGACCATAGCCCAAAAATAAACCTACAACAGAACTAAAAGTGTCAAAAAAGGACTCAGTAGTGAGTAGCCCCACCGTTCTTGTTGATCACTTCAAAAACTCGTTTCGGCATGCTTGATGCGACTGTTCCCAGGAGGCTGCTGGGAACGTTGCTCCATGTGGTGAAGATGGCTTCACGAAGGGCATCCACGGTCTGGAACTGACGTCCATTTTTGTAAACTTTCCTTGCCATCCATCCCCAAATGTTCTCAATGGGATTTAGATCAGGAGAACACGCAGGATGGTCCAAAAGAGCAACGTTATTCTCCTGGAAGAAGTCCTTCGTCAGGCGGGCGTTGTGAATTGCAGCGTTGTCCTGTTGAAAGACCCAGTCATTACCGCACAGACGGGGGCCCTCAGTCAAGAGGGATAGCCAGCCGCCGTTTGACGCCCCTGGACAACCTGAAGCTCCATTTTCCCATTGAAGGAAAAAGCACCCCAAATCATGATGGAGCCTCCTCCACTGTGCCGCGTAGAAAACATCTCCGGTGGGATCTCCTTGTCATGCCAGTAACGTTGGAAGCCATCAGGACTGTCCAGGTTAAATTTTTTCTCGTCAGAGAATAAAACTTTCTTCCACCTTTCAATGTCCCATGTTTGGTGCTCCCTTGCAAATTTCAAACGGGCAAGTTTGTGGCGTGGGAGGAGACGTGGCCTTTGAAGACGTTTTTTGTTCTTGAAGCCCTTCTCTCGCAGATGACGTCTTATGGTTATTGGGCTACAGTCAGCATCAGTAAGTGCCTTAATTTGGGTCGAGGATCGACCTGTGTCTTCACGGACAACCCGTCGGATCCTGCGGCTCAGTGCAGGTGAAATCTTTTTGGGTCAACCACTTGACTTTTTTGTCCCATAATTCTCAGGATCTTTTAAGAAATGTAAAATGACTGTCTTACTGCATCCAACCTTGGCAGCGATGGCGCGTTGCGAGAGGCCTTGCTTGTGCAGCTCAACAATCCTGCCACATTCAAAGAGAAAGCCTTTTTGCCTTTGCCATCAGGAGATCATGACAGTGTGACTGCCTGAAGATCAATGACACGAAAGCCATATTTTTGTGGAGATTTTACCTTTTTATGCCTATGGTCTTAAACTTTTGATCAGCTGATGACCAGCCTGTTTAAGTTTAAATGCAGTTTTCAATAAATTGCCTACTCTCTATTTTTTGTCTCTTGCTCCTGTTTCTTCTTTTGGCATTTTGAAGCAGTACTTACAACCCGGTTATGATCCACCAGTGCGAAATGCGAATACTTGCAATGTTTCCCCCGGTCTTAAGATTTTGTTCAAGAGTGTATATATATATATATATATATATATATATATATATATATATATATATTAGGGCTGTCAAACGATTAATCGCGATTAATCACATCCAAAATAAAAGTTTGTGTTTACATAATATATGTGTGTGTACTGTGTATAATTATTTTTAATACATACATACCCACACATGCATGTGTATTTAAGAAATATTTGCATGTATATACTGTATATAGACTGAATGTAGCCTATATATAATGTATATTTGATATAAACATAAACATTTTATATAAATAACATATTTTTCTTAAATATATACATGTGTGCATTTATATACAAAATAATTATACACAGTACACACATATATTATGTAAACACAAACTTTTATTTTGGATGTGATTAATCGTTTGACAGCCCTAATATATATATATATATATATATATATATATATATTATCAATGTTGAAAACAGTTGCTAAATATTTTTGTGGAGACCGTGAAACATTTTTTTTTTTCAGTATTATTTGATGAATGGCAAGTTTTAAAAAAACAGCATTTATGTGAAATAGAAGTATTTTATAACATTATAAATGTCTGCACTGTCACTTTTTATCAAATTGATGTCTTTGCCAAATGAGTATTCATTTCTTAAAAGAAAAAAAAAAAATCCTACAGACCCCAACCTTTTGAACATTAATGTAAAAATATTGACTGTGCATTATCAGTGAGTCATGGCTTTTTTGCTGCACAATGTATAGTTAATTATTACGTTTAGAGTTTGTTTGTGATCTCTTATTCTGTTCTGTTAATGTCTGTGTTTCCTAGTTAATCTTCTAATCTGTTAATTGGTTCAGTCTTTCCTTCATCCCCTGTCTGTTTGTTTCCTTGGTTACATATTTGATTAGAGTTCTAGTAAGTTTCTCACCTCATTTTCAGAGAATTTAAGCCCTGTGTTTAGTCCTGTCTAGTTGTCTGTCATCGTTTCTATTTACTGGTTGTTCTATCCTTGTTTTTGGTATTACTAAGATCCAGTATCATCTCTGCTGCAACCAGCCCATGACAAGTTAATGTAACACAGCTCATTGAAAAAACGTACCTGTGGCAACAGTTTTGCAAAACGCGAAATACGTGCCAATGCGTCGTACATATCACTGCAGTTTCCAACAGAAATATACACTAGATTTATAGACTTGTTTTCATGTGGCTCCTTGCTTAATTATGTTGTAACCTCAAAACACTTCTTACCAAAGTGCATATGTAAACGAATATATTTTAGAGTTTGCATCACTTAACCAGCTCCATATGTTCAGTTTTACAGACGAACTAAGCTTGCTCGGTAGCTCAGCTGGTACAGAATTGAACTTGTGATGCGGAGAGCTCGCGTACGAATCCTGTGAAAGACGAATCACAATTAGGCAATGTCCACACTTATATGTTTTTGTTTGAAAACGCATCTTTTTTTTCTTTCCTTTTTGGCCTTCCGTCCACACTGCGACTGGTTTTATTAATGAAAATAAACCTTTTTAAAAAAAAACGCTCTCCAAATTGGATGAATTTGAAACACCGTTTTCGCGTTCTGGACTGTCAAAACGGAGGTATTTAAAAACGATTACGTAAGTTTAGTTGTGACATATTGTACCAATAGATATTCATGTTTATATCGGTAGTGTGCATGTTATGTGCTATTCACTTTCACACTGTTGATGTTACTTTGCACACTCTTCATATCAAAGTCCTGCAAAGATGACAGAAAATGTATTCACATTTGCTGTTCTGCGGCAATACATCAGAGTAGTTGTGTTTTAGACCAAACAGATGGTGAGTGAGTGCGACCTGGACGCATCAGTGAATGGTGAGAAATTTAACTAAATAAAATGATCCTGCCAGAAGAATTGCGCGATAACTTTTTTATTTATTTTTCCATCTGAATCATCTCAGTGAACTTTTGTGAGGTTTTACGCATGCGCAGTAAGGTGAATTTAGCGTTTTCGGACGTTTCAGTGTGGATGAGAAACTTTTGGAAAACGCCTGAAAAAGCTATTGTGGACGGAGAGCGTTTTTAAATGAAAACGTCGTTTTCAAATGTTTTCGAATTAATGTAATGCCTTAAAGAGCTCTAAAACAAGCTAAAATGCCATGCTTATGATTGCATTTTTATATCACATTTGAATTTGTTAACACTACCGGGTAGGTTTAGGATTTAGTGTAGCTGTACGTTATTTTAAAATGGAGCATTGAGCTTTTAACGCCACTCATGAGACATTTCAATTCAGAACTACGGTGATCCGTACAAACTCCAACGTAATTTTTTTTTGTTGCCATTTTCACGTTCATCTGTTCCGGAAAAAAACTAAACACGCTTTTAGTGCCACTCACTGGACATTTCACTTTAAAAACTGTCGCAAAAGGTGCACGACGCAACATATTTAGCGCTTTGGAAAAATGTTGCCACAGGTACGTTTTTGTAATGAGCCTGGGCTGAGTTAATGTTATTATTTGTTCATATTTTAAAGAATTGTATTCATTTCATTAGTACAAAACATGTTTTGAGACAGATGAATTGCTGATCAACTTATCTAAACTCTGCCTAATACCAACAACATTAGCAACATTTGGTTTGCCATAATTGCATTATCAAAGCCAAGTTTAAGAATGGCATTATTTTTCAACATGTTTGTTTAATTGCCACTGGCTTTTGAGAGCCATCATTATTCCACTTTAATTGTGTCAATATATGTACTGTGTATCTATGCAAAGTCTGGCACTCTGCACCATTTCCATAGCAACGTTGTTTTCAACACAAATTCAATGATTGATGACTTTAGACTTATTACATGTAAATGTTTAATTAGCAGCATATTTAGCAAAACAATCCGTAACTGTTTCAGAGGGTGTTCAGTTGCAGAGAGACGTGCCGTGGGGAAAGTGCTGGATTTGTTTTTTTATTGACTGGAACTGCTGATGTTGCTCCCTGTGGCATTCTTAATGCACCGTGGTTTGCTTTTAGAGTAGGAGCCCTAAACCAGACAGTGACTGATAACATTAGTTACCTCGACGATTGCAATGTAAAATCTGATCTGTGCTGCTGGTTGGCAAAAAACGAATTTAGTTTGCTATGAATGACTGTTATGACAATCTCAACAAGTCTGAGGAATCTGACTGAACATGTATTTCTCCATCTCGGTTCTTTACAGACAGGGTTTTTTTATGCTTCATGTCACAGAGGTAGATTTTGTCCCCTAATGTGATTTTGTTCTGTCTCTCAAGGTGCATGACATTTTACAAAGTAAATAATACACTAATGGAAGCCTATACAACGTTCAGGTTTCGTTGCCCAAATTCAGCCATGCTTGTCTTAGAACGGTCAGTGCCTCCGTCTTTTTTCTCTCTCTGTGCATTTAAAATATGTCCTTACATACTGTAGGAGTAACAGCTCACCATGGCACAAAGCCATTATTTGTTCTTTTTCAATAGCCTCTGAGAATTTATGTTAATATGTCATAGGATAACTACAGTTGTTTCTAAGCCGAGTCTAACCATTTAACTAATGCAAATTCAGAACGATTTTAAAATAGTACTTATGCGTAAGAAATTCAGGAGGACAGGATAGATTTGAAATTGTTGAGTTGTGGGAGTAAAAACAACACATTAGTGACATCGAAACTATTATTTAATGAATCAGCCTGACTACATTTTTTAAAAGGATATATTTATGGATCTGGTCAGAAAGAAATTGCCCTTAAAGTTAACACTGTTTAAAGGAATATAAATTATTTAAAACAAATATCCATGTCACAATCAGTCATGTTTTCAGTTTCATTTTCACAGTCTTTTAATTTGTCTTCATTATTTCCTGTGTTTACTTTCTGGTGTCATAGCCTGTGTACGAAATTGCCCCCTGTAGTGGTATCCGAAAAAATAGTGGACGTTATTGAGTGTACTCATTCTATCCCACAATGCACCGTAATAACGAGTGTACAAAGGTTGTATGCTCAATGACAAGAGAATACCCATAATCCACTGTGAGGGTCTGCCGAATGAATTCCCGCATCTCGCCAGTAGATGGCGACTTCAGCTGAATCATCCATCCATCCATTTTCCAAACTGCTGGTCCACAGCGTGTACAGTGTAATATCAAACAGGTATAAATATTTTTTTTAATTGATTACTAAATTATTTTATTAAGGTTCATACATAGTTTTCATAACAGAGTTCATGATAAATATTGTTATAACTACTGGAGCTGCAGTTTGCTAAGTTTCAATTTATTATTACATTTACATTTAGTCATTTAGCAGACGCTTTTATCCAAAGCGACTTACAAATTAGGACTAAATTAAAGCGAGTCATCGTGAAGAGGCAAAAACGATGCAAGTGGTGCTCAAAATACAAACTGCAGGCATTTCTCAGAGTAGCATATGCCAGACAAGGGATGATTAAGGGAAAAAGGAAAGAGTTTTTTTATTATAAATTTTTTTTTTATGAGGTTATGTGCTCACGGAAGAGATGAGTTTTCAGTTGTCTTTTGAATGTTGTCAGGGATTCTGCATTCCGGATGACGGTGGGGAGATCATTCCACCATCATGGAACCGTGAATGAGAATGTTCTAGAGAGTGATTTTTTGACTTGCTGTGTTGGTACCACGAGCCGTCGCTCATTGACTGACCGTAGGCTTCTGGTAGGGATGTAGACTCGTAGGAGTGAGTGAAAGTAGGAGGGTGCTGAGCCTGTGATAGATCTGCAAGCAAGCGTCAATGCCTTGAACTTGATGCGAGAAGCGAGTGGTAGCCAGTGCAGAGAGATGAACAGAGGAACAGACTTTCTGTTATTAAACAGAAAGCACAAATTATGCAAAAACTGCACTCGGTTTCATTCACTCCTTCAAGTCGACTAGTGTACTAATGTAGGGAATATTAAATGAGGGTATAGGGGGCAATTTCGCCATGGTTTGCTTTCATGGTTACTTATTGGTTCATTGATTTCACACTCACCTGTTCCTCATTTCCTCATTAGTTATTATATTGCCCTCAGTTCAGTCACTCATTGTCTGTTGTTGTTTGTGTTCATGCTGTTGTGTTGCCTTCTCTTGTTTTGGATTTGCATTGTGTTGGATATGCTATTTTGTTTTGTTTATTAAAGTTTACGCTGATGAATGGATCCTCTGCATCTCACCATCATCTTCATCCTCATCTGTCCTGTCCATGACAATCCACTACATTTCAAAGGTTTGGACTCAGTAAGATTTTTATTAAATTTTTCTGAAATAATTTTCTTATGTTTACCAAGGCTGCATTTATTTGATCACATATACAAAAAAATAAAAAAATAAATAAATTGTATTGTTAAATATTACAATTTAAAAAGAAATTATCTCTTTTAATATAGCCTATTTTAAAATTTAATTTATTACTGTGATGTCAAAGCTGAATTAACAGCAGCCATTATGCTGCATTCACGCTTCATGTCGTAATTAGTGTAAATAAAGCTCTGTATACTTTTTTTTTTTTTTTTTTTGTGGAAACTGATTGAAACTGGAACTTTTTTTTTTTTTTTTTAATCAGTATGCATTGATGAAAGTTCAAAAGAACAGTATTTGAAGAACATCTTATCGACCCCAAACTTTCAGATGGTATAGTGGTATAAGAAGCGACTGCATAAGAGGTTGTGTAAACTCAGATGCATGGATAAGATATGGTTTATGAAACCTATATGGAGGCATATTATCACACTGTTAACTAGAACTTGTTAGTTAACCCTTTGATGCACAACATGGGTCTAAAGTGACCCGACTGAGTTTTCATTTTCTATATATTTGCAAGAAATTAATTTCATCATTCAGTATTCCAGGTATTCCTCAATTAACTTGTTTTAGATCATTACAAATCCTTATTTTAAATTTTCCTTTCTTTCTTTTCGACCCATATGACCCATATTCATTCCCTATGTTATTTCAATCATGGCTGAGTTTTTCTTTGCTGAATCTTTCAAAAGAAATGTATTTTATAATTTATTAATCCAGGTATTCATTAAATATCTTGTTTTGATTTCCACAAATCATTATGTTTATTTTTCCTTTCTTACTTTATAAACAAACACAGTTTTTGTATTTCTACATCAATTTTACACACATGGGTCAAAAATGACCCATATTAGGAACCTATATTTCTAAATAGTAGGAACATATTTACTGCAGAAAACTATTCACCTGCCACACATTTCAAAACTCAACACGGCTGATTTTGTATATTTCATGCATCTACGTCTTATTTTATTTTATTTTTTTGTCACCGAAAATATTTGATATTGTGAAAGACAACTAGATATAATATTTGAACTTTTAGGCTAAGGTTACCTTGACCTTGAAATCCATACTAGTGAGAAAGAGAAACATGTCCAATACTATTAGCTAGCTTGCTGTTGACACATTCTATTCTATCTGATGTTAGCTAGGTCAACAAAATAAAAGTTGAAATAGAACGTTATTATATACACTCACCGGCCACTTTATTAGGTACACCTGTCCAACTGCTCGTTAACACTTAATTTCTAAGCAGCCAATCACATGGCGGCAACTCAGTGCATTTAGGCATGTAGACATGGTCAAGACAATCTCCTGCAGTTCAAACCAAGCATCAGTATGGGGAAGAAAGTTGATTTGAGTGACTTTGAACGTGGCATGATTGTTGGTGCCAGAAGGGCTGGTCTGAGTATTTCAGAAACTGCTAATCTACTGGGATTTTCACGCACAACCATCTCTAGGGTTTACAGAGAATGGTCCGAAAAAGAAAAAAACATCCAGTGAGCGGCAGTTCTGTGGGCGGAAATGCCTTGTTGATGCCAGAGGTCAGAGGAGAATGGCCAGACTGGTTCGAGCTGATAGAAGGGCAACAGTGACTGAAATAACCACTCGTTACAACCGAGGTATGCAGCAAAGCATTTGTGAAGCCACAACACGCACAACCTTGAGGCGGATGGGCTACAACAGCAGAAGACTCCACGGGGTACCACTCATCTCCACTACAAATAGGAAAAAGAGGCTACAATTTGCAAGAGCTCACCAAAATTGAACAGTTGAAGACTGGAAAAATGTTGCCTGGTCTGATGAGTCTCGATTTCTGTTGAGACATTCAGATGTTAGAGTCAGAATTTGGCGTAAACAGAATGAGAACATGGAACCATCATGCCTTGTTACCACTGTGCAGGCTGGTGGTGGTGGTGTAATGGTGTGGGGGATGTTTTCCTGGCACACTTTAGGCCCCTTAGTGCCAATTGGGCATCGTTTAAATGCCACGGCCTACCTGAGCATTGTTTCTGACCATGTCCATCCCTTTATGGCCACCATGTAGCCTACCCATCCTCTGATGGCTACTTCCACCATGTCACAAAGCTCTAATCATTTCAAATTGGTTTCTTGAACATGACAATGAGTTCACTGTACTAAAATGGCCTCCACAGTCACCAGATCTCAACCCAATAGAGCATCTTTGGGATGTGGTGGAACGGGAGATTCGCATCATGGATGTGCAGCCGACAAATCTGCGGCAACTGTGTGATGCCAATATGTCAATATGGACCAAACTCCCTGAGGAATGCTTCCAGCACCTTGTTGAATCTATGCCACGAAGAATTGAGGCAGTTCTGAAGGCAAAAGGGGGTCCAACCCGTTACTAGCATGGGGTACCTAATAAAGTGGCCGGTGAGTGTATAGCTACAAGTATATATTGTCGCTGTGGGGCGGAAACCCCCCACATTTTTATTTGTTGTCATAAATCAATGCTATCGGTCACACTTTACGTCTGTTGGTGGACTCTTCCCCAGAACAAGCCAGACATACCGCCTGTCATGATGAAGCCAGTGTTGGGGAAGCTACTCTGAAACTGTAGTTTGACAAGCTACAAGCTACTCGCAAGTTAAAGTAGTTAAACTACAGTCAAGCTACACTTTTGGAAAAGTAGTTAGCTACACTAAGTTACTATCAAAAAGTAGCTAGCTACATTGAAACTACTTTAGCTTTTTTTGAACAACGTAGACCTATATTATAAATAACTGAATAAGTGTCTGAGGAATGTTTTAAGTAAAATATTTAGTGTTTAAAACAATTCGCTCTGAAACCAGTCACAACAAATCTATACAGCAATTTAATTAGATCAAAGCCTTTGTCGTGCGATAAACAAACTAAGATTACATTTTTTGTTCAACTGACAAACACGATGGCGCACACGTTAGTAGTCTTTTATGTTCATTACCAAACTGGCAAAAAGAAATAGAAATTTGATGTAACATAGAGAGCGCAGGATAATTAATACATTTAAAATGGCCATTACTGTATGTACGTCCTTAAATTTGTGCTTGAGGTCTTCCACGTAGACAGCGTTTTAAACTTTGGTTTGCAAAGATTGCATACAAAAGTGTAACCTTTACTTGTCGTTTATTTGAGAGACATGAACTTGGACAAATAAGGCCATGGGTAATTAACGTTAGTTGTTTCTCCATCCTCCAAATCTGCCGCCACGTCTTGCTCCATCATGGGGTTTGTCTACCCACTTCTGAACCGTTAGCCGCAGATGCGTGATTAAACAACAGGTGGCGGTAATGGCAAAAAATTAGTTTGTAATCTAACAAGAAGAAGAACATCCTTGCATCATGCTGATTCGTGCAGGCTCGACAAAACGCAATGTAGCTTTTGCTCGCGCAACACCGCTACTTGCTGCAAAAAGTAGTTAGCTACTGGAAAAGCTACACTGTTTAAAAAGCAACTGAGCTACTGCCAAGCTACTGAAACATGTAGTTAAGTTAGTAGCGTCGCTACTTGTAGTTAACTACTCCCCAACACTGCTCAGAATTTGGATTCAATGGTAACATGACTAAGCTATGTGTCGAAGAAGGGAAAGGCTGTTGTCCTCCTGAGCACCGTGCATGATGAAAAAAAATGGATGATAACAGTGTTAAGAAACCAGAAATTATCCAATACCACAAAGTGCTGGATGTTGCCACCCTCAATGCCTACACCAACTTCACTGCACAACACCCTGATTACATGGTGGTGTGACCAATGCACAACGGCTATTCATCAAGGAGCTGCATGGTCGAGGAGCTTGTCATGCCCCATATGAAGAGGCGCTTATATCATCATGGCCTCCTAATCATCCCCATATACTGATTGGCTTCACCACTCTTTCTCTTCTCCACCAATAGGCCGGTGTGTGGGGGGCGTTCTGGTGCTCTATGGCTGCTGTCACATTATCCAGGTGGATGCTGCACATTGGTGGTGGTTGAGGAGATTCCCCGCTTCCATGTAAAGCACTTTGAGTTCAAACAAAAGCACTATATAAATGTAACAATAAAAAAAAAAAAAAAAAACGCAGCCACCAGCCGGCCACAGGAGGATATCAGCAGGAGGGCCAATCGAAGAGTGCACCAGGCCCGTGTGCAAGGAGCACAGATGTGTAGTTGTCATTTGTGAGACATGTAGCACTGAGATGGCAATTAAGATGGCGCTGTACCGTGTGATTTTATTTTGTCTCTTTTATTTTCATTCAGTCACATTCACCACAATTCACTACAGTTGCACTAAACAGTTCAATTTCAGTGCTATCGGTTATGTGTGACAATGTGGCCAATAAACATATTTCAAGTGTTACAGCAAATGTGTTGATCTAAATAACTGCAAAATTGGTTATTTTAACAAAAAGTTTTCTTTATTCTTTTGTTTTATATCACGTTTGCATAGATGGGTCATTTTTGACCCATGTGTGTAAACTTGATGTATTAAAGGGTTAGTTCGCCCAAAAATGAAAATTATGTCATTAATGACTCACCCTCATATCGTCCCAAGCCCGTAAGACCTCCGTTCATCTTCGGAACACAGTTTAAGATATTTTAGATTTAGTCCGAGAGTTTTCTTTCCCTCCATTGAAAACGTATGTATGGTATACTGTCCTTGTCCAGAAAGGAAATAAAGACATCATCAAAGTAGTCCATGTGACATCAGTGGGTTAGTTAGAATGTTTTGAAGCATCGAAAATACATTTTGGTCCAAAAATAACAAAAACTACGACTTTATTCAGCATTGTATTGTCTTCCGGTTCTGTTGTCAAGCCACGTTCAGTGATGCTGATTACGTAAGACGCTCACTTGTTTCAGCTTCTTCTTCTCCTGTGTTTTTAATCCAGAGATTCTGCACTAGAAGATAGTTTAGTTTTACCAAAAAGAAGGCTATGTCACGGTGTGGGTTCATGTCTTGTTCCTGTCTGTCTTGTGTCTCTCCCCCCCCCCCATTATTGTGTATTTGGTTTAGTCCTGTCCAGTTTTCCCGCTCCTCGTTTGTGTTCATGTTTTGCGACCATAGTTGGCTTTTGGGAAACGCACCCCTGGTTAGTAATAAGTGAAGCTGGTAATGCTGTTTGTGGAGTTGTTTAATCCTCCTCTGCTGAGATCTTCAGAGATTTAATGTCTTCTATCTTCAGTTGACTGGATATTTTTTTCTGTTCTTGTTGTTCCTCTTTCCTTCAGTGATTCTGCTTGTTAACAGCAGGTGTTCATCAGTGTCTGAATTAACTTCGAAATTGAACTTAAACCCATTTTAACGCGATTAATTTTTCTTTATCGCGCGATTAACGGCCTTTTTGGCCTTGAAAGCACCGGATCTAGCTAGATCGGAAACACACTTGTTGCGAGCCGGCCAAATAGTTGGTTAACGTTACGTTTTGAGTGGATGACGAGCGCGAGATGCCGAAATGGACGCCAATAAGATTCTGAATGGAAAGTTTACTTTTAAGAAGTTGCCAAATGGTTCCATTGACGAGACCAAAGTGATCTGTGTGTTTTGTCGTTGTGAACTGAGCTATCATCATCGCAGCACGTCCAGTCTGAAATGGCCAAGCACACACACACAGCTGATGCGAATTCTCCGCCCCCCTCATCAATATCAGGACCTCGTCAGTATTTCTTTCACCCTTTTATTGATGGACAGTGTTACATTGTGTGAGAGATTATTTGCTCCAAGTGAAAATGTTTTAGTGTGAAATTGAACACAGTATTGTCAATGTTGTTTTCAATAAAAAACATTTGTACAAAGCAAGCCGAACCACTTTTTCATGTTGATAAGAGCATTAAAATGAGAAAAATAATGGGACAAAAAGAAATCAAGAGACGTTTAGAATAGATAAAAATGTGCGATTAATTGCGATTAATCGCGAGTTAACTATGACATTAATGCGATTAAGTGCGATTAAATATTTTAATCGTTTGGCAGCACTAATTAATATATTATCACTGTGATTTTACATATCAAGATCTATCGGAGTTTTGACAACCAGAAAATATGAAGGATTTTAAAAAGTGAATTCTCAGAATTTTTCAAATTTAGTATTTAAGGTTAAAAATAGCTCAAATTAAATATAATGTGTGTTTATTACAAATAACAACTTTGATAACGGCTAAGTAAAAATATAATACATATGTAATGTAGTAGGCTACATAAATTTAGAAAAATACTCTCTATAGCTCTTATAGCCAACTATAACGTGCTATATGGTCATGAAATGGCTTTCCTGAGGTAACTTAGGCTAAATGTTATGTGACATAATTGTTTTCCAGCTGTTTTATTGACCTCTTTTCGCGGTTGAAAAACACTGATTGATCGAGGAATATACATTTCGGTAAGTTTTAGGCTGCCCTACTGTATCTTTCAACATTGGTCATTCGTGTTTATTGAGATGATCGGTTCACGTGCCGTTAGGAATCTGTCATGTCACATTTACAAGCGCCAAAACGGTATTTATTGTTTGATTTTCGTAATAAAATTGACAGAATCTGAGAGCTGAGATTTTTTTAATATCATAAGTAACGTGCTCTGTCTTGTCTGTTTCCGTGTCCTCTCTTTGGTGCGCGATTTTTCTGTGCGTGAGAAAATGGTTGTGTGACGTGAGAGCGTGTGAAAAGTTACAACACACACACACACACACACAAGCGCGCTTTCTCTCAGACACACTCACCGACTCACGCACACACTCCTGGATGCTTTGCATTGATGTGGTACTTTAGAGTTGACGAACTCCGTTTGTTATAAGTAAATGTTCCAAACAATGATCCAAGCACTGCGTCGATGTCACTATTGGGGAACGATGTCCTCTAGGCGATACTTTTATACTTCTGGGTCACACCAATAGTGTCATAGGCTGTCGCCAGTCAAATTCGATTGTCGTGATTGTATAGCTTTTCAGACACCGGTTCACGTGGAAGGCGTTCCCCAATAGCATCATCGACGCAGTGTCTCGTTTCCTGTTCTCAGGGAACAGAGGTTACAGTCGTAACCTAGATGTTTTTTATTACAACACAATATGATGTTTTGACATTTCCCTGCATGTTGTAGGCCTACTTACAAGGTGAAAAAGACATACTGTTAAATGTATAAAAAATGCATTAAAGTATATTTGTATTGTACTAAAAACATAAGTTCATTTTTAATACATTTAATAGTACGTCTTTTCCACCTGGTAAAAAAGTTATATTCTTTAACATGGCATGTAATGCTTAGTTCATATTATATTAACAGTACACATTCAATATAAAATGTCAATGTAATTCAGAAAAGGAGTTAATAAAATATCTACAGCAAATAGTCATTAAGTCTTGCTAAACAACAGTAAAGTCTACACGTTATGTTACTGTATCACAGGAAAAAAAGAGTTTAACTGATTAACTGAAAAAGTATACCCAGCCAAAAAGTATAATAATTATAATTTATAACAAATGCTACTCTTTATTTTTTAGCATTAATATTTGTTTTAGTCAGCCACCTTTGACTTCGAGAGCAAAAAAAAAAAGTGATGCACAGAAACATACCTATGCTATGAGGACATAAAAAATTGTCATTGCATTTTTTGCAATAGGCAGATTTCTTAGTTGTATATTCAATTTAAAAACTCTCATAACATTATTTATTGCCGTTTTAATTTCGCAGTGTAAATTATTTAATTGGTTTGGTAAAAGCTAGTTATAGTGGATGATTATAACTTAATTTATTGATCAAATGTAAGATTTTGACATGAAAGATGACAGCCACATTTTAATGAAGTAGCCTAACATTTTCTGAAGTTAAATATCACAAATGTGTAGGTTTGATTAGAGCTTCAGAATAAATTATATTTACAACACAAGACAAGTAAGTTAACATTTTATTCTGTTCACCGTTTTACGTGTCCATGGGAAAATCGAGGCTTAATGTCGTGTAATCACCACCATTAATCAGTGGTGGCAAGTAATGAAGTAAACATACTTTGTTAGTTAAGTATTTTTTTCGGGGATCTGTACTTTACTTGAGTATGTTTTATTTGCATCTACTTTCACTTTTACTCCACTACAATTTTAAAGACAAAGTTGACTTTTTACTCCGATACATTTCCCCATGCCCGCTCCAAGTATTTATTACACTGGCTTTCCAAACCAATGAAAAACGTGTTTTTCTTTTGAAAAAAAAGAATGCGCAAGCTCTTTGCCAGCATAAGCTCACATAGTAGTCAGTTCGCCATTGACCGCAGAAACCTGTGAAGGTGCAGCTCTCGCTGCCAGCAATGATCCCAAGATTTCCGACAGGGATCACCCATGGCCATATATCAATGATACGTTCGAATTCACTGAAGTCAAAGGAGATTAATATCGGCTGAAATGTCTTCTTTGCCTGCCACGGGTGAATTCAATTTCACCATTCAAAACTTCACCCTCAAATCTGAGAAAACATATTGAGGTGAGTTGACATTAAAGCAACACTAAAGAAGATTTTTTTTACCTTAAAATAATGTTTCCAAAATCGTTTCAGCGGTTTATCAAGTCGTAACAGGCTGAAAGGCACTCCTGCCTTCGCTTTGTGGTCCTATATCTGCTAGAACCACACTATATAAGTTTGCCAAATCGGGTCGCGTTTCTGTAGTTCGAATTAGACATAAGAAAACTACAAATGACTTGCTTTACGGCAAGCGTTACAATTGGACATCATTCACTCTAAAGCCGTGCGACAGTAGGCTACTGTGGTAGGCTAAATTATTTACGACAGCGGTAACGGACAATGCCGCTTCTAACCTGTAGGGCGACCACAGAGTAAAAGTTCTTTAGTGTTGCTTTAATGTTACTATTGTTAGCCAAGTGATTTCATATTGAAACGTGCCGTGTAAACAGCTAGCTAACAAATTCTTAATTGCAGTGTCTAATCTTATCATTTGTTCAAATAAAACATTGCATATCACTCCCAAAACAATTGATCTGCTTAATCATTGATATTTACAGTTAATTTAAATATTTACTTTTTTACTTTCGGTACTTAAGTACGTTTTAAATCGGATACTTGTGTACTTTTACTTAAGTGATGTTTGAATGGAGGACTTTCTACTTTTACTGGAGGACTTTCTACTTTTACTGGAGTCATTTTTTATTTAGGTATATATACTTTTACTCGAGTATAACTTTTGAGTACTTTTACCACCCCTGCCATTAATAAGTTAACCATTTTGTTTTCTGCAAACACAGTGTGCAACGTTTTTATAGTTGTTTTATGTCACTGCCTAGATCAAGCATCTATAACAATTGACTAAGTTGATAGACGTAGCTCGCGTGTCAGTGTCAAGTTATAGTGGTTAACGTCATCCACGTAGCTAACATATTGAGCATCGGCATCAACGTGTGAAAATAATTTCTAAACCCAAAGTCAGATTAAAGCCACTTATACTAATTACTAACAATAATAAACTTACCACCAAGAAGTACGATTTTTGTCGATTTCTCTGTCTATGTCGGCTGCGACTTGGCAAGCGATCCTCTACGTACGGTAGCCCTCTTCACTGATGAGTTGTTCGCGGGAGCTGACCTGGTATTCTGCTCGTCTGTGTTCTCTCAATATTATATTGGTGCTGTCAACCTTGACTAGGTCAGAGTCATGGAAATAATACAAAGCAAAGTTTGGAAATGACATGATTTCTGTTTAAATATCCGTATAATTGAAATACAGTATCCGTTGCCCGCCCAACTTGTACTTTCAAATGGCAGTGTGTGATTGGACAATTACCTGCAAGGTTGTTTTGAAAAGCTTGGCTCTGATTGGTCAAAATGAATGCACTGCGAAATATATATATATATTTTTTATTTTTATTTTTTATTGAAGTATTACATTAAGTTGTCATTTCCAACACCAGAACGTTGACAAATATATTAAAATTGATTTCAATACATGTTTAATTCCCTTCATGTTAGGACTTGAATTTCAAGCTTTGACAAAAATAATACAATGCAATTAGTTTAAGAATTCATTTGATAGCTGTAATGTATTTATTAATGTGTTTTATAAAATATACTAAAATGTTAAAACATGTTTTTCACAATATTTTTGAAAGCAGGCTGAAGCACATGCTACATAAATATTAAAAATATATTGCAGTAGGCCTATACATGGTTATACACAATGTATGTATAACCAACTAAATTATAAATAGTTTTGCTATACACACAAAGTAAACATAAAATATATTTTAAGTTAGAGTAACACAAGTATGTTTTCTGTAAATACACTAAAACTTGCTAAAAGAATGCTAAAAGTATTCTTGCTTTTAGCATATTTCTTAAAAGTATAATTAAGCATAGGCCTATATTTATTACCAGTGTACTTCTAGTAAACTTTTTAGAAATTTAATTAAAATATGCTTGTTGTAAGCATATTTCTTAACCCTCTGGGGTACTTCGGTCATTTCTGACCGGATTTTTTAAAATAAAAAAATGTTAAAAATCGTAGCTTCATCGGAATGGTACGAAACTTGGTGACTTTTATGGTACTTGGTATACAAACACACAAACAAATTGGGGACAGGATTTGAAAAGTCTAAGTGGTCATAAAAAAAATAGTCACACTCAGGACCTTCGGTCAAAAATGACCGCCCATAGGAAATGAATGGGAAATTGGCAAAAATATGAAATTACAGAGTTTATTTGTGCGTACAATCTACAAATCAGCCACGATGCAGGAAAAAAGCACACAACAGTGAAGGGGGGAATCTCTAAAACATCAAGAGTGCAAAACAGACAAATACACTCACACACACACACACTTATACACACAAAAACACACGCATGTACACAAATGAACGCGTGTCATTGCAAAAGCTAATTTTGGGAAACGTGTGAAATAAAAGCAATTATTCATCAATGTAAGAAATAAAGTGCACAGCAATGAACGCATGAGACTGTAAACAATCAAGGTTGCAAAATACACACACACGCACACACACGCACACACACACACACACACACACATAGGGAAATATGAGACTGGTGATGAAACTGTAACAGAGAAATGTGAGAATATGTGAAATAAAATCAATGAATCAAATAAAGAGGAGACATTGGGTCCAAAATGCAAAGGTCACACACTATGTCTCTCTCTCTTGAACACACGCACACACACACACACACACACACACACACACACACACACACACACACACACAGTGTAAGATCAAACGATGGAATTCTTCCTTAGTAACCTCCAGGCCTATTGCAGCAATATGTGCTCTTTTTATGCGTTTATTAGAGGTTGAATTTAAATCAAATACTGTCAAACCACCCATACTACTTCTGAATAGGATGTCTACTTCATAAATTGTATGAAAATTATGGAAATACATGGTTCAGATCACTCAAAACATAATATATGAAAACGGAGGCGCCCTTATATGGTCAGTAAGGAAGCTTGGGTTTCCATCTAGTGAAAAAGTTTGGTATGCGCCAAAATAAAATCTTGACTGAAAGCTTATTTTTTGAGATATCAACCTAAAATTTGGAACACAACTTCTTAAGATTTTTGGCTTTAATTTTCTTGCAGTTTTAGAGTAAAATATATGTTGTAATATATATATTTTATATAAAATATAAATAATGAAATTTTTACATTGTTCGTTTTCATTAACTCAAACTTACATAAATTCTTTTCTGTTTCACTTTCAGAATTTCAATCACTTCTACAATAATCTGGCAAATGTCTTCTTTAAAACAAGACCAACCATAGGTCTATATTCCAAAGCATTCTTGACTTACAACCATTTAAGTTTGGATAGTGATTTTCATGTCTATGCGAAAATAATAGATTTTTTTTTTTTTTTTTTTTAAATAAAATAAAACAAAACAAACAAACAAACAAAAAACTTGACAAAAATAGTCTTTGAGAATCACTTATTATAAATTAAAATCCACAACCTGAAAAAATAGGCAAATATGTGCAAAAACAACTAAACTCACAAGCCTTTCTACAGAGGCTGTAAATCCATCTAGTGGTTAAAATATAATATTGCATGATAATTTTGTTCACTACATCCACCAGACGGCTCCAATGTGATTTAAAAAAAATGTTTTCTATATAAAACTTTCTATATAAATTCTATAGATTTAAAAAAAAAATGTTTTTCCAAGGATCCACTTTAACCTGAAATACAGCATTAATTAAAAAATAATAAAAATAATATATATATATATATATATATATATATATATATATATATAAATTTTCTATTATATTCAATGGAAAAAAATTTATCATAATTATTGCATAAATATTAATTTTTTTTTTCATAAATTCTCTCAAAACAAAAAAAAATAAACATTGATTTCAGGGGTCCGGTCACTTTTGACCGCGAAGGTCCTGAGTGTGACTGGAAAACGAAGAACCCCAGAGGAATTAAGCATATATTTATTACCAGTGTACTTCTAGTACATTTTTTTAGAAATATATTTAAAGTATGTGTCACACAGGTCGAGGGGAGGAATGCTCGGATGACCAACCACCCCCCCTCTCTTACTGAGCCACCACCGTGGGGAGCCGACACCACAGGCACACAGAGGACTACGGAGACACAGGTAAGTTTCAAAGGAGGAACAATCTTTATTGAACGATAAAACAAGGGGCATCAATTGGATAGCCTTCACTGTCCTCTAGATATCCTTCTGTCACGGGCGGGCGTGTCGCAACTGTCACGGTGTCCCCTGGGCGACAATTTAGGGACTCCGTTCACCAGCGGTGCTGCATGCTTCTGGACTCAAACAGTAAGTAGAACAGGTAAGGATATTCACAGTACCGAGAACTCTCATCGGCACACCATAATGGAACAATGGTTTGAAAGCTTACTTTTTCCCAGCAGTGCTGCAGACTTCCGAACTCGGGCAGTAAGTATAGCAGGTAAGGATCCCTCGCAGTGCGCGGTACTCTTCGGTCCACAGGAGGGAGACAGTGAGTTAAAGATTTACTTCGCCCATGATGCTGCGTCCTTCTGGACTCAAACGGTAAGTAGAACAGGTGAGGATCTTCACAGTACAAAATACTCTCTTCAATGTACAGCAGTAAGACAATGGATTAAACAGGGTACTTTACCAGTGATGCTGTATAGCTCTGGACTCGGACAGTAAGTAGAACAGGTAAGGATCCTCACAGTACACAGTACTCTCTTCAGCTCGCAGTAAGGAGACAGTGAATTAAAAGGCTGCTTCCCAAATGATGCAGTGTGCTTCTGGGCTCAACAGTAAGTAGAGCAGGTAAGGATCTTCACAGTACACAGTACTCTCTTCAGCTCACAGTAAGGAGACAGTGAATTAAAAGGTTGCTTCCCAAATGATGCAGTGTGCTTCTGGACTCAACAGCAAGTAGAGCAGATAAGGATCTTCGCAGTACAACGTACTCTCTTCGGTACACAGCAGGAAGACAATGAATTAAAATGGTACGTTACCAGTGATGCTGTAGGCTGCTGAGCTCAAACAGTAAGTAGAACGGGTAAAAATCTTCACAGTACAATGTACTCTCTTCAGTGCACAGCAAGGAGACAATGGATTAAAAGGGTACGTTACCAGGGATGCTGCATGCGTCTGGACTCAATAGTAAGTGAAACAGGTAAGGATCTGCACAGTACTCTTCTTCAATTCACAGTAAGGAGACAGTGGGTTAAAAGATCGTTTCTCCAGTGATGCGGTAGGCTTCTGGGCTCAAAACAGTAAATAACAATTAAGGACCTTCACAGTACAGAGTACCCTCTTCAGTGCAGCTGTATCACACTGGACTTCCAATGGGGAGCAGATATAGTAACTTTCCACAAACGTGTAAATGGGGCTAGGGCCACTTCTCAGCAAAGGCACAGCACACTTGTGTTCACTTCAATTCCACAGCCACAAATCAATGTGTATCAATAAGGCAAAAGCACTGCAATTCACTCACACATTAAGGCTGGTCAGAGGCCCCACTCCGTTTGTTGCGCTCGCTCCACGAGGGATTTCTCTCTCAATTCCTCCTCAACACACTCTGAAACACATAGCTCTTCCGACAATCAGATCCACATTTACTGCATCCTCTTCCAGCAATTTAAACACTCATAAGATGAAATCAGTTCACTTATCTCTTCTCTCTCCTTCCACAGCATCAATCCAGACGATAGCTCAGTCCAGCAGACTTCCCACAAACGATCACTCTGATCCAGCAAACTCAAATGGCGATCTCCACACCCCAACGGTTTTCCTGAGGAAGCTTGTATCCAACACTGCTCCAAGTCAACCCTTTAGGCTCTTCAACACTTCCAACTCACTGAGCAACGCGAACCCACTGAACAACCCACTGAACATCAACGACCAACACTCTCTGAATGGTCCCTTTTTATCCTGGCTTGCGTAACAGGAAGCCTGTGTGAGCGCCGCTTCTCTCTCTCTCACACCTGCAATGCATTAGCGCTAATCAGTGCGGGCATGTTTACATCACCGGAGTGGGGCGTGTTGCACACAATACCTTCCCCTGGGAAACTTAGGACTCTCAAGGGGGTTCCGCTTGCCGAGCGATTTTGTCACCCGTGACATCCCCCCCTGCCAATCGGTTCTAGCCCCTAGATCCGGTGTTTCCTCAATCCCATTCGCCATACCTCGCAGGTGGCTGTCCTCGGGTGTCCCGCTGAGATCGTCGGGGTGGCGAGGGTGGAGCCGCTCTGGCTTCAACTCCAGGGTCCCTCGGGACCACAGCCCACCCTACCATGGGCACCTCTGGGGTGGGTGGCGCGCCTGGAGCCTCAGCCTCTAGCTGCGGATAGTTCGGACATGGACGGAGCAGGTTTCGATGGAGCACCCTTATTGGTCCTGACTTCCCTTCGGGGCGTACAGAGTAAACGGGAGCATCGGGCCCTTGTCGTTGTTCCACCACATATGGCGTCGACTCCCAGCGATCGCTGAGCTTCCCCTTCCCGGGGCGCCGGTTGTCCCTTACCAGCACTCGCTCCCCAGGTAACAACGGGGCCTCTCGGGCAGTCCGGTCATATAACCGCTTATTCTTGGCAGCTGCTGCACTCAGATGGTCTGAGACTCGTCGGTAGGCATTGAGCAGTTGGTGGTGGTGCCGATTCACCCAGTCAGTGGTACTATACCCTCTTTCTGCAGTCTCGGTCCCCAGGAGGAAGTCCACAGGCAAACGGAGATGGCGCCCAAACATAAGGTAGGAAGGAGCATACCCGGTGACACTGTGCACACTATTGTTATAGGCTTGTAACAGCGAGGGAAGATTCTCGGCCCATTGGCCCTGTTGTTCACTCTCTAAGGTCCCCAATAACCCCAACAAGGTCTGGTTAAATCTTTCGCACCCCCCGTTACCCTGAGGGTGGTATGAGGTCGTATGGGTTTTTCGGCACCCATAAAGGTGGCTCAGCTCTTGGATGACCCGGGACTCGAAATTTGAACCTTGGTCTGAGTGTAGGGTTTCTGGGCAGCCAAAAGGTTGTATCACTGCTCTCCAAAGAGCGCTGGCCGTGGTAACTGCCGTTTGATCAACGGTGGGGACAGCCCAAGCATATTTGGTGAATAAGTCGGTCATGACCAGAATATTTTGGAATCGGTCCGTCGGCAAACCCAGAGTCAGGAAATCTATCCCTACAATATGCAGAGGTGCTTTAGGTCGTAGGGGGACCAATGGAGCTCGGACTTCCTTCCTGCGCTTGAACAATGTACACCGTGGGCAACTCTGAACAAACTCCTCAACCTTCTTTTCCATCCTAGGCCAGTAGAAATACCTCCTCAGCAGGGACAGTGTCCTCTCTTGGCCCTGATGGCCCGTATGGGTGTGATATGCAGTCAATAGCTCCGAAACTTGGCCCTCCGGTACAGCAACCTGTTGTATGATCTCCTGTGTGCAGGGATCCCGCCTTGAACGACATATTACTCCTTCTCGGAGTTGCAGCCTCTTCCACTGCCCCAGAAGCTGTC
This sequence comes from Rhinichthys klamathensis goyatoka, assembly GCF_029890125.1. NCBI lineage: Eukaryota > Metazoa > Chordata > Actinopteri > Cypriniformes > Leuciscidae > Rhinichthys > Rhinichthys klamathensis. Next base: position 1,014,611 of record NW_026606877.1, read on the forward strand.
GTACCCCCACCGTCTGAGCCCGCCTTTCCTCTGCCCTCGGCATGTTTCCCTGTCTGAGGTACAACAGTAGCTGACCCAGATCTGCATCTCTCTGCTGCAGCCCTCTCCACCGTCCGGGGTCCCACCCCCAACTGGACGGAACAGGCTCCGGGGCCCCAGGGGCCTCCACCACTGCCACCAACAACTCGTCTTCAGTACCAGGGGTACAGAGGGGTGTTTGATCGTCTCTCCGGGTGGCTGGGAGTCTAGACAGGGCATCTGCGTTCACGTGTTCTCTGCCGGGACGATATTTAAGCTGGTAATCATAGTTTGCTAGCTGTGCCACCCAGCGCTGCTCTACTGCCCCCAACTTAGCGGTCTGCAAGTGTACTAAGGGATTGTTGTCTGTAATCACCGTTACCTTGGCTCCCCACAAGTAGTCTTTAAACTTCTCCGTCATGGCCCACTTCATCGCCAGCAGTTCGATTTTAAAGGAGCTATAATTTGACGTGTTTCGTTCGGCGGGGTGTAAACTTCGACTTGCGTAGGCTATTACTTTCTCCACTCCTTGCTGCTCTTGGGCCAACACGGCCCCCAACCCTGCGTTGCTGGCGTCGGTATACAAGAGGAACGGCCGGGTGAAGTCTGCATAGGCCAAGATAGGGGCCTTCAGAAGTTCCTGCTAAAGGTTCTGGAAGGCGGTCTCACAGGTGGAATCCCAGTGTACTGAGGGGGAGCCTTTACCACGGGCACGTCCAGTACCAGCCAAGAGTTGGTTCAATGGCTTCGCAAGCCCAGAGAATCCCTTTATGAAGCGCCGATAATATCCCACGAACCCCAGGAATGACCGCACCTGTCTCACTGTCCGGGGTGGCTCCCATCCTTGGACCGCCGCCACCTTCTCCGGGTCAGGGGAGATCCCTGCAGCACTGACGCGATGTCCCAAGAACTGCACCTCCTTCCGCAGCAACTGGCACTTGTCTGGCCTAAGCTTCAGCCCATATCTCTCCATGGCCCTGAACACTTCCTCCAGATGATGCAGATGGGTGCGGAAATCAGAGGAGAAAACGATCACATCGTCTAGGTAAACCAGCGTTGAGTCGACTAATTGTCCTCCTAGGCAGCGCTGCATCAGGCGTTGAAAGGTCGCAGGAGCATTGCACAGACCGAATGGCATACGGTCCCATTCAAATAACCCAAACGGGGTGGTGAAGCTGTCTTCTCCCTATCTCGGTCGTCCACCTGCACCTGCCAGTATCCACTCGCCAGGTCCAATGTTGAATACCACGCCGCTTGGGTGAGACTGGTGAGCGAGTCCTCTATCCGTGCCAATGGAAATGCATCTTTCTTCGTTACGCTGTTGAGTTTGCGATAGTCAACGCAGAACCTCAAAGCTCCCGTCTTCTTTTGCACCAGAACGATGGGCGCAGCCCACGGACTACTGCTTTCTCGGATGATTCCTCCCTCCAGCATCCCTTTCAACAGGGTGCGGACCTCGGTATAAAGAGTGGGGGGCACCGGACGGTAGCGCTCCCGACTAGGTGTCGCCCCACCAGTGGGTATTTGATGCTTCACCACCCCTGTGCAGCCATAATCCTCTTCGTGTGTTGAAAACACATGTTGCCACTTCTTCAGCAGCTCCTGAAGCTGTACCACTTGTTCCTCTTCCAGGTTCTCACCCTTCAGGGACTCTCCCATCAAATGGGCCGGCACTCCTCTTCCAACCGAACCCAGTTCTACCTCGACGGGACGGACAGCAACTTCCACCACCGCAGGGCTCACCTGTCTGAAGCAGACATCTTGGTGCTCATGCACCTGGACAGGACGTACTGAGGAAACTCGGGCCAGACGTTGGTGTCGACGAAGGAGCACAGGGTAAGGATTTGTATTCCGTACTTTGACTGCGACTCGCCCACGGCGAACAACCGCCAGCCCGTGAGCCACTTCAACTGGCTGACAATCTTCATGAGGCTCTACCAGGACACAGGTACCTGACCCACGGGGTCCCGCGGGTACACGGACCCAAAGAACGGTCTCACTCTGGGCTGGGATAGACAGAGCATACCAACAGGTAACTCGACCGATGTCTTCCCTTTCTTCCATGTGATTAGCTGTGTGCACTCTTCGGCAATCGGCCAGAATTCGGTCCCAGTCCTGTTTCGCCGGTGACGGAGACGTCCGGTCCCGAAACAATTCTTCCCAGCAATCCAGTATAACGTTCATCCCTAACAGTGCTCGATGAATGCCCAAGCAATGATCTCGGACGATAACTACCCCTTTTTGTGGGACGGGGACCCCTCGGACAAGAAAGTCTACCACGATGTACCCAGTATAAGGGATGTCCAGACCATTAGCCCCCCGTAAGGTCAGCTTGGAAGCTTCTGTTGCTTGGAGCCGATGATCTGCGAACAACTCCTGGGCCAGGCTCTCTGAGAATAACGCAACTTGAGACCCTGTATCAACCAGACAGTCTATCGTGACTCCATTAGCTTGAACCTCCACGGTGGGGCAATGTCCCACCCAGTTATCTCGTGCAGCAGGAAAAGGAGGGTCACACAAAGGGGTCCCGGCCACTTGACCCACAGTGGCCGGTGGGACTAAAAACCCCCTTGAGAACCTCGGGGAAGCCCACACTGGCGGCTGATATGTCCCGGATCTCCGCAATTGATACAGATGGGCCTTCCTTGATCATCCCACTGGAACCGGGGGCCCACAGGACGTAGGGGGCGGCGCACAGGGCCTCGCCCCTCCTCTGAATACGACCTCCCTCTCACCACTGCTCCGCCCTCGACTCGTCCTCGACGAAGTTCACCCAGCAGGTTCCGCGATAATTCCGCCATCTGTCCCTTGACATCCTCTAGCAGCTCGGTCCTAAGTTTCTGCTTCCAATCGTCCGGTTCGACAGGAGCAGGTCCACTAGCACTACTTGCTGCCACACAAACTGGGGTACGAGTTACCTCTCCCTGGTCTATTTCCAACGCCAAGGCCTCTTGTCGCAGAGCCTCAAAGGTCATAGTGGGGTCTCGTCGAAGCTGGAGTCGTATGCCCTGGCGTACCGGCCCTTCACGCAGCCCCAAGACGAATTGGTCTCGTAGCAAGGCATCCCCTTCACCCAGTCCATGATCCGGTCGCCCCTTCAGCCGGCCGAACTGCTCCCGTAACTTCAAGGAGTATGCCCGAAGTGTCTGCGTAGGTCCTTGTTGATAGTTGAAGAACTGGGCACGAAGAGTGGCCACTGGGGTAGAGTCTCCATACAATCCAAACAAGAAATCAAAGATAGTTTTCGCAGTAGCCCGTGCGGCTTCCGGTGCAGCCAGTACTTCCCTTTTTGCTTCTCCTTCCAATGACCCCAACACAAACTGTACTCTCTGCGCGGCACTCAATCCCTGTAGTCCAGCCAGGTACTCCGTCTGCGCCCTCCAATCCTGCAAACTTAACTCCGACCCCGGTCCTCCATAGCGCTGCGCCCAAGGAGCTCCCATGAAGATCGGCATGACTTGTGGACGAGCCGCGGGTGCCTCTTCGTCCGCCATAGCGTACCTGTGGCCGCTACAACTCACGGTGTGTATCCTGCCGACTACGCCACTTGATGTCACACAGGTCGAGGGGAGGAATGCTCGGATGACCAACCACCCCCCCTCTCTTACTGAGCCACCACCGTGGGGAGCCGACACCACAGGCACACAACAGAGGACTACGGAGACACAGGTAAGTTTCAAAGGAGGAACAATCTTTATTGAACGATAAAACAAGGGGCATCAATTGGATAGCCTTCACTGTCCTCTAGATATCCTTCTGTCACGGGCGGGCGTGTCGCAACTGTCACGGTGTCCCCTGGGCGACAATTTAGGGACTCCGTTCACCAGCGGTGCTGCATGCTTCTGGACTCAAACAGTAAGTAGAACAGGTAAGGATATTCACAGTACCGAGAACTCTCATCGGCACACCATAATGGAACAATGGTTTGAAAGCTTACTTTTTCCCAGCAGTGCTGCAGACTTCCGAACTCGGGCAGTAAGTATAGCAGGTAAGGATCCCTCGCAGTGCGCGGTACTCTTCGGTCCACAGGAGGGAGACAGTGAGTTAAAGATTTACTTCGCCCATGATGCTGCGTCCTTCTGGACTCAAACGGTAAGTAGAACAGGTGAGGATCTTCACAGTACAAAATACTCTCTTCAATGTACAGCAGTAAGACAATGGATTAAACAGGGTACTTTACCAGTGATGCTGTATAGCTCTGGACTCGGACAGTAAGTAGAACAGGTAAGGATCCTCACAGTACACAGTATTCTCTTCAGCTCGCAGTAAGGAGACAGTGAATTAAAAGGCTGCTTCCCAAATGATGCAGTGTGCTTCTGGGCTCAACAGTAAGTAGAGCAGGTAAGGATCTTCACAGTACACAGTACTCTCTTCAGCTCACAGTAAGGAGACAGTGAATTAAAAGGTTGCTTCCCAAATGATGCAGTGTGCTTCTGGACTCAACAGCAAGTAGAGCAGATAAGGATCTTCGCAGTACAACGTACTCTCTTCGGTACACAGCAGGAAGACAATGAATTAAAATGGTACGTTACCAGTGATGCTGTAGGCTGCTGAGCTCAAACAGTAAGTAGAACGGGTAAAAATCTTCACAGTACAATGTACTCTCTTCAGTGCACAGCAAGGAGACAATGGATTAAAAGGGTACGTTACCAGGGATGCCGCATGCGTCTGGACTCAATAGTAAGTGGAACAGGTAAGGATCTGCACAGTACTCTTCTTCAATTCACAGTAAGGAGACAGTGGGTTAAAAGATCGTTTCTCCAGTGATGCGGTAGGCTTCTGGGCTCAAAACAGTAAATAACAATTAAGGACCTTCACAGTACAGAGTACCCTCTTCAGTGCAGCTGTATCACACTGGACTTCCAATGGGGAGCAGATATAGTAACTTTCCACAAACGTGTAAATGGGGCTAGGGCCACTTCTCAGCAAAGGCACAGCACACTTGTGTTCACTTCAATTCCACAGCCACAAATCAATGTGTATCAATAAGGCAAAAGCACTGCAATTCACTCACACATTAAGGCTGGTCAGAGGCCCCACTCCGTTTGTTGCGCTCGCTCCACGAGGGATTTCTCTCTCAATTCCTCCTCAACACACTCTGAAATACATAGCTCTTCCGACAATCAGATCCACATTTACTGCATCCTCTTCCAGCAATTTAAACACTCATAAGATGAAATCAGTTCACTTATCTCTTCTCTCTCCTTCCACAGCATCAATCCAGACGATAGCTCAGTCCAGCAGACTTCCCACAAACGATCACTCTGATCAAGCAAACTCAAATGGCGATCTCCACACCCCAACGGTTTTCCTGAGGAAGCTTGTATCCAACACTGCTCCAAGTCAACCCTTTAGGCTCTTCAACACTTCCAACTCACTGAGCAACGCGAACCCACTGAACAACCCACTGAACATCAACGACGCCACTGAACATCAACGACCAACACTCTCTGAATGGTCCCTTTTTATCCTGGCTTGCGTAACAGGAAGCCTGTGTGAGCGCCGCTTCTCTCTCTCTCACACCTGCAATGCATTAGCGCTAATCAGTGCGGGCATGTTTACATCACCGGAGTGGGGCGTGTTGCACACAATACCTTCCCCTGGGAAACTTAGGACTCTCAAGGGGGTTCCGCTTGCCGAGCGATTTTGTCACCCGTGACATATGCTTGTAATTAGCATATTTCTTAAAAGTGAAATTAAGCATATATTTATTACCAATGTACTTCAAGTATATTTTTTAGGAATATACTAAAATGCAATTCAATATATTTTAAATTCACTTTAAATAAGCATGTTGGAAATACAAATGTATTATAAACATACTATTTGAATTTCAAATATATTTTTAATACATTTAATACTACGTCTTTTTCACCTGGGTAAACGTATTGTTCGTAAGAGTCATTATTATCGTGTACAAGATCAGGTTCAGTTCCATGCTTATTTTATTTACTCTATAAGCTATTCTACCCGAAAGCTTGTTACTATGTCTTAAAGACTAACATGTTCAAATTTATAGTGCGTATGTTTTAAAAAAAAGTATTTAATAAGCTACTCAATCAACATAGTAAACACAAGTACAAGCCAAGAACACTTAGAATACATAATTATACTTTTAAGTATATCTCCATCAACAAGTATAGGCCAAATATACTTAGACTTTTCTGTCAGTATATAAGTCAAGTATACTTAAGTGCAATTTGAAGTATATTTCTGAGAAGTAGGCTACATAAAAAGTAGACTGAAAGTATACTTTATTTTTTAGTTTAAAAGAAATATACTAATAGCACACTTGAGTAAGGGATAGCTTGTGTATCCAAGGGTTAAACATGTTTAGAGATAAGTTCTAAGCTTTTCATCTATGAACACATATCAGTTCAATATCCTTTCAAGTTAAATGCCTCTGCAAGAGATAATGATGACAGCTGTTGGCTCCACATCATCAATCACCTCAGCAGAGTGCTAAGATGATTCCTGTGGGCAGCAGGTTAAGAGTAAAATGAACACAAGGGATCCGAGCAAACAAGCAGACATACACTTGTAGATCAAAGCTCTATAGTAAAAGCTACTTTTTCTTCTTGCTTATTGATTATTATTAGTTCCACCAGCATATGAATTCAATCTTCCAGATTAAAAGCATCTAATAGACAATGTAGGTACAGGGTATGCAGTGCAGGCACATTATTTGGAAACTAATTGGGAAATGTGTTAAATTGTTGCAGTGTGTGCATGTAATGATCCATAAGAAAGGGGCTTTGTAGGTGGTGATGTGGTTGAATTTCCCTGGCTCTTCCTGGCTACCCTGTTGAGAAAGTCTGTCACACCAGACGGTGATTACAGAGATGAGCCGGCCCTTTCATCCAAAAACAGTCCCTCATTTCCTTTTGACTTTGAAAAATCCACAGGAACATTACTTTCAATATTCATTTAGAATGATAATGGTATCCATTACCTGCAGTAAATTTCTTATATGCCTTAAAATACAAACAATACATTTTAATATAATAGGGCAGGATCTTTTTGATGATTCTTTGGCAGAACAGTTAGTGCACTGTGCAATGATTGCTGCATTTGGTAAATAACTTCGGTAAAAAGATTTGGTAAATTTGGTAAAAAGAAATCTCAGTGTTTGTACAAGAAGTAAAATATATTTACATGAGTTCAAGCAAGAACATTTGTTTTTACACCCTGCATATATAGTTATTTACTTTTTTCTTTCTTTCTTGCTGTCTCAAAAAGCATGTTTTTTTTTGTGTGTTTTTTTGGAATTTAGGTTTGTGTGCTTTATACATGGTCAAATATTTTCTCTATACAATTTGTACAATGTTTTCTCTTTACAGAATATATAAATGTAAGTCTGAATATAGATACAAATCTGAATATATATTATAAGCATGAATATATAGATACAAATTTGAATATATAAATGTAAATACAAATAATATAACTACATATTTGGATTTACAATTATATATTCATGATTTGCATTTATATATTCAGACTTACAACAATATATTCAGATTTACATTTATATATTGACAATTTACGTGTGTGTGAGTGTGTGAGAGAGACATGAGTGGCTGAATTGAAGCGCACAAAGAAAAGAGTAGAAACAAAAACGAATTTGAGAGAATAGGCTTTATGCACAGCTTCACTACTTCCTGAACTTCCGCCAGCTCCTTTGTTTCCTGTTTGCCATTATTGGACAAACTGATTAATCCAGGTGTGCCTGATTATTGTTACTGAGGCCAGGCAGACCTGGATTAATCAGTTTGTCCAATAATGGCAGACAGGAAACAAAGGAGCTGGCTGAATTCAGGAAGTAGTGCAGCTGTGCATAAAGCCAAATGCAGGAGATAAACTACAACTCAACCCCATACAACATGGATGATACCTGACAAATAACTAAGGAACCTGTGTTTTGTTTTGTTGGTGTTTTGTGTAGCCAGCAGTCGTCCACGAGGTTCTGCTGGTTTATGCTTCCGCTCCTCCGTGAGAGATACGAGACCAGTGCGTTGCGCAGGTGTCGCTCATTAGTAATCACCCCACCTGCCTCGCGCCGTCCCCCCACGGTCCTCGACCTCGTCCTGCTCGCCACAATTATGTGCTAATTTATTTAAACATAAAGATGATTCTTTTAGAGTTTCACTGTGACTTTCACTTAATCGCATTTTATTTTATAAAGAAAAGACAGAAAAAACAGCATGCAAAGTGAATGCTGTAAACAATCTGGCCTGTTAAATCCTGACAGCGGGCCTGACGAGCTGCTAGCCTCAAAGACCATTCAATAACCAGGATGGGAACAATTGCAGTTGTTCATCTTCAGCAGGGAAGCTATTACAAGTTTTGTCTTGTTGGCTTTACAATGCATTCATGTTGAGGCCTATAAATCAAGGTCACATAAGGCAGCCTTTCACACAGCATGATGTCATGGATGAAACACGTTCTGTGTTCTTGCTTATACAAACTGCCAGAACCGTTATCTCTCTTTGGCCTTGGTTGTGCAAAATATAACAATGCAAGTATGTATGCAGTATAGTACTACATAACCCAAATGTGTTGTTTGGATTGTCAGTTAATTGAAGAAGCAAGGTAAGTATTATATGCTGCTAAGAAGATTTTTTTTTTTTTTAAAAGACAAAATCGAGCAGCAGCTTGTTTGTTCATTATTCCATCTTTTGATGGCCTAAATTAAAGTGCTGTCTGAACAACTAAGAAAGACAGCATTGAAAAAAAATGACAGACTTTGTAGTGTATTTCATGCTACATTGAAAATATTCAAATACTCTCTTCCAATTAAAAGAGGTAGGCCTAGTTAGGGGAGGCAGGGGTCATTTTTTTTAAGTAAAGAAACATATTTGCATACCAAAAAAGGAGTAAAATGACTGATGAAACAAGGTAGGCTACTCCTTCAAGTCTCATGTGGATTGTGATGCCTTTTGATGATTAGAGGCTACTAATCAAAGTTCCAGATTATGTATTTGTTGTGTGCACACCAGTGAAAAAGATAGGGTGGTGGTAACAGAAGATTTTTATTATTATTTTTTTAAATCCTGTATATTTCTTACTACAAATAACTATACGTGTACTACTAACAGATGAAATAGTATTACAAATACCTAATAGGCAAAAATACATTTTGTAATCATCTAACAATTAATTGCAATTTGTGCTAGAACCAATAGAAAATGTTGCAAATATATTTCTGTCAAGACAACTCTTAGTGTTTGGCATGGTAATGTAAATAATAATGTTAATATTTGTGGTCTTGCTGGAATAGATTTGCTATGCGGCTGCTGCTGTTGATTATTTCTCCTGCTTCTGCATAACAAGTACAGGACTTGCTACTGCCAAGACACACACAACACACTGCAGTAAGAAAGTAAGACATGCTGCTGCTGTTCAATAGCATGAATTACCCGTAGCATATCTATACAGGTGGAGCTGGGGAAGATAGATAATTCTGGAAGTGTGCTGCAAACTGGTATTAGAAAGTTGGGCAGCAAGCTTATTGGTTACTGATACAGCAGGAACCAAACAGTGTGCCCTATAGAGAATAATGTGATAGCAAGCAGATTGAGTTAAGGACCTATCAGCCTGCGCCATACAGACTTTCATGACAGAACTTTGTATTTTAATTAATCAACTTTTCTTGCTATACATTCAATAATTAATAAATAACTGATTAGTTGACTGACAATTGTGAGTACATGCTGTACTGTGCATACATGCATACATGTTTTTGCCACATACATGTGTGTAATTGCAATAGCTCGTTTCATTCTTTGGTTTAAAGGGGATAGAGCTGAATTTAGTTTACACAATTATTAGAAAATGTAATTGCAAACTTGCTTGATTGCAAGGCTGCAATGTGTTAGTCTGATAGTCTTTTATTGTAGAATATAGTTGTGAAGGTATTAATTTCACAATGTCTGACTGTAGCCTCACACTCTCATCACGGGAAAGAGGGTATGAATAAAACATGTTCCTCTATTTCAGAAAATAAATCTACTATTTAAATAACAAAAGCTAATTTTTGATTCTGCTTTATGCCTCCTTTTTCCCATTCTCTTTGTCTAATATTATGTTAGTTTGACTAAAGGTCATGAGGTCTGATTAATGATTTCCATTACACGAGAGTAGATCTTAAAACTTCATGATGATTTGTACTCGACTTTCGCCAAGATAAGCACAAACTAAGATGTAGCTTTACAGTAACCTATGCTTCTCCATCCATTTACGCTTCCTTCCTTCCTTATCCTTATTAATCTCCTTCTGTCCCGCGTTAACGGCTGCAGTGTACTTGGCGCGTCAGCACACACAACGGCTGCAACTACAATGTGGTCTCCCCAGTGGACCAGCACGACAACCGTCTGGATTGAGCCGAGTAGGGGACATCTCTAGGGTCTTCAAGTGGGCACCTTCCGTCCTCAGTGTTTCGTCGACAAGAGGGCTCGAATCCTAATTGCAGATAATTCTGGCCAAGAACTGCCCATTTAATAATAATAATAATAATTCATTACATTTATATAGCGCTTTTCTTGGCACTCAAAGCGCTTCACATAGAAGGGGGAATCTCCTCAACCACCACCAATGTGCAGCATCCACCTGGATGATGCGACGGCAGCCATATTGCGCCAGAACGCCCACCACACACCAGCTTACTGGTGGAGAGGAGACATAGTGATTAAGCCAATTGGTATATATATGGGGATGATTAGGAGGCCATGATGGATAGAGGCCACTGGGCAAATTTGGCCAGGATGCCGGGGTTACACCCCTACTCTTTCGAAAGACATCCTGGGATTTTTAATGACCACAGAGAGTCAGGGCCTCAGTTTAACGTCTCATCCGAAGGACAGTGCTCTTTGACAGTATAGTGTCCCCATTACTATACTGGGACGTTAGGACCCACACAGACCACAGGGTGAGCGCCCCCTGCTGGCCTCACTAACACCTCTTCCAGCAGCAACCTGGTTTTCTCAGAAGGTCTCCCATCCAGGTACTAACCAGGCTCAGCCCTGCTTAGCTTCAGTGGGCAACCAGTCTTGGGCTACAGGGTGATATGGCTGCTGATTTAGGATAAACTTATATCGTATCTTCTACCATCTTATATCTTTGTGACTTTCTTATGCAGAACACACAGATTTGTATCACCGTTTAATTGCATTATATGGATAGAGAAGAAGTTGCAAGAAACCAGCCTATAAGAAAAGATAACTAGGCACATCAAGTTAACCCGATTGACAAAGTATACTTTCTGATGCTGTGTACAATGTATCAGGCAGGAATGGATTGTGGACTTGCAGTGATGCCATGGGAATCCTAAACACAAACCATTTAAGGATTTAGTGTAATGTATGGATTTCAGATGTAACTGTATTCATCTTATTTGAAAAATAACACTGAACTACTTATTGGCTGAACCACAATCTTACTGCAAATATGACAATTTGCTAATATGAAAATACTTGTAAATACCTGTGTAACAGATTATCTAAAAAAAAAAGCTGTTTATTGGATTTTGAGAGCAATGGCCACATTAGAATGTGAGCTTGCAGTTGATTGTGGAAGGGTGGGGTTTAAGTAAACTAATGACTGAAGAAGTCAGAGGTCAGCCATTTTCATTCTTTGATCGAGTTGACATTTTGAGTAAACATTACAAGGTCATTTGTTGTTGTTTGTTTTAATTAAATGTATGGATAAATTGTTCACAATAAGATCTATAACATGCATTTACAAAATACATAGGAAGAATTTCCATCTCATGCCGACTGTAAGACAGTAGATGAATTGCCACAATGCAAGGCCTTGAAACCACATTGGAAGATAATTAATTACTAATAAGAATGTATCTGTTTTTTTTCACTGACAAATTTAACCCTTAAATTGATACCTTGGGTCTTTAGTGACCCGGGACATCATTGACTACCCTTCTCCTCATTCATTTTTTAAGTAATTATTTTATAAAATAATGCCATATTTTCCCATTAATTTTTTGTCAAAAAATTGTATAGGGTCACTAATGACCCAAGGTGTGTAACAGAGTATGTATATTATTTTTCTGCACAACAATAATTGAATCTTTGATGACTGACTAAGTGCAATTTACCTTTATTCCACAAGGTGGCAATGTCTGACACACAAAGATGAAGTGACGTTTCACTCATAGTTACCGCAGGCAGAAAACAAATGAATAGGAAGGTATCATCAGCAAAACATGAAATGGCTCAGCGATTTACTGCAGAGCAAGTACTGGACGCAATCAAATATTAGTGTCACTGTCACTTGATGGTGTATCTGGTGAAGAAGCTGTCAGCGTTGAAAATATTGATTTTGAAGATGTTGAAAAGAGTTTTGAGAACATATGTTTGAGATCGTGAATATGAGCCAGATCCTGAATGTACTGGGAGATGAGCTCTGATGAGGACAGTGCTGATGGTATACAACATCTGCTCAAACTGAACCCTTCCAAGCTCCAAAAGGTAACAAAATATGCATTATTTTATTCTTCTGTAATTGTTACTCTAATATCAGGAGAGTTTTATATTATCGCAACAGGTAGAGATCCATCGGTGTTATATATAGATTCGGGTCGCTAAAGACCGGAATATGTAATAATGATTGGCGAAATATTTATGCATGTAAGGGTTAACAAGACATGAACCTAAACACATTTAACACAACATGAACTAAAAATGAGTGAGGAGTGGGCAGGCACTAAAGTGTTATTTTGGTGCGATATACTTTTAGTGATTTTCTGATTGATGAAAATATCTGAATCATGGGTTATGTAGTTTTGACCAGTATGAGTTTCCCCTTACAGGGATTAATAGTTCCCTAACTAACTAACTAACTAACTAACTAACTGTCTATAATGGTCCAGTTATTGGTAAATATCAATTACAGTATATAGAGAAAATTAATGGGATTTTTACTTCCGGAACCCAACTTACACACAATAAAGCCGCTTTCACACAGAGATTCCGGAAAATACAAGGATAAAGTGACCCGGGATTTGACCCGGGTTCGTTTGATTTTGCTTCATTCACACTGCCAGTGATTTGCCGGAATCAGAGAGCGCGTTCACACACAACCCGTGTATGTTCCGGAAAGACGCGTGACGTTGGATGTGACGGGTCTCTACTTCAGTCCAGTTTGCAGACATTTTTTCGTTCTTTCTTGTATCGATGACGAACACAAACTTTCTTCTAGAGTAACTGACCCGCACGATAACTATGTCATTGCAAAGGCTCGTGAATCCTCACTACGACACACCCCTTATATGGCATTGGTTCTGGCTTTTGTTCACACAGCGCGCATTCCGGGTCTGAACACGGCAATGTTACTAGGTCCCCAACCCGGCATCAATCCTGGCATCAATCCTGGGTCGTGTTTGCGTTCACACAGAAGGCACTCTGGCAATTTGCCGGCACTTTGCCGGGTTCAAATCGCTGTGTGAAAGGGGCGTTAAGTCAGCAGAATACATATTCCAGCTGTGTTTATGTGCACCCTTAATTGAATAATTAATGGAAAAATATTTGACTTAATTTGCTCTCACAATTCAAAAATACAAATTTTATCTTAAAACATATCATCATATGGAACACTTTAGATTTTTTGAGGAAGCAACCCTTTTAAAACATGAAAGGGTGGCAAGCTTCAGCCTTGTAGTGCACGCTTGGCTTAACATGTCTGTACTGACAGAATGATTTACGTACTGCTTAAGGGATGAAGTGGAGCTGTCCAGATGAACCGGACTGAGAGTGTGGGAATGAGCACGGGCCAGGGAATGTTAGAGACCTGGGAGTCGATTAACTGTGTATTAAACAGACTGAGTTCTGCCCCTCTGCTGAATTTAAGCTACAGAGCACAGGCCGAAGGAGAGGTCAGGAACCATCCAGAGAGCCTCCCTCAGCCTGGATGATGGATTCATACTGTGCTTCCTCTGAAGCCTTCACCAAATTAAAAAAGAGAGATTTGCAAATAATGAAAATGTGTAAGTACACATAGAAGGGTAGGTGGACATTTATCAGAGTGAGAAATTTGCAACTATCAGTAAAATAACCCTCAAGCACATCCTCCGTGAATGTCCTAGATTCAAATGGATGTTTCCGGCCCAAACTTCCTCAGAGGAATCTTTAGTTATACTCCAGAAATCCTTTTGCGCGCTTCATTAATAAGACGTGCAGACTAAAAACACTGCCATGTATTCACTGAACCTTTGAACAAAGGCTAAAGATGATCACTGCGCAGCTATTTGCAAACAGGCCCTCCTGGCTACGATCCCACAGCTGGGACAAAGTGTTTTATGAGCATTGATAAGAAAATGATTAATTTCAACACATTCGCAAGCTACAAGTCTCAAATAGCCTGTGCGGAGATAAGATAGCAAGGGACATAATGGTTAAGAAGTAGCATTTCAAAGCTAATTTATCATTTCCCTGACACATATGCCATATGGCAAAACAAGCATTTTTTTTAGGACATAGAAGAGCTCAGAGTGAGTCAACGCTTAATAAGTGTAGTGTACGAAAGTCAGGAGTGATAATGAAATCCTGGAGTTACATTTATTTGGAGAAGTCTGTAATAAAGTGTCATAAACATTAGCATGAGAATCTGGAACTCATTGTTTGATGTCACTGTTTTCAGTAATATATAGTATAATGCAAAGGGAAAGAATCGGTGCATTAATCACTGTTGTTCTGTGAGAGACTGAATTGATTGAGCTGGACTGAGTGTTGTTTTCGCATTATGTTGTATTTACAATGAAGATATCACGTCTAAATAGCTTGTATCAACATGTATGTAGTATTTAGCTTGAACAGAAGGTCTGTGCTGTTTATAAGTCTATGCAATAAGAGTAGTTTCGCTATGCCATATTTTAAGAATTCTGTCCAAAGATCGTTTCTTCAATATCAGTGATATTAGTGTTCACACGTTTCCTGAGTCTACTTTTAAAGTTTTTAATGCATTTAAATGATGTGTTTTTATCTGTTAAAGGTCATGTGCTATGATATTAAAAAATGCCTTTCATTCAAACATGCTGGCATAAAAACATATTTTCACTTATTCAATTTGCCTGTCTGTTTACATTTTGATGTAAAAACTGATTCCCTTTCAAGGGAACTCGAGCTGCGTCGAGACTCTGTGGGAATAATCCTGCGTGCTTGCATCATGAAGCACGTGTATAATTAGTCCAATGGTGTGACGAGACGTTATAGGGGGTGACGTCACAGACCAGGAAACTATAAAGCATACCCAATAACAGACCACACACTAGCTTCTGTGTCTTCAGCAAGCGCTCTCTGAAACTGTCTCTGTCTATTTGGTGTTGTTTTATCATTGCACAATCACAATATATATATATATATATATATATATATATATATACATGTATATATATATATATCATGGCGAACAAGCAGCAGTTTAAGCAGTGTGCTGTCCCTTGCCCGTTTCCTTACGTGTGGGGACACACACGAACTGTGTGTAGCTTGTTTGGGAGTAGAGCATGCCCAGTCAGTTCTCTAGGGGGCTGACTGTGAGCATTGCGATAAGCTGTCCGTTCTCGCCGGGCGTTCTTTGAGGATGGTTCGGTTCGCGTTCCCCAGGGTGCGGGTCCCGCTGCACATCTTGGGGTTCGCAAATGGATCTGCCAGCGGGGTTTGAGATGGGCCCAGCCCTATCTCTGCCTTCACCTGCCAGATCCAGTGCCTTGTCTCAGGAAGAAGCACGTGCTGCGTTTTTTTCTCCCTGGGGTGAGGCACCAGTGCTACAATTATCCAGTACTGAGGATCTGGATGTTGTAAACATTGATGCAGGGGATTTTGAGAAATCGCCACCTCATACGCCTGCTTATGAGGAGCTATTGGAGGTTGTGACTCGTGCTGTAGCTAAATAAGACATCGATTGGCCAGCCGAGAAACAGGAGGTGCAAAAGAAAAGCCTGCTGGATGAATGATTTTTGCCATCCAGATCACAGCCTCCTCGTCTGGGACTGCCTTTTTTTTCCGATCTCCACGAAGAAACCGGTCTCATATTGTGTTTTTACTCCACAAACATCCAATTATAGAATTATATCTGGTTTGATACAACATGGTTATGTGACGATGACTCGGGCAGAAGAGGCGCTTGCGAGCTATCTCTCTCCTGAGTCTGGATCGTCACTAAAGTCCCAGACATTACCCACGAAGCCTCTTAAAGCTACATCGACACTGGTGGGTAAAGCGTATTCGGCAGCAGGTCAGGGTGCAGCATGCTTGCATACAATGTCTTTTTTGCAAGCATATCAGGCTGACCTGCTAAGGGACCTAGATGAAAGTGAGGAAGTAAGATATGTCTCTTCGGGCCACCAAGGAGACGGCAAAATCAGTTGGCCGGTCTATGGTAGCCCTGAAGCGACACCTGTGGTTAAATTTGTCTGATATAAAGGATAAAGATAGATCTGTTCTTATGGACGCTCCGCTCTCGCCCTCTGGCCTTTTTGGCCTTTTCTTCCTCGCCGATCTATGGTCCCAGAGATTGCTGGGCGGGAGCAGTCTCGGCCATCTACGAGCTCCTCACAGCACAGAGTGCAACAGAAATAAAGTGTTGCTGCTCGGGCTCCTACACATTCAGGGGGGTCTGGGTGGCAGTCGCAGTCGAAACCATCTAAAGATAGACGAGATATGTGGATTGTCATTCTCTCCAAGAAGGCTTCGACTAAGAAGAAGTCCTGACGCCGAGGCTGTCAGACTTCTGAGGGCAGTCCCCTCCTCGGCGCCCTCTAGGGATCCTCCAAGGAGGGCCGCAGTGCTGCCAGTTCGGTTGTTCCCTGCCGGTTCGCCGCTTCAGGGCACCGAGGTGTCAGCGTTCCCCAACGATCCTTCAAGGAGGGTCGTAAAGCAGTCAGTTCGGTTATTCCCTAACGGTTCGCCTCTTCAGGGCGCCGAGGTTCCTGCATTTCCCAACGATCCTCCGAGGAGGGTCGTAGAACAGTCAGTTCGGTTGTTTCCTGCTGGTTCGCCGTTACAGGGCACTGAAGTGGCTGTTCGACCAATACCAGAGGCCAGTCTCATGACATTGGTCCCCTTAGTAGATTTTCTGGCAGCGTGGAAGCTACTGCCAAATATATTTCATTTGGGTTCTGCTCACTATAGAAGGTTACAGAATTCAGTTCCGTTCTCATCCGCCCAGATTTCTGGGGGTCCTCCCTACGGTGGTGGACCCCGAGCAGACTCTGGTTATGGAGCAAGAAGTTCAGACTCCTCTAAGGAAGGATGCTATAGAAAGGGTTCCTCCTCTCAGCAGAGAGTCAGGGTTTTACAGCCGTTACTTCATTTTTCCAAAGAAGGATGGGGGGTTGCGTCCTATTCTAGACCTACGCCAACTAAACCGCAGGGAAGAGTGTGCTCCTTCCATCTCAGAGGACCACTTTTCTAGGCGTGGTTTGGGATTCGACGACGATGGAGGTACAACTATCCCCTGCTTGTATAGCATCAATTCTCTCAGCCGTAAATGAGGTAAAACTAGGCCAGTCACTCACTGTGAAACAATTTCAGAGATGGTTGGGTCAGAACCAAGGGGTTGCAGTGGTGGCTCAGAACCAAGGGGTTTTCTCCTAGGGGAAATCAGTTTGTTTAGCATGATCAAGGTCACGTGGCGATGCCTACGTGCCTTAGTCATGTGGAAGAAACCTTGGTTCCAATGGAAATGATGGCGGTGTTTTGAGCTCTCAAACACTTCCTCCCAGACCTGAGGGGCCATCATGTGCTTGTCCACATGGACAACACATCGGTGGTCTCTTTCATCAATCATCAGGGGGGTCTGAGGTCATGTCACCTATGCAAACTGGCTCATCAGATTATCCTATGGGCCAAAGGGAAATTACTGTCTCTCAGAGCAGTATATAGGGTTAGAATCAGCTCATAGAATCTGTCCAGAGCTCCCTCCACGAGAAGACTGTATGCACTGATGTGGAGACTATTCTCTTCTTGGTCTAGACAACGTCAATTGGATCCTGTCAACCTGTTGGTTCAGTACTTGATTTTTTGCAAGAACGCTTCTCTGCTCATACTCCAGTCCAGAGCTCCCTCCACGAGAAGACTGTATGCACTGAAGTGGAGACTATTCTCTTCTTGGTCTAGAGAACATCAATTGGATCCTGTCAATCTGTTGGTTCAGTACTTGATTTTTTGCAAGAACGCTTTTCTGCTGGATTATCCCCTTCCACCTTAAAGGTGTATGAGTCAGCTAAATCTGCTTACCACCCTACTTTGAGTGGGGCATCATTGGGGAAAGATTCTCTCATCACTCGTTTTCTTCGTGTCACTCTGAGGCTGAGGCCTGCACTGCGCACTAGAGCACCGGCTTGGGATTTGGCCGTTGTATTTGAAGGCCTGACTCTGGCTCCCTTCGAGCCTATTGAGGAGGTTTCAGAAAAGTTCCTCACACTAAAAACTTTATTTCCCCTTGCTATTTCTTCTATCAAGAGAATTGGAGACTTGCAAGCCTTGTCGGTTGCTCCTTCGATCCTGGAATTTGCACCTGGTATGGTGAAAGCCTTCTTTTACCCTTGGCCGGGTTATGTCCCTAAGCTCCCTGCTAATGTTGTGGGTCCCATTATGCTGCAGGCCTTCTGCCCTCCACCTTTCTTATCATCAGATCAGGAGAAACTTAATCTGCTATGCCCTGTTCGGGCTTTGGATGCCTATGTCCTTATGAAGCGGCGGGTCAGCATTCAACTATGGCTGTCCAGGGCCATTCTTCCAGGCGGGTGGCTACCTCAAAAGCTTTACTTTCGGGTGTCTCCCTTCATGACATTTCTGCCCTACAAAGGCAAAAGACCTTAACTCGCTAGAGTGTGGAACTGAGAAAAATGACTGTAAAGATTTTTAGTTGTCCCGCCAAATTAATTATAAGTAGGACACTGAAAATCTGGCAATTAGATGTTTAAGTAATGAAAATTATCTACATAACAAAATTTTGAGCTCAAACTTGACTTTTGACCACTATTTTAAAGTTACTGTACTCTGCCTTTGTATTGTCAGCAAAAAGTGAGAAGTCATGCCAAGGCAAAAGGCAGTAACTTCCACATTATCAATATTTGATTGCTGATCACCATTAACAAAATCATTATAGTAACACCTGTATAAAATCTAGTGATCATGGCATTTATTTTGTATAATTTACAATTACCTAGCCTTCTAGTTATTGTGCTTTGGTTGCATTCTGGTGGCCCTATAATACATTAGACATGACAAAATACCTCCATAGCGGTAAAGACTAAAGAGTATCTTCAAGTGGTACCGAGTGGCATAAGACTTGCTAAACACGTGTTATAATGTAATGTAATGATCACGATAAAACAGATCCTCGCGCACATTTGATCCGGAGACTGGTTTATAGCAGTGGATCAGAAAGACGCATACTTTCACAGGCATTTACCGAGATTCGTGTTCGAAGGTCTCACAATCCGTTCACGAAAAGTAGCCTATAATGCAGTGCTTTACCCCTTAAGGACTCAGTAGGGAGCGCGTTCTGGACTACTTAGACGACTAATGCATTTATAGCACAACCGTCTGTGTTCTGCGAATTTCAGTATGCGTTGGTTTCAGCTGTCTGCCCTATTATTGTGCGTGCACTTTGCTCGTCCCGCGGATTTATTCCGGACGCTGTGTTTTGTATGCATGCTTTTAACAGCTGTTCTGATGTTGTATGCACCTGCACTTCTTGCTTCATTATGCTGTATGACCCAATATACCCTTGTTGCTTCATTATTATCACTCTGTGTCTGTGATATATTAGTCCCGCGTCGGCTCGACCGTGTTCAAGGCGGAGCTGAAGGCGCCGGCGAATTTCCCTTTCGAGGGAACTCGCGATGCATCATCGACGCTTTGGGAACGCCCCCAGCGTGAATGCGTCTGAGTATCAATGTCAACTAGTCCAATGGAAAGAATGAGCGTCACGGGCGGGTGACGTCATGACCAGGAAGGGATAAGAGCACATCCGGTGAAACGCGGCATTAGCTTCTGTGTCTCAGCAAGCGATCTGTGTCATTTTGTCTCTGTCTATTTATTGTTGTCTGTTGCATTATATCTCGGAAACGTTATGGCGAAACAAGTGTACAAACAGTGTGTTCCTCCCTGCCCGCGTTATTTAACGGGTGGGGACACACACGAGCTTTGTGTCATTTGTTTGGGAGTGGAGCATGCGGTCTCAGCCTTCGAGGGGGCTGAGTGCCAACACTATGAAATGCTACCGCTTCGCATGCTCCGCTCTCGCCTGTCACTCTTTGATATAGAGAGTGGGCAGGCTCACGATCCTCAGGGATCAGGACCCGTGTCTGCCGAGGCAGCGCGGAGAATGCATTCCTGGAGATCGCAAAAGGATCTTTCGGAGGGGTTGGAGACGGGTCCGAGGGCCCTTTCTCCTTCCTTACCCGAAAGATCCAGCGCTCCCCCCCCCCCCGGTGTCGGAAGCACGCTCTGCGGAGCAGCCCCAGCCGTCGAGCTCATCATATCATGTGCATCAGAAAGAGAGTGTTGCGTCTCGTGCACCTCCACGTAGAGACTGGAGACAGACGCAACCCTCTCAACCAAAGTCTTCTAAGTCGAAGCCGGATCTAAGGACCGTTCTTCAGGCGAAGAAGACTTCGGCTCAAAAAAAAAAAAGAGGTCCTGATGTTCATGCATCAGGCCTGTGAGGACAGCCCCGACCGAAATAGAGTGGTGTACACCTCATTATACGGTGCCCGTTCCATTTCGGGGTCCTCACGAGACCGTTCTGCCAACCCTGCCACCCTCGGTGCTTCAGGGCGCAGCGGTCTCCAGCGAGTCGCTGATGCTATGCTGCGGCACAGCATCAGTTTCGCCCCCTCTGAGGGGGGCTTTAGAGCGGCCAGTTCAGGTAGTTCCTGCCATTATGTTTCAGGCTCCGGAATTAGCTGTCTCGATAACACCAGAGACCAGCCTCGAGAGGCTGGTTCCCTTAGTAAATTTTCTGCCAGCGTGGGAGCTTCTGCCGAATATTTCTCGTTGGGTCCTGCAGATTGTAGAGAAAGGATACAGAATCCAGTTTGGTTCTCGTCCTCCTCGTTACAACGGGGTGCTGCCCACAGTGGTGCATCCCGAGCGGGCTCTGGTAATGGAGCAAAAGGTAAAGGCCCTGTTAGCAAAGGAAGCTATAGAACAGGTGTATTCACCCAACCGAGTGTCGGGTTTTTACAGCCGTTATTTTATTGTTCCAAAAAAGGATGAAGGGTTGCGTCCCATTTTAGATCTTCGTCTGTTAAATCGTTCAGTCCAGAAACTCAAGTTCAAGATGCTGACACTCAAACAGATCGTGACTCAAATCAGATCCGAGGACTGGTTTGTCACGATAGATCTGAAGGACGCTTACTTCCATATCTCCATCCTCCCTCAGCACAGGAAGTTCCTAAGGTTTTCTTTCGGGGGCAAAGAATACCAATATCGGGTTCTTCCTTTCGGTCTAGCTTTATCACCCCACACGTTCACGAAATGCGTGGATGCAGCTCTAGCCCCTCTCAGGCTTCAGGGCATACGTATTCTGAACTACATCAACGACTGGCTGATTCTAGCGGAATCAGAGCAGTTGGCGGTTCGGCACCGAGGTGTCGTTCTCGCTCATATGCAGATGTTGGGGTTGAGGCTCAATGCCAAGAAGAGTGTGCTTTCTCCAGTACAGAGAACCACTTTCCTTGGTGTGGTATGGGATTCAGTGACGATGCGGGCCACTCTATCGCCCGTTCGTGTAGCTGCTATCCTGACAGCCACCAAAGAGCTAAAGCTAGGCCAGTCACGCACTGTAAAACAGTTCGAGAGACTGTTGGGTCTTTTGGCGGCAGCGTCCAACGTGATACCTTTTGGCCTGCTGTACATGAGACCTATACAGTGGTGGCTCAGGACCAGAGGGTTCTCCCCGAGGGGAAACCCACTTCGAATGATCAAGGTCACGCGGCGGTGCCTTAGTTATATGGAGGAAACATTGGTTCTTAACCCAGGGTCCGGTGTTGGGAGCTCTTTGCCATCGTGTCACTATTTCGACAGATGCTTCCCTCACCGGCTGGGGAGCGGTAATGGAAGGCCGCTCGGTTCAGCGTCTGTGGAAAAGTCATCATCTTTCATGGCACATCAATTGCCTGGAGATGATGGCTGTCTTCAATGCGTTGAGGCAGTTCCTCCCAGACCTGAGGGGCCATCATGTGCTTGTAGGAACAGACAACACATCAGTGGTCTCTTATCTGAACCGTCAGGGGGGTCTGCGGTCGCGTCTGCTTTGCTAGCTGGCGCACCAGATCCTCCTGTGGTCTCTGGGGAAGGTACTCTCCCTGAGGGCAGTGTATATTCCTGGGGACCAGAATATTGGGGCAGACATCCTGTCAAGGCAGGAGCTGAGGCCAGGGGACTGGAGACTCCACCCCGAGGCGGTGGAGAGAATTTGGGAGTTTTACGGCCAAGCAGAGGTGGATCTGTTTGCGTCTCAGCATACGACGCACTGTCCACTTTGGTTCTCCCTGACTCACCCAGCCCCCCTGGGGCTGGATGCTATGGTGCAGACGTGGCCGAGGCTACGTCTGTACGCATTTCCCCCTGTTGCTCTGCTTCCAGGAGTTCTGGAACGAGTCCGCCAGTACGGGATAAGCCTACTGCTAGTAGCACCACGCTGGCCGAGTCGGATCTGGTTTGCGGACCTGATCCATCTCTTAGACGGTCCTCCCTTGGAGATCCCGATCAGGAGAGACCTTCTGTCTCAGGCCGGGGGCACAATATTTCACCCTCGACCAGAAATTTGGAACCTGTGGGTTTGGCCTCTGAGGGGGCCCAACTCATAGAGAGTGGTCTCTCAGCTGAGGCTGCTGAGACCATTCTAAGCTCCAGAGCTCCAGCTACTAGGAAACTATATGCGCTTAAATGGAGAGTTTTTTTTTCTGTATGGTGTCACCGACATCAGTGGGATCCAGTTAACTGTTCTGTGAACACAGTACTCGAGTTCCTTCAGGAGCGCTTTACGTCAGGTCTATGTCCTTCCATGCTCAAGGTCAATGTGGCGGCCATTGCGGCCATTGCGGCTTACCGCGCCCTGGTGGAGGGTACATCGTTGGGTCGAGACCCCCTGATTACACGTTTCCTTCGTGGCACATTGAGGCTGAGGCCTGCAACTCGCACTAGGGTGCCAGCTTGGGATCTTGCTTTAGTACTAGAAGGCCTGTCTAGGGCTCCATTCGAGCCCTTAGATTCGGTTTTAGAGAAGTTTCTTACCCTTAAGACTATCTTTCTGCTAGCTATTTCGTCCCTTAAGAGAGTTGGAGACCTTCAGGCCCTTTCGGTTTCCCCCACTTGCCTTGAGTTTGCACCGGGGATGGTCAAGGCATTCTTATATCCGAAACAGGGATACGTCCCTAAGGTGCCGACCTTGATTCCGAGGCCTATTGTGCTGCAGGCTTTCTGTCCTCCTCCTTTTACATCTGCGGACCAGGAAAGGCTGAACCTCTTGTGTCCAGTGCGAGCACTGGATACTTATGTTCATCGGACATCTTCAATGAGGAAGTCCGACCAGTTATTTATTTGCTTTGGATCACCTAAGAAGGGTCTTCCTGCTTCTAAACAGACGGTTAGTAAGTGGATAGTTGAGGCTATTACACTTGCATATGAGCAGTCTGACCAGCCTTGCCCTTTGGCGGAAAGAGCTCATTCTACGAGGAGTATGGCGGCCTCTAAAGCCTTGTTATTTGGGGTTTCTCTCCAAAAGGTTTGTGATGCGGCAGGCTGGTCCTCACCGCTCACATTCGTCAGGTTTTACAGTTTGGACCTGGATGCTGCCCCAGGTTCTCAGGTGCTTAGTGCTTAGTTACGACAGACTGACACTCAGGTACTTGGAATTCTGGCGTTTTGGGTATTCTCGTTCCCAAAGCGTCGATGACGCATCGCGAGTTCCCTCGAAAGGGAACGTCTCAGGTTACGACTGTAACCATAGTTCCCTGAGATAGGGAACGAGACCATGCGTCACCCTGCCATACTTCCTGCATCCCTGTGATCGGCTTGCTTCGACTTTTTGAAGCTAATGCCGCGTTTTACAGGATGTGCTCTTATCCCTTCCTGGTCATGATGTCACCCGCCCGTGACGCTCATTCTTTCCATTGGACTAGTTGACATTGATGCTCAGACGCATTCACGCTGGGGGCGTTCCCAAAGCGTCGATGACGCATCGTCTCGTTCCCTATCTCAGGGAACTATGGTTACAGTCGTAACCTGAGACGTTTTGGCACTCTGCCAGCTAGATGCATGATTGTTTCAACTAGGTCCGGTACCCGAACTGGGTGAGGCGGGGCTTTAGTTCTTTGTTGTATTGACCTGCTTCGGCATGTGTAACATTTTTCTGTCAACTCTGCATATATCCTTCGCGATCGATATCGCACGTTTGATGATGGAGCGGGTTAAGAGCATACTAAATGTTCTGACCGCATTAGTGCAAGACAAAGCTCTGAGGATATCAGAAGTTACAGGGATGGATGGTAGCAGTACAAAGTACACAGGCTACATCGTAATTTCAATTTTAATGGAGAGTAGCCTAAAACAAAGGCAGAACACCGTATAATCTGATAGGTAGCATTATTTGATAGAACGCCAGCACCGTAACTCATATTGACTCGCGGCTAAACAAAGGCAAAGTGCCGTAACTCAATATGAGCGTTCCAAAACTAAGCCAAAGAGCCGTAACAATAGTTACGGTGTTCTGCCTTGGTTTCTCATGGGCTTTTGGAAGTTACGGTTAAGACAAACCATTATTTTCTCGAAAAAACAACGGAATTGACTCAAGATACTTATCCACATGATAAAGGAGGTCTTGAATGTGCCAAAAATATCAATAACTCATTTTCGACCAAAAACGAAGTTACGGTCTTTTGCCTTTGCACGGCAGATTTGTGATGCGGCAGGCTGGTATTCACCGCACACATTTGTCCACTCCACTCCAGGGTCTAGGGTGCTTGTATCTTAGTGTGCGCAAAGATTTCACACAGACAGGCATTGTTTTTATGGCATCGTGGGTATAGTGTTCCCACAGCGTTTCGATGCAGCTCGAGTTCCATTGAAAGGAAACTTCTTAGGTTACGTATAGAGGTTCACTGGTTCCCTGTAGAGGGAACGAGATGCTGCATCGCCCTGCCATACTCCCTGCATGCCTGTGAACGACTTGCCTATCAAAGCTATCGCAGTCTGTTTCTCGGTATTGTTTATAGATCCTGATCTGTGATGTCACCCGCCTATGACGACTCGTTACACCATTGGACTGATTCTACACGTGCTTCATGACGCAAACACGCGGGTGCATTTCCACAGCATCTCGTTCCCGCCTTAGGGAACCAGGGTAACATATGTAACCTGAGACGGTTTAAAATTGGGAAATACTTTTTCTTGTCATACACTAATGTTTGAAAGTTTGGGATCAGTACGATTTTTTTTTTTTTTTAAGAAATAGATTTGCTATTCATCAAGCGTGCATTAATTTACTTAGATCAAAAGTGACCTTTTTTTATCAAAACAAGACATTTGTATAGTAAAATATTAAGCAGCACACCTGTTTTCAACATTGATAATAATAATAATAATAATGTTTCTTGAGTACCAAATTAGCATATTATAATGATTTCAGAAGGATCATGTGACACTGAAGACTGGAGTAATGATGCTAAAATGCTAATTTTTTTTAGTATTTTTACTATATTTTTTATCAAAGAGACTAATTTTAAACATACTTTTGAATGGTGGTGTATATGGTATATTGTTGAGTAAGTCAACACACTTTTGCAGGTTTTATAATGACAAAGGTTCCCTTTTACTGTATCGAACCAAGCCGATTCCTTATATATGGCAACATTTTCGTATTTTGTTTCAGTAAGTTCAGCCATACTATTATGCATAAATCACTGTAGGGGGTTTTGTTGATAATGTAATAGCTACTGTTAAAAATTACATTATTGAATGTAGGCCTACTAATAGAAAACAGTTCTATAATTGCTCATTAGTTCAGAAAAAAAATATCATTAAGGAGGTGATAGCTGATCGTATGCTGCAGGGCATAGGGGAACTCTGGTGTGAGAATCAGTTTATTGTTGTCTGGTTTAATTAAGATTTTATCTTGGATTAATCCACTTATAAAAAGTTGCTTGCACGGTCACTGTCAATATTATATTATAGCAATATTATTTGAGAGTGGATGGTTGACGGGTGGCAACTCGAAAGAGCAGAAAATGTCTTTGTAGAATGAATGGCAACACCAACAACAAGGCTTGCAGCAACAACAAATCAAACTTAGTCGAGGACTACTGTGTGTTACAAATTATATAGTGGCTGATATTATATACTTCTAATAAAATAAAAGGTTCAGTCAGTGAACAGTTGGTTGTGAACAGAGACCTCACTATGGTCTGTTTACACATTTAATGTGGCTGCTGTTCTGCTAAATAAAATGAGTTGCACATATCTAAACATAGTAGCATTTCTGTTGAGACATATAAGTTGAAGAGTAATATAAAGTCTCTTTGAAGTTTTCACCATGGGTGTTACCGGTTTTATTAATGTCTCTTGTTGTGGTGCAAAATGCAGCATTGTACCTTATTATCATATACAAAAAAAGCAATGAGCTCAGAGGGTTGAGACTGTAACCATTTTAGTGCTTGCATGTGTACAATTAAATAAGCATCTTGTAAAATCTTCATTAACAGATGTCATTGTCAATGTTCTGTGCTGTGCTGTGTTTGGAGGCAGGGGTTAAATTGGGCATGAACAATCTTGAACGGTGTTCCAGCAACTTCTATTCAAAAGTAAGGGGAAACAAATTTGTTTATATATATCAGTGCCGTCCCTAGCATAAGGCCAGTGTAAGTTACACCGTGTCCTAACTAAACATGATGTGATGAGATTCCAGCAACAAGCAATTTGTCTGTCTACACCAGACTCGACAGAATCAATTATATATCACACAGCCAATCAGAATAGTGTGTGGGTGGGCTTTCTCTGCAAGCACACTGTCACTTAGAATTTGCACAAAAAAACAAAACAAAAAAAATAGATTAGAATATTTCAACATTGTTCTTTTTCATGGAATACACTTGTTTGTTTACATAAAGGAAACAAGAACTTGAAAATGTTGACACTTAATTTAATTTTCATTATATAATTTTTTCGTGTCACATGACTGATTTAATGGACATAGTTTGTTCAGTTTGTTCAAATATCAAGAAGTGAGGCAGTTTTTTATTTAAAAATAGGATTTATGTATGTTATTATAGCTGTATAATATATACACAGTTAAATTTTTTGTTTAAAATACATCTTTTCAAGTCACTGTTTTGTGTGCATTGCATTTTTAGATGAATTAATAGATAGGACAAAAATAAGCATATCTTTGACCCAGTATCATAAGATGTTTTTCTCGCAGGTCTTCCCAAATGCATACATTTACGTTTATGTGTCTGGCAAATGTACTGTAATTCGCACTGGATTGAAGCATTGCATTAAAGCTATGCATTCCCATGTGCATCAAACCCATGATCTTGGTGTTGGTAGCACATGCTTTATTGTTTAACCTACAGTAACACTTTAAGCTTTTACAGCTCTGCTTAGAGGTGTTGGAAGATATCTGTGCAGTGCTGCTAATTACACAAATCTGTATGTTGTATAGAGTGCACAATTATACACATTAAGGTGCAAATTGATAGGAGACTGTCTATTTTTATACATTAATACAAATAATAAAGCACTTCACATATTTCTTACAGTAAAGGTCACTAAATATGAGTGGTATACATTATGACATCTTTTATTATTTAATATTTAATAAAAAAAATGGAATGCGCAGGAATGAAGATTAGATGTGAATGTCTCAAGTTACCAGTGTGATAAATGCCATCTGTTTTACATGTTTATGCTGCTTTGAATTCTTTTTCTATGTACTGTCTAATGAATTAACCTTCTGTAGATTAAACTGAATTTACGTTATCCACCACAAATGTTCCAGATGTTACAATGTCAAGTTTGCAGCTTTATAATGCTATTCATCAAAACCAGAGTGTACAGCATCACAAAATGTTTTGTATGTAATTAAATCGTAATTATAATGACATACCACCCCATACAGTGTCAAAATTAGCCTCTCATCAGATGAAATGGGAGTAAGACGAAGCGTTTAGACATCGTACTTTAAGTATGTTACTGTAGCTATAGCAGCTGAGACATTTTCTGGAAGAATGTGATATCAGCTGCAGGCTGTACGTATATATCTTCAGCTCAGTGTGAGTGCCTGCCGCTTTTTAACGCACTTCTGATTCATGATAACACATAAACTCCTGACAGCTCTCTGATCAAAGTGTGAGAAGTTTTGGATTTTTTAGTTGGGTCATTCCGTGTCAAATCAACCAAGTTTCAGAAACTCCAAAGGCTCAAATTTTTTATTTTGTAAAAAAAAAAAAAATTCCTGAAGAAAGACAAATATAAATAGTGATGAAAGCCAAAATATTGAATGACATGCATGTATGTGTACTGAGTAATCCTCTATTTTGTTAAGGGGGTCAAAATGTAAATTTTCACCTGAGATTTGGAGCCAGATTACAGGGGGTAAAAATTACTTTAGAAAGATGCCAGCATCATAATTTCATTTTTACTCAAAGATTGGTAGATTTATTAGTAAAATATGTAGACTTTAGCATACATTGTTGCATTATATGCCAACGGTGACAGTTCTACCAGAAAGACTCGGGAGATAGAATAATGTACAAAGCATCAATTTATTGACAGCCCAGCAAGCAATTATTTAAAAAGTTCTTTGGCGTTGGCCCCGTCCGTAGTGCATAATCCGAGCAGATCTCCATTTCCTGCCTGAAGACGAAGGGGCGCAGCCGACCCTCGGGGAGGTATGGACAGGACCATCCTGGTGGTGGTGGGGAGGGTCGAGGTAATTGTTGCGTCAGCATCTGCGAACTCATATGTAAGTGCCGATCTTTTATACAGCAAGTATTAGGACATGATTGGATATGTGAAGGTAATAAGTGACGTAGTAATTAAGTCTTCCTGGCAGAACTTATGCTAAAGCTTTCATTTCTACCAGAAAGACTCGGGAGATAGAATAATGTACAAAGCATTAATTTATTGACAGCCCAGCAAGCAATTATTTATAAAGTTATTTGGCGTTGGCCCCGTCCGTAGTGCATAATCTGCATTTTCTGCCTGAAGACGAAGGCAGGGGCGCAGCCGACCCCCAAAGTAGGTGGATTATGGATCCACCGGGACGGGGCCCGCCCACACCCAAAAAATGGTAACGTAAAGTATACCCACCGGTCGTGGATCATGTAGTTAATGAAAAATAGGAAAAGGAGTTATAAAATAGCATGATCAACGATGGATGTGGATACCTCATAGGCCTAGCTTGATTATTATTATTTATTTTTTCATGCATTTAGCAGGGGCTTTTATCCAACGACTTACATAGAATTCGATGTATTTTTTACGTTATTACCAGTTCCACTCCTAAGGACACACAGAGACAAGGCCTCATTGGACCACACAGAGCAGTGCCACATTGGGCCATACATAGACAGGCCTTATTGGACCATTCAAAGCAGTGCCACATTGCGCCATACACAGACAAGCCTCATTGGACCACACAGAGTAGTGCCACATTGGGCCATACATAAACAGGCCTCATTTGACGACACCACACGGCCATAATTGACCACGGAGACGAGGCCTCGATGAGTCACATGGCCATTATAGACCACAATGGCCGCTAATGCCACAAAGAAGACAAGTATGGACTTGATGAGCACATAAATCATAGGCCACTAGGCCTTTTTTTTAAATTAAGCAATGAATGCTACAAGGCCTTAGTAGACCACACAGAACCTATGCCCCGAAGGGCCACTGGCCAACCATAGGCATCTTTTAACCCTCTGGGGTCTAAGGTGTTTTTGGGGTCCTTGAGGTGTTCTGACATGCCCTTACATTTGTGCTTTTTTTCAGTTGCTTATAAACATATTAATGGCAAAGGTGTCATTACACTCTTTTTAGCACAAACAGGGCTACCATAATATATGAGCAACATGTATGTACATATTTGTATTTTTGAGAGAATAATGTTTATGCATGGTTATTGAAAAAACAAAACAACTTAAAGTTTCTGAAATAAGGCCACAAAACACTTACTAAATATGTGTCCACAAGACTTCTGACTAATGGATGTTGTCGCCTAGAGTTTTTTCTTCAAAATGATCTGAAAATCAATTTACACAAAACAATACATTGGTTTAAATTGTGTAAGACACTTTTTTGTTTGGAAAGGCAATATGCGGGGGGCGTGAATGATTGTGAGGATCATGAATAATGCTGTGATTCACACCTGAGAAGACAATGACCTGCATAATGAGCCGCATTATGAGCTGCATAATGAGCCTTTCACACAGGTGTGTCACTGGGTACCAAAGAATGCGAAGACAAAAGAAATGTATATATATATACACTCACCGGCCACTTTATTAGGTACACCTGTCCAACTGCTCGTTAACACTTAATTTCTAAGCAGCCAATCACATGGCGGCAACTCAGTGCATTTAGGCATGTAGACATGGTCAAGACAATCTCCTGCAGTTCAAACCGAGCATCAGTATGGGGAAGAAAGTTGATTTGAGTGACTTTGAACGTGGCATGATTGTTGGTGCCAGAAGGGCTGGTCTGAGTATTTCAGAAACTGCTAATCTACTGGGATTTTCACGCACAACCATCTCTAGGGTTTACAGAGAATGGTCCGAAAAAGAAAAAACATCCAGTGAGCGGCAGTTCTGTGGGCGGAAATGCCTTGTTGATGCCAGAGGTCAGAGGAGAATGGCCAGACTGGTTCGAGCTGATAGAAGGGCAACAGTGACTGAAATAACCACTTGTTACAACCGAGGTATGCAGCAAAGCATTTGTGAAGCCACAACACGCACAACCTTGAGGCGGATGGGCTACAACAGCAGAAGACTCCACCGGGTACCACTCATCTCCACTACAAATAGGAAAAAGAGGCTACAATTTGCAAGAGCTCACCAAAATTGAACAGTTGAAGACTGGAAAAATGTTGCCTGGTCTGATGAGTCTCGATTTCTGTTGAGACATTCAGATGGTAGAGTCAGAATTTGGCGTAAACAGAATGAGAACATGGAACCATCATGCCTTGTTACCACTGTGCAGGCTGGTGGTGGTGGTGTAATGGTGTGGGGGATGTTTTCCTGGCACACTTTAGGCCCCTTAGTGCCAATTGGGCATCGTTTAAATGCCACGGCCTACCTGAGCATTGTTTCTGACCATGTCCATCCCTTTATGGCCACCATGTACCCATCCTCTGATGGCTACTTCCACCATGTCACAAAGCTCTAATCATTTCAAATTGGTTTCTTGAACATGACAATGAGTTCACTGTACTAAAATGGCCTCCACAGTCACCAGATCTCAACCCAATAGAGCATCTTTGGGATGTGGTGGAACGGGAGATTCGCATCATGGATGTGCAGCCGACAAATCGGCAACTGTGTGATGCCATCATGTCAATATGGACCAAACTCCCTGAGGAATGCTTCCAGCACCTTGTTGAAACTATGCCACGAAGAATTGAGGCAGTTCTGAAGGCAAAAGGGGGTCCAACCCGTTACTAGCATGGGGTACCTAATAAAAAGGCCGGTGAGTGTATATATATATATATATATATATATATATGGTAAATGTTAAATGGACTGCATTTAGATAGCGCTTTCACAGACCCAATGGCCACCAAAGCGCTTTACAATTTGCCTCACATTCACCCATTCACTCACCCACTCATACACCGACGGCGTATATATATATATATATATATATATATATAGTCCTCGCATTCTTTCTTGTGGTACCCAGTGGAAAAAGGCAATTTTTTTCAAGATGTTTCAAAATCGGACTTTTAACCAATTCTGTAGAATTAATATATATATATATATATATATATATATATATATATATATATATTAGTGCTGGGCAATTTAACGAGTTATTATCGCGTTAACGCATTTATTAATTAATGCCGACAATTTTTTTATCGCGCGTTAACGCAGAGGTTTTTTTTATTATTATTTTGAAAGTCCGTTGCTCACTGCCTCTGAATACACATAGGCCTACAGTCAAACTATGATCACAGGAGGGGTG
The DNA here is from genome assembly GCF_029890125.1 of Rhinichthys klamathensis goyatoka. Taxonomy (NCBI): domain Eukaryota; kingdom Metazoa; phylum Chordata; class Actinopteri; order Cypriniformes; family Leuciscidae; genus Rhinichthys; species Rhinichthys klamathensis. The sequence continues at coordinate 1,046,836 of NW_026606877.1, forward strand.
GGATGTTGGTCAGCCAGCAAATAACCCACCCAAACAAGCAGTGGAGAGGCTTTGGCAGGTTCTCTCAGGTGAACGGAAAGGGAGACAGCGCTCCGCGAGTGAATGACAGGCGCTCTATGGATAGTTACCATGGCACCGGCTTCTGTGCGCTACGCAGCTGTAGCCTTTTTAACTTAAATTAAAATTATACATAACTTTACCTGATAGGCCTGCGTTTAGTTTAGCGGGGATGCTCTGTCATGTGAATTCCCTCCTGTTGATGTCCTGATAACTATTTAGATTCTGGAAACTCACAAACAGCGAGCCGAGGATCAGTCTCTCTTCCAATGATTTGTGCTGCGCGTCGTGTACAAAAAATTTAGACAATTCAACTTCGGCAACGCGCGGGCGCGTGCGTGAGGCGAGCATGACTGCAACAGTTTCACAGGAACGCACCCGCTTGTCGCTGCACCTGTGCTCGACCACTTCACCTCACTCTAGGCTGATTTATACTTCTGCGTCGGACTTACGCCGGAGCCTCTACGCTATAGACAACGCGTTGGTTTTCATTTATATATCTGCGTCGTTGTCTGCGTTGACGCGCAATTACACATGAGGGAGAGTGTGAAACCCGGGGAGCGGTTCTAGCAATCACAGCGCTTGCGGTACGCGTAGAATTGACGTTACATTTTTGGAGAGATGCACGTCAGGGTACGCGCGCTACACAGCTACGGCGTGAGTTCGATGCAGAAGTATAAATTGGGCTTTACCTCTGTTTAATGTAATCTTACGTGGGAAACCATGGCATGCCATGACCAAACCTAAGCTGCTATCAGAGAAGTAACGTTGGTCGACTTATATCTGTAGTAGTGATCATGACCCTTTGACTACATAGACTGTTTCTGCTGCTCCCTGATACAAGATACCTGTTCAGAAAAAAAAAAAAACTAGAAAACTGGACTCGTTTTAACAAGCTAGATAAAAGGTAATGCCCTGGCAGTGGCAAATAGCTTTGTTTAAATATTTGATTTGATTACATTAATGTTTAAGTTGAGATTTACAAGAAATATTTTATTGATACTGTGTAAAGGGAATACTGCTGGTATAAAAGCACCTTATTTGTTTAAAGTTTTTGCAAACCACATGTTATTGCACTTTTGTAGCAGTACATTTAAATCAAAAGTGCGCAATACACTACTAGAATTCATTATTCAATTTTGCGCGTAACAATGCGATTAATCGCGATTAATCGCAAGAAAATCATGCGATTAATCCCGATTAAATTTTTTAATCATTGCCCAGCACTAATATATATATATATATATATATATATACACTCACCGCCCACTTTATTAGGTACCCCATGCTAGTAACGGGTTGGACCCCCTTTTGCCTTCAGAACTGCCTCAATTCTTCGTGGCATAGATTCAACAAGGTGCTGGAAGCATTCCTCAGGGAGTTTGGTCCATATTGACATGATGGCATCACACAGTTGCCGCAGATTTGTCGGCTGCACATCCATGATGCGAATCTCCCGTTCCACCACATCCCAAAGATGCTCTATTGGGTTGAGATCTGGTGACTGTGGAGGCCATTTTAGTACAGTGAACTCATTGTCATGTTCAAGAAACCAATTTGAAATGATTAGAGCTTTGTGACATGGTGGAAGTAGCCATCAGAGGATGGGTACATGGTGGCCATAAAGGGATGGACATGGTCAGAAACAATGCTCAGGTAGGCCGTGGCATTTAAACGATGCCCAATTGGCACTAAGGGGCCTAAAGTGTGCCAGGAAAACATCCCCCACACCATTACACCACCACCACCAGCCTGCACAGTGGTAACAAGGCATGATGGTTCCATGTTCTCATTCTGTTTACGCCAAATTCTGACTCTAACATCTGAATGTCTCAACAGAAATCGAGACTCATCAGACCAGGCAACATTTTTCCAGTCTTCAACTGTTCAATTTTGGTGAGCTCTTGCAAATTGTAGCCTCTTTTTCCTATTTGTAGTGGAGATGAGTGGTACCCGGTGGAGTCTTCTGCTGTTGTAGCCCATCCGCCTCAAGGTTGTGCGTGTTGTGGCTTCACAAATGCTTTGCTGCATACCTCGGTTGTAACGAGTGGTTATTTCAGTCACTGTTGCCCTTCTATCAGCTCGAACCAGTCTGGCCATTCTCCTCTGACCTCTGGCATCAACAAGGCATTTCCGCCCACAGAACTGCCGCTCACTGGATGTTTTTTCTTTTTCGGACCATTCTCTGTAAACCCTAGAGATGGTTGTGCGTGAAAATCCCAGTAGATTAGCAGTTTCTGAAATACTCAGACCAGCCCTTCTGGCACCAACAATCATGCCACGTTCAAAGTCACTCAAATCAACTTTCTTCCCCATACTGATGCTCGGTTTGAACTGCAGGAGATTGTCTTGACCATGTCTACATGCCTAAATGCACTGAGTTGCCGCCATGTGATTGGCTGCTTAGATATTAAGTGTCAACGAGCAGTTGGACAGGTGTACCTAATAAAGTGGCCGGGGAGTGTATATATACAGGGCTCGAATTTCGGCGCGGGATTGCGGGTATTGCGCATAATTCTAATCATTCCCGCAGGTCTCCCATTTATAATGCGGGAAATTCCCGCAATTGTAATCCACACAGATTATAAAATCAAATTATTCTTTTAACAACTCTCTGCCAGATGCAATTTCACAAACAGCGTGAGTGTTCAGCGGTGCCGCGTCTTCTTTCTCTTCTCTCAAAATGTGTTGTGCAAGGCAAGCATCAAGCGCTGCGGCGATAATACACACTCACTCGCGTTTATGAGTCGGGATGGGACATGACGGAATATTCACCTGCACAATCGGGCCAGCAGTGCATCGTGACTGAAGTTTACCATTTGCACGTCTTTTTAAGTCTTACCAGTTTAAACATTCAAGCGATTTTAAACTAATCAGTGCTCGCCCGCTCTCTGAGATGATTTTCTATGTGGACATTCATAGAAAATCTGCCTCAAAAACGTCCCGGGTTACGTATGTAACCCTAGTTCCCCGAAGGGACGGACGCTGCGTGTAATCGCAGTGGGAACGCCCCCAGCGTGACGCGTCTGAAGCATGAATGAAATCAGTCAATGGAGAGAATGAGCGTACGGCGAGTGACGTCATAGACCAGGAAGCTATAAATATCCCCTGAGCACACCACACGCCAGCTTAAAAGTCACTGAAGCAGCGACCCAAGGGGATGCCGAGAGTATGGCAGGACACGCAGCGTCCGTCCCTTCGGGGAACTAGGGTTACATACGTAACCCGGGACGTTCCCCTTCAGGGACTACCGCTGCGTGTAATCGCAGTGGGAACGCAATACCCACATCCCCATACGACCAAATCCCCGTCGTGTGTCATTAGGAGACACAAGCCGACGAGAGAACCTGAGCCCCGGGAGTGGAGCTAAGGTCAAGGGAATAAAATCTGACGAAAGTGTGCGGTGAGGACCAGCCTGCCGCATCACAAACGTCCTGAAGAGAAGCTCCTGAAAGAAGAGCTGTAGAGGCAGCCATACTCCTGGTGGAATGAGCCCTTACAGCCAAAGGTGAAGGCTGATGGGCCGAACCGTAAGCAAGCGAGATAGCCTCGACCACCCACTTGCTCATCCTTTGCTTAGATGCAGGACACCCTCTCTTAGGTGACCCAAAACAGACAAACAGTTGTTCCGATCTCCTCCACAGAGCAGCTCTGTGGACATACGCATCTAAAGCCCTAACAGGGCACAGCAAATTAAGTTTCCTCTGGTCTGACGTCAGAAAAGGCGGAGGACAGAAAGCCTGCAGAACTATAGGTCTAACCAAAGTAGTCGGCACCTTAGGAACATAACCTGGTCTCGGACAGAGAAAGGCCTTAACCATACCAGGAGCAAATTCCAGGCACGAGGGAGCCACCGAAAGTGCTTGAATATCACCAATCCTTTTTAGAGATGAAATAGCAAGAAGAAGGATAGTCTTAAGAGTAAGAAACTTTTCCGAAACTTCCTCGATGGGCTCAAAAGGAGCAAGGGAGAGACCTTCTAAGACGATGGCCAGATCCCAAGCTGGTACCCTTGTGCGAACTGCAGGCCTCAGCCTCAGGGTGCCACGAAGGAAGCGAGATATAAGTGGGTGTTTCCCGAGGGAACCTCCACTTGAAGGGGCGTGGTAAGCAGCTAAGGCCGCCACATACACCTTCAGTGTGGAGTGGGATAACCCTGTGGAGAGACGGTCCTGCAGGAAATCCAGCACTGTACCAACCGGGCAGTTAACTGGGTCCTGCTGGCGCTCTCCACACCAAGAGGTGAAAAGCTTCCACCTCGCGGCATATAACTTCCTCGTGGAGGGAGCTCTGGATTGGAGGATGGTCTCAACGACCTCAGCCGAGAGACCAGAATCTATGAGCTGGGCCCCCTCAGAGGCCAAGCCCACAGCCTCCATAGCTCTGGACGGGGGTGAAGGATCGACCCACTCGCCTGAGAGAGCAGGTCTCTCCTGATCGGTATCTCTAGGGGAGAGCCGTCGAGGAGAGACACTAGGTCCGAAAACCATACTCGGGCCGGCCAGAACGGGGCTATAAGCAGGAGACTGAGCCCGTCCCGGCGAACCCTCTCCAGAACTCCTGGGAGCAGAGCGATCGGGGGAAAAGCGTACAGGCGTGACCTCGGCCACGGATGTACCATAGCATCCAACCCCAGTGGGGCTGGCTGGCTGAGAGAGAACCACAGTGGACAGTGTGATGTCTCTCGGGACGCAAATAGGTCTACCTCGGCACGACCGAAATGTCCCCATAGGAGCTCCACCACCTCGGGGTGAAGACTCCACTCCCCGGGCCTCGGCCCCTGCCTCGACAGGATGTCTGCCCCCTGATTCAAATACCCCGGGAGATAAATAGCTCTGAGAGAGAGAATTTTCCCCTGGGACCATAGAAGGATCTGACGTGCCAGTTTGTAAAGCGGGCGAGAACGCAGACCCCCCTGATGGTTGATGTAAGAGACCACCGATGTGTTGTCTGTCCGGACAAGAACATGGTGGCCTCTTAGGTCTGGGAGGAAATGTTTCAGGGCCTGAAACACTGCCAACATCTCTAGACAATTTATGTGCCATAGACGGTGATGGTCCCCCCACAGACCCTGAGCCGGGCGACCACTCATGATCGCCCCCCAACCCGTGAGAGAGGCATCTGTCGTTAGCGTAACGCGACGACAAGGAGCTCCCAACACAGGGCCTTGGGACAGAAACCAAGGATCTTTCCACATAACCAGGGCGCGATGACACCGTCGCGAACTCATGATCATGCGAAGCGGATTTCCCCTCGGGGAGAATCCCTTGGTTCTGAGCCACCACTGTAACGGTCTCATGTGCAGGAGGCCAAAAGGTATCACGTTGGACGCAGCTGCCATGAGACCTAACAGTCTCTGGAACTGTTTTACAGTGGATGACCGGCCTAGCTTGACTTGATCTACTGTGGCAAGAATCGAAGCAACACGAGCAGGTGACAATTGTGCCTGCATCGTCGTCGAATCCCACACTACACCGAGAAAAGTGGTTCTCTGTAATGGAGAAAGAACACTCTTCTTGGCGTTGAGTCTCAACCCCAACCTCTTGATGTGAGCCAGAACGACATCTCGATGCCGAACCGCCTGTTGTTCCGATTGAGCTAGGATTAACCAATCGTCTATATAGTTCAGAATACGGATGCCCTGCAGCCTGAGCGGAGCTATAGCTGCATCCATACACTTCGTGAACGTGCGGGGTGACAGTGCTAGGCCGAACGGAAGAACCCGATATTGGTACGCTTCGCCCCCGAAAGCGAACCTCAGGAACTTCCTGTGTTGAGGGAGGATAGATACATGGAAGTAAGCGTCCTTTAGATCTATCGTGACAAACCAGTCCTCGGATCTGATTTGTGACACGATCTGTTTGAGAGTGAGCATCTTGAATTTGAGCTTTCCTACAGTGCGATTTAAGACACGCAGATCTAGAATGGGACGCAGCCCTCCATCTTTTTTCGGAACGATGAAGTACCGGCTGTAGTATCCTAACTCCCTGCTGGGTGGAGGAACCCGTTCTATAGCCCCTTTTTGCAGCAGAGTTTTTACCTCCTGTTCTAATACCAGAGCCTGCTCGGGGCCCACCACCGTGGGCAGAACCCCTCTGAACTGAGGTGGACGCGTTCTGAACTGAATAGCGTACCCGTTCTTTATAATATTCAGGACCCACTGAGAAACATTGGGAAGCATTTCCCATTCCGCCAGGAACTCTACTAAGGGAACCAGCCTCTCGAGGCTGGCCTCTGGATGAACATCCCGAGTGACAGACACAGCGCCCTGTAACATACTGGCAGGAAACAGCTGGTCTGAACACTCCACAACCCTCCTCGGAGGGGGCGAGCGTCCCTCGGGAAATCGCTCGCCGAGTCTCTCTACGCCCTGTGTAGGCAGGGTTAGTAGAACAGACCCCTGAGGGCATCGGGAAAGACAGGGCACCGTGTTCTTGTGCGGTGAACTCAAGTCTCTCCCGATGGGGACCACCCTCAGAGTCCTGACGTTCAGCCCGTCAGGATTTTTTCGACGCGGCCTTCCTGGCGACAATGACTGTCCTCAGATCAGTCCTGCCCCGAGACGGCCGCGCCGGGGAGCGCCCCGCCTCGTCCCTCCAGTTTCCCTGCGGGGGGGCACGAGACGCGACACTCCGCTTCTGCTGTGCTCTTCTTGAAGAGGAAGAACTCGACGGCTGGGACTGCCCTTTTCGCTCAGCAGCCCCAGTGACACGAATCTTGAGAGGGATAAATTTAGAAAAAGCAGCCGCCTGTTTTTTCTCTTCCTGGAACCTCTCCGTGACCGAGTGAAGAGCGTCACCGAAGAGGCCCGCAGGCGAAACAGGAGCATTTAAAAGGAGAGACTTATCTTTTTCTTTCATCGATGTTTGACTCAACCATAAGTGCCTCTCTGTGGCCACCATGGCTGCCATAGATCGACCAACAGATTTAGCGGACTCTCTGGTGGCACGCAGAGTGAGATCAGCAGTCTGCCTAAGTTCGCTAATCATATCAGCCGAAATTTCACCCCCCTCAGAAACATCTTTGAGCAGGTCGGCCTGATAAGCCTGCATAATAGCCATCGTATGCAAACACGCAGCCGCCTGCCCAGCCGCCGAGTAAGCCTTCCCCACCAGCACCGAGGTATTTTTTAGTGGTCTAGATGGAAGAGCCGGCGCTTTAAGTGAAACCGAAGAAGCAGGAGAGAGATAGCTCGCGAGCGTCTCCTCCGCCTTCGGCATCGTCACATAACCAGCAGATTTTGCACCAAAAATGTTACCATAAGCATTAGATTGATTCGTGTAAATTCTGCTAGAAACCGGTCTAACCCAGGTCTTTGAAACTTCAGCATGAAGGTCTGGGAAGAACGGCAAGCACCGGCGAGAAGGTTGAGGTCGTGCAGACAGAAATCTATCATCTAGTTTGCTTTTAATTTTAGAATCCTGTCTATCAGCTGGCCACTCGATACTGAGCCTTTCAACAGCCCGAGATAACACATCCATCAAACCTTCTTCATTTGCAGTATAATGTGTGACACTAGAACCCTCTGATGCAAAACTTTCGACATCCAGATCCTCAGAACTGGATAATCTTAATTCAACATCGTCATATGCCTCCACCTGGGCAGAAGTAACCGCCGCAGCGCGTGCTTCCGAAGCCGGGTGAGAGGCACCGGATCCCGCCGGAGAAAGCTGAGATAGGGCGGGGCCCGTCTCAACATCGCCGGTGAGATCCATCTGCGAACCCCAAGTCAAGCGCCGCCGCTCTGCCTCAACAGAAGCGGGACCCGAGCCTTGGGGAGCTCGCAGCAAACCACTCTCCTCAAAGAGCGATCGCCGCGAGCGCAGAGTTCTAAGAGGAAAGCGTTCGCAATGCTGACAGTCGACTCCCTCGAGAGCCGACTGGGCATGCTGAACACCCAGACAAGCCACACATAACTCGTGTGAATCCCCACCCGTGATATATCGAGTACAGGGGGGAACACACTTTCTATACTGCTCGCTCATATTGGTTTTTTTATATATATATCTATATATAGTGATAAACTCCTGACAGAACAGACAAACACAATCGACAGATTCAGACACACGCACAGAGCTGCTGAAGTGACAAAAAGCTGGCGTGTGGTGTGCTCAGGGGATATTTATAGCTTCCTGGTCTATGACGTCACTCGCCGTACGCTCATTCTCTCCATTGACTGATTTCATTCATGCTTCAGACGCGTCACGCTGGGGGCGTTCCCACTGCGATTACACGCAGCGGTAGTCCCTGAAGGGGAACAGCTGGCCAGTAACAAAAGTTATTTTTCGTGGATTATATTGCTTTAACACGCAAAATTGTCAATTTCGGTATTCGTGAGTATACTCTAAACATAGTCGGTTTTGTCTTTAATTAGCATAAAACGCATGCCAGTATAATGAACACAGGATCCGTGCTCTAGCTCTTAAAGTGATGGCATACGTGTCCGTCATTAATTTTGTTGTCAAAACAACAAAAGATAGCTTTAAGTTAAAGGAAATAGGATTAATAGCCTATGTATTTAATTTATTCAGGACTAAAATACTACCCAGTGTTATTTTCCATTTGATTACTTTATTCAGTTTCTGTCCTATAGGAATACTAGTGTTAGACCTATTCAAAAACTTTTTTCTTTATTTGTCTTTATTTGTATCTTTATTCTATTGTATTTATTTGTGCTACTTTTTTCAATTTAATGAAACAATTTAAATCAAGCTTCCTTGTGATGTGTAAATTCTTAACAACAATATTACCCCATTGTAAAAATGCAATGAGCGCAAACATTTAGGCAAGATAAATGTAATAATTTTGTTTGGAAAAAATGGCAACAAAAAAAAAAAAAAAAATGCTCCCTGGATCTGAATGACACCTATGCTTCGTAACAGAATCATCTAAGGGGGGATTTCCCCCCCATTTTCCAAAACGAAATTCAGGCCCTGTATATATATATATATACACTATAGAATTGGTTCAAAGTTAGAGTTGGAAACCTCTTGAAAAAAATGATCTTTTTCCACAAATTTTGTATGCATGCAAATTGTATAATATCCAAGGTAAACATTTCTAGTAATTGTGTAGTTAATTCTCATACTGTATTTTCAGAAAGTCTTGGAATATGTATCCTCTCCCCAAATTTGTCACTATAAAACACTAAAAAAAAGTTACAATTACAACAACCATTTCAATTTTACTAATATTTCAAGTGTAATCTTTCTTTATAAAAAGTATATATTTTATCATACATATTTCAAAGGTAAGGATTCATTAGTTTGTGGAACAAACACTATAATAACATCTTAGTTGATAATTCAATATACCTACTTTATTTTTGACAAAACATCCCATAGGCTACTATATATATTTAACATATGAGCAGAAATTGGCGATTTGATGTGGAAGTAGTCTTTTTTTTACAGTAAAACCTAATCAACGAAATCTTGTCTAAACATTCATATTTAGTCTATATTAACATATCGTGTGTATGATATATTAGTATATAAATGTTAATTTGCAGTTTGTTGCTTATACAAAGACATTTTATTTCAACATATTTCAGTCTATTTTTACTCATCTCAGTAGGCTATATCAATATAGTTTGGTCAAAGCTAAACTAGCAGATGTGTTCATGTAAAAATAACATGTTTACTAATGTAGGTGCGAGTGTGAATGAACGGCACGCGCTGTACAGCTGTAGTAAACAACAGCGCACGTTGTGCCGTTCATTCATTCATTCACACACAGACATGTGATTCATATTTAAACAGTCTTTTGCAGTTTACAGACACTATTCCATATTGCGATTAGAACAAAGCACTTAAAGGTGCTCTAAGCGATGTCATGTGTTTTTTAGGCCAAAACATTTTTTGTCACATACAGCAAACATCTCCTCACTATCCGCTGGCTGCCTGTCCCCTGAACACACTGTAAAGAAACGCGATCTCTGTAGACAGCCCATGCTTCACAAACAGCACCAAAAACAAACTGCAGCGACCCGCTCCCCAAAACATAACAAACTGTTCCAGCCAATGACCGACAAGAAGGGTTTGGGGGTGTGGTTTGGGGGGTTAGTGTGCGGATGAGGAGGAGGGAGGGTCTAGCTAGCCTCCGTTTTGTTTGACAATAGTTCGAACGTCAACAAGAAGTGACGTCACCCAGGATCGCTTAGAGAACCTTTAAGAATAAATAACTTGCTTTCACATCAGCTTGATTCGTTGCTCCTCGAAATGAAACTACCAGCACTTCTGAGGTAAGTTTTTCCAGGATTATTAGATAGTATTATTCCTCACAGTTTAGCAAGACGATGTAAAGTAAATGATTCGTATTAAACTTGATGTGTTTTATCCAGCTTTTGTGGGCGTTGACACGTCTGCGTGGCTTGCCTCAGATTATTTGCGTTTGAATAGTGGGCGTGGTCACATTAACACTGAATGAGCTATAATGAGCTGAAAAGAAAACGACTGACATCTCTCTCTCTTTTCGTACAGATTACATAAACTGAGAATATTTGATTTTTATAAAAATTACTTCATTTAAAAGAAGATAATTCAAGCTTCATGCCTGTGTGCCTGTATTCCTGCGTGACTGAGTATTCGCTGAGTTAGTTCAATTTCGGACGCGTTTCAGAATGGACTTCACTGACAGAGAGAACGCAGAACTCGCATCATGTTTTTTTTTGTTTTTTTTGGCGAAAAGCACAACACTTTGTTTTTATTGTAAGTATGCACAAAAAAATAGACACTTAACAGGATCTAATGATGTACAACACTTATATGTAAGATAAAAATCAACAGAGTATTTTGAGTCTCATTTGCACTGATAAGAAAAAAAGTGAGCCCGTCGCACAGGCGCGATAGCCAACCCCAGAGAGTTAAGAATAAAGAACTTACCATTCACAATTCTCAGCTGGATCCGTTGCTCCTCAAAGTGAAACTAAACCGGCACTTCTGAGGTAAATTTCCCAGGATTATTATTACAATAGTATTATTCCTCACAGCGTAGCAAGTCGACGTAGAGTACATTAAGCTGATTAAACTTGATGTGTTTTATCGAGTTGATGTGGGCGTTCACAGGTTTGCATGGATTGCCTCAGATCATTTGCGTTTGAATAGAGCGCTCTTCATGGACATGTTCACATTAGCAGATAATGAGCTCCGAGAACGATAATGAGAACGACTGACATCTCTCTCTTTTCATACAGATTACATGAACAGAATATTTGTATTTTATATAAATTAATTCATTTAAAAGAAGATAATTCAAGCTTCATAAAGACATATCTCTCTTGCCTGTGTGACGGACTATTCATTGAGTTACAGTTCATTTTTGGAAGGCAGAACTTGCATCATGTTTATTTTTCCTTATTTGGCGAAAAGCACAACACTTTGTTTTTATTGTGAGTATACACAAAAGAAAATAGACACTTAACAGGATCGAATGATGTACAACACTCACCGTAAAACTTCAAATAGTAGCCTGGGCTTTTATTTTCCCAAATCGTCGAACTGCACCGGCTTGTATTTGAGACAGGCGTCTATATGAGACAGGCCTTTATAATTGAGTGTTGAGATGTTGTTCATTCAGTGTAGGCCTAGAGTCTCTAATCTCAAAAAATCCCCAAATGCTCCACGTGAAACTTCCGACCTTTTACTATCGCGTCAACTGATTTTGATTAATATGCGCGAGGGAGAGAGAGCCACTTGAACGTGCCCAAGTTCAAGCTCGTGTTGTTTGAAGACGTGAGAGTGTGCGCGCGGCCGGAGCGCTCTCTCTGCTCGTAACGCGCCCTGTCAAGCGCAGCAGTGATTCTATTCTACATCCCTCACCGATCAAAAAAGGCTTTGGCGGGACAAGTATTTGCGTTGGCGGCCGCCAAAAAGCGGACGATCTGATGGTTTTAGAAGATTAAATACAACCCGAAACTAAAAAACAGACCCGGCCTCTATTTGAGACCGGCCTTTATTTACCCAAACCTGCAGCCACACCAGGCGTGTAAAAGAGACAGGCGTCTATTTGGGACTCAGCTATTATTTGAAGTTTTATGGTATATGTAAGATCAAAATCAACAGTGTATTTTGAGTCTCTTTTGCACTGATAAGAAAAAAAGCGAGCTGGTATCGCCGACGCGACAGCCGGCCCCAGGCGGTTAAAGGACAAAATCTAACCGCTAATGCCACATATAGACAAACCACGCAGAGGCAACGGCTACTAAGCCACACTGAACCTATGCACCGAAGGGCCATGGTGCCAACCATAGGCATCTTTTTAACCCTCTGGGCCTCTTCGTCCGAAAATGACCGAAAACTTTTACGTTTTGAATTGTAAATTTTTTTTGCTTCATCGGATGGGGGTGAAAATTGGTGACTTTTGTTGTATTACCTATATGAACACACAAAAAAATCAAGGAGATGATTCTGATATGTTAAAGGGTCGTACAAAAAATAGTCACACTTAGCTTCCTCCCGGTCAAAAATGACCATCATAGAAAATGAATGGGAAATACGAAAAAATAGGAAAACTCAGAGAAACTTTTGGTGGTACAAGCTACAGATCAGCCACTGTGCAGAAAAAAAGTGTACAGCAATGAAGGGGTGACACTCTAAAACATCAAGAGTGCAAATAAGACCCTCCACCCCACACACACACACACACACACACACACACACACCCACACACACACACACATACACAGATAAACTGGCAAGACTGCAACAGCAAAATTGTAGAATATGCTAAATAAAATCAATAAAAAATACCAATTTATTGCAAAATGTCCGGATAAAGTGTTTTGAATTATCACTAACCATCCCTTATTTTGTTCAATTATTTGAATGATCAAATACTGAGTAACAAAAATGTTTGCATTGTGTTCCCTTTCTAACCAAATGCTATAGTTTGATTGTAATCATAATGCAAAACCTGATACTTATCTAAAAAAAAATTGTTAAAAAATAAAGAAGTAGTCTTTTAGAATATCTAATTATATATCTAAATAAATAAAAAAATGAATAAGATAGAGAAATCATGTCTTAAACAACAAAATGAATCAAAAAGCCTTTCTATGTATTTATATAGGAAGCTATAGGCAGCCTACAGGCTGGTGCAGGACATTGCACACATGTAACTATTTTTTAAAGCAACTAGATGGCGCTCTTCTACTTGAACATTTTCTTTTTTTAGGCTGGCACTCTATTTTGATGTGAAATGTTGCATTTATTGAAAAAAAAATTAAATATATGTAAAATAAAAATATATAATAATAATTATAAAGGTTTATTCGGTTACTAAACATAAAACAGAATATATACAACAAATTCATTACAAACAAAGAAGGTAACCGAACAGGTGTAGGCTGAAGCCATGGCTTATTACGCCTACCCTATTTACATCATATACATCAACATCTACCCATCAAAATTTGAACATAAACAATATACATGTATAAACATATGCAAACATACACTCATTCCTATACACATACTGCATACTCATATACATACATATATACATACATACAAACCTCTGCACTTGATTACAAATATTTATTTATTACTTATATTATTGAAATCTAAACACAACAATTATACATAAACTTATCTTGGGCAATTTTTCTTAAGCATCCGAATATTTGTCAAAAATTAAGATTTTAAACTGTTTTTTAAAGTAATGAATGGAATTACTCCTCTTAATATCATCAGTGAGACCATTCCACAAGTCGACCCCTTTTACCGAGATGGTGTTCATTTTAAAGTTTGTTCTGACCATCTGTTTTTTAAACATGTTCTCTCCTCTTAAGTTATATTTCTGTTCCCTGTTTTCAAACAAACATAGAATATTTTCAGGCACTATTTTCCTATTAACTTTGAACATAAAAACGGCAGTATTCAGACTGACTAAATCAGAAAATTTGATTGCTTTAAATTTACAGAATATAGCATTTGTCGGTTCATTATACGGTGAATGATTGACTATCCTTATAGCTTTTTTTTTGTAAAATAAAAATGGGTTTTGTGTTTGTGGTGTAGGCATGCCCCCATATTTCAACACAGTAAGAAAAATATGGAACAATAAGAGAACAATACAGAATATACAAAGACGGCGTATTTAAAAAATACTTGGTTTTATGTAATATAGCTATTGTTTTAGACAGTTTTGATTGAACATGAGCGATGTGAGGTTTCCAGGATAGTTTATGGTCTAATATTATTCCAAGAAATTTGTTTTCATTTCAATATATATTAATTCTAATGGAAAAAATAGCTCATAAAAATTATACAATAATGCAAAGTATCATAAAAAACTATAAAAATTCTAAATAATAATTAGAAAATATTATAGAACAAAAATATATTTGATTGGTTATCCTGGGAAAAAATAAAGTTAAATTTTAAGGCTTCGTCCGTTTTTGACCGGGCTTAAGCTAAGTGTAACCCATTTACGAAGAAGCCCAGAGGGCAACAATATGCCACTAGGCCGCTAATGCTACACAGAGACAAACCACTCATTGACAAGGTAGCCCACATAGAACCAATGCCATAACTGGCAACAAGACCACGGGACAAGGCCACATTAGGCTAGACGGTCACAAGCTACAGATCAGCACACAGAACATATAATGAGGCCACGAGGGCCATGATACCATGAGCCCACACTGAGACAAGGTCACACAGAGACAACGGCCACTAGGCCACACAGAACCGAGGCCGTTAAGGGCCACAAGGCCACGTTAGGCCACACACAGGACAAGGCAACATTGTGCCACAAGGCCATGAGACCCACACAGAGACAAGGCCCGCTGGGCCACAAAGCTGCTAATGCCACACAGATACAAGGCCAACGAGACGAAGCCACTAGGCCACACAGAACCAATGCCATAACTGTCCACAAGACCACGGGACAAGGCCACATTAGGCTACATGGTCACAGTAGACCACACTGAACATACACTCACCTAAAGGATTATTAGGAACACCATACTAATACTGTGTTTGACCCCCTTTCGCCTTCAGAACTGCCTTAATTCTACGTGGCATTGATTCAACAAGGTGCGGAAAGCATTCTTTAGAAATCTTGGCCCATATTGATAGGATAGCATCTTGCAGTTGATGGAGATTTTTGGGATGCACATCCAGGGCACGAAGCTCCCGTTCCACCACATCCCAAAGATGCTCTATTGGGTTGAGATCTGGTGAATGTGGGGGCCATTTTAGTACAGTGAACTCATTGTCATGTTCAAGAAACCAATTTGAAATGATTTAAGCTTTGTGACATGGTGCATTATCCTGCTGGAAGTAGCCATCAGAGGATGGGTACATGGTGGCCATAAAGGGATGGACATAGTCAGAAACAATGCTCAGGTAGGCCGTGGCATTTAAACGATGCCCAATTGGCACTAAGGGGCCTAAAGTGTGCCAAGAAAACATCCCCCACACCATTACACCACCACCACCAGCCTGAACAGTGGTAACAAGGCATGATGGATCCATGTTCTCATTCTGTTTACGCCAAATTCTGACTCTACCATCTGAATGTCTCAACAGAAATCGAGACTCATCAGACCAGGCAACATTTTTCCAGTCTTCAACTGTCCAATTTTGGTGAGCTCTTGCAAATTGGAGCCTCTTTTTCCTATTTGTAGTGGAGATGAGTGATACCCGGTGGGGTCTTCTGCTGTTGTAGCCCATCCGCCTCAAGGTTGTGCGTGTTGTGGCTTCACAAATGCTTTGCTGCATACCTCGGTTGTAACGAGTGGTTATTTCAGTCAAAGTTGCTCTTCTATCAGCTTGAATCAGTCAGCCCATTCTCCTCTGACCTCTAGCATCAACAAGGCATTTTCGCCCACAGGACTGCCGCATACTGGATGTTTTTCCCTTTTCACACCATTCTTTGTAAACCCTAGAAATGGTTGCGCGTGAAAATCCCAGTAACTGAGCAGATTGTGAAATACTCAGACCGGCCCGTCTGGCACCAACAACCATCCCACGCTCAAAATTGCTTAAATCACCTTTCTTTCCCATTCTGACATTCAGTTTGGAGTTCAGGAGATTGTCTTGACCAGGACCACACCCCTAAATGCATTGAAGCAACTGCCATGTGATTGGTTGATTAGATAATTGCATTAATGAGAAATTGAACAGGTGTTCCTAATAATCCTCTAGGTGAGTGTATATCATGCTCTTGCATTAGACCACACGAAACATATATCATATATCATACTCTTGCATTATCATCTTTTTTTTTCACCATGAAGACCACACGGGAAAAGACCACAACGGCTACTACTGCCACATGGAGACAAGGCCACGCTGAGACAAGGCCATTAGGCCACACATAGAAGATGACACAATAGCCATTTATATAATGCAGTCTAGAGACTATTGACAGGATAATGAGAAAAAGAGAGCATAACACCACCACCAGCAGTTGCATAGGTATTTACTTGATTTGTTTACTGGAGAGCTTGCTGAGGTTCGAGAATGTTTTTTTGAATCAGGTCTTATTTATAATTCGAATGCCGAGGAAGTCTATCTGCCCATGATCTTAATAGCTGACGTAGAGATTCCTCGTTCAGCTGCTGTAGTAGCTGCCCCAATTCTGAAGGATTATTAGAAGCTTTTTGGAAGGAAGAGAAGCTTGCATTAGAACTGTGTTGAGGGAAATTCCTAGGAATTCTAACGAAGTAGAAGGGCCCATGGTTCCCTTTCAAGGGAACTCGAGCTGCGTTTGAGACGCGGTGGGAACGCTCTGCGTGATTGCGTCATGAAGCACGTGTAAAATCAGTCCAATGGAAGCCCAATACGTCATAGGTGACGTCATAGACCAGGAAACTATAAAGCACCCCTGAAAACAGACCGCGACAGCTTCTGTTGTCTTCAGCAAGCGCTCTCTGTGATTCTGTCCTTGTCTATTTATTGTTGTTTGTCAAGCCCAATATATATCACTATCTATCATTATGGCGAGCAAGCAAGATTATAGACGTTGTGTTGTTCCCTGCCCTCGTTACATCACGGGTGGGGACACACATCAGCTTTTTGTTGCTGTTTGGGAGTGGAGCATGCCAACAGTCAGTTCTCGAGGGAGCTGACTGTGAGCATTGCGAGAAGCTGTCCGTGAGGACGCTCCGCTCCCGCCGGGCGTTCTTCGAGGAGGACGGTTCGGTTCGCGTTCCCCGCGCGGGTCTCTCTGTTGCCGAGGCACGGAGACGGCTCGCATTTCGGGGTTCGCAAACGGATCTGACAGCGGGGGTTGGGACGGGCTCCGCCCTTTCTCAGCTTTCACATGCCAGATCTAGTGTGCTGCGATTTCCAGTTCCGAGGAATTGGTATCGTTAGTGTTTTGTTTAAAAAGAAAGAGAACAAAACAAATACAAATCTTTATAAAAAGGCAGATGTTTGAGTTTTCAATGAATAAATAAGTCAGCTCATAACTCTGCTGAATAAAGAGGAGCTTTTTAAAAAAAGGAGGTTTTATCTAGTGCTATTGCCAGTTAAATATTTACTTACTCAGCTGAACAATATGAGATTGAAAATAAAGTAGAGTTTGTTAGATGAACTATCTTAAAACAGGAAAACTCTGTATCTCAGCCTCCTCGTCGGGGACTGCGGTTTTTTCCCTATCTCCACACTGAGGTGTCGAGATCGTGGAATAAACCGGTTTGTATTTTATGTGTTTAATCCCCAGATGACTAAATAGTAATGTTTGGGTATTAAGTATCATAGTATGACAGTGCCTCGGGTTAAAGAGACGCTTGCGAGCTTTCTCATCGTTATTAACCCCGACGTTACCCACCAGCCATCTTAATAATGAATAAATTTTTATTAGGCAGCGCTGGTGGGTAAAGTATATAAGGACATGGATGAATGTGAGGGGCGACTCTCTGAGGAGGGTCACAGCGCTGCCACTTCTATCGGGAGAGATCCTCTTATTACTCGTTTTCTCCGTGGTACACTGAGGTTGAGACCTGCACTGCACTCTAGAGCACCGGCTTGGGATTTGGCCATTGTACTTGAGGGTCTGGCTTCGGCTCCTTTCGAGCTCATTGAAGAGGTTTCAGAGGAATTCCTCACTCTAAACTTTATTTCTCCTTGCTATTTCGTCTATCAAGAGATTTGGAGATTTGCATGCCCTGTCGGTTGCTCCATGTTTGGAATTTGCACCTGGTATGGTGAAGGCATTTCTCTACCCTAGACCGGGTTATATTCCTAAGGTCCCAGTTAATGTTGGGGGCCCAATAGTGCTGCAGGCCTTTTATCCTCCACCTTTTAACACCCCAGATCAGGAACAACTGAACCTGTTATGTCCAGTTTGGGCATTAGATGCCTACGTTCACAGGGCTGCCCTGTGGCGTAAGTCTGAACAGTTATTTGTCTGCTTTGGGTCACTCAGGAGAGGGTGCCCTGCATCTAAACAGGTGATGAGCAAATGGATAGTCGAGGCTATATCATTGGCTTATGAAGCGGCCGGTCAGCCTTCACCTATGGCTGTACGGGCCCATTCTACAAGGAGTATGGCGGCCTCTACGGCCTTAATTTCGGGTGTTTCCCTTCCTGATATTTGTAATGCGGCAGGATGGTCCTCTCCGCATACATTTGTCAGGTTTTATGACCTTGACCTCTCCACTCCAGGGGTGAGGTTGCTTGCTTCTTAGTGTGCGCAGGACTTCACACAGAACGGGCATTTGTCACTATGGCATAGTGGGTATGGGGTTCCCACCGCGTCTCAAACGCAGCTCGAGTTCCCTTGAAAGGGAACGTCTCAGGTTACGTATGTAACCCTGGTTCCCTGATAGGGAACGAGACGCTGCGTTCGTCTGCCATACTTCCTGCATCCCCTGATCGACTTGCTTCAGACTTTTCAGAAGCTGTCGCGGTCTGTTTTCAGGGGTGCTATATAGTTTCCTGGTCTATGACGTCACCTATGACGTATCGGGCTTCCATTGGACTGATTTTACACGTGCTTCATGACGCAATCACGCAGAGCGTTCCCACCGCGTCTCAAACGCAGTGTCTCGTTCCCTATCAGGGAACCAGTGTTACATTCGTAACCTGAGACGTTTTCTCAGCGGAGAGGGGAACGTCACAAAAAATCTGTATGAGTATGTCGAGAATTGAAGATTGGGAAGATGGAAAATCGATCAGCAGACAATCGTTGAGCAAATGGAAGACGAATGGAAGCTTGCAGACGTTCAGCAGGATCCAACACAGAGCTTCAGAAAGGCTATTTAAAATATGGGGGCTACTTCTGCACCAGAATCTGCCCATGCAGGCCTTACTGCAAAATAGAATTTTGAATTCCATTTAACTCCGAAAAGTGGCCAGTCAGAAGGGTGGATTGGCATCGTTTTAAAAGTGTCAGTGATATCAGCTTTAGCTAGCCAAGCACCTTGACCGGCTATCTTAATTAGATGGATAGCATTGTTTACCGAGGTGTAATGTAAAGAGAAGGGTGTTAGAGGTATACATTTGTTAATGCTAGCTGTAGTGACAGAATGTGGATAAGACATGTCAAAAATGAGACTTTTTTTTACCGGAGTATTTCCGCGTTGCAACATCGATGGAATTGATGCGAAAAGGCGAAAAAGGAGGGGAAGCAAAAGGGCCAAGGACATATCCTTTATTGACCTCTTTTTCTAGCAGATTAGTGACCACTTCTGGTTCAGTTATAGCTGATTGCAAATTCTTAGCTATTAAAGAGGTGGTGAGATGGGAAAGGATGCCCACCCGAAACCCTTGAGACAAACCGGTGATTAAATGATCGACAAAAGTCGGATCAGGGAGACAAGAGAGGTAGCTTGATAGATGGGAAACATTAATGGGAGTTGAAGAGTGTCTTTTCAGAATTTTTTCCGGTATTGGGCTTTTCCTCGGATTGCAGGTTTTTACCGGTGTGGGCAAACCGATTTTGGGTGCAGATCCTTGCAAAAGCTGCAGATGTGATCAAATTTACATTGAGGAAAAGAACAAACAGATTTATTAAAATTAACACAAGGAATAACACCTGTAGCGTTTATACGCCCGTATAAATATAACTAATTATTATTCATAACGGATTATGATCAATAATTAATAATTCGATTATTTTCAGAATTTACTGTAGCAGAATCAATAGTATGATCATTTTATCAGTTCATCCAATGAACGGAAAGCACAAACAATTCCTAATTCTAGGAAATATAATATCTTCTTGGCCAAAAAAGACTAATTCCCAGCTAACAGCTAAATTAAGAAATAAATCAAGGGTAAAAGCATATGTAGCTTAGATCGCAGTTCAAGACAATAAATTCGTAAGCACATAACACAAGTAATGCTTCTCTTTTCAAATACAAACACTACTTTATTGATTATAAGCCTATGACTAACACATAAAACTAATATCTAACACACACACACACACACACATTCATACGAGTTGCAGAAAGAAAGCGAGTGAGGAAGAATGGGTTTTAGGAGTCAGATGGTGAGATCCCAAGTTTCTATATGCACTTAAAAGACATGACCTGAATGAACCATCAATCATCGATTTAACCCTTCTATCGTTTCTTAGGCAGGTTATTAAATTTTATATTAATGCACCAGTTCAGTTAAGAGTCTGAAGGCTACTTGCTTGTCTTCGGTTTGCTTTGGGGATTCCCTTTTGTCGGTGTAAAGGGGTTTCCCGGGTCCGTTGCTTGGCTGGCGGTCTCCTCGTGCCTGCTAGATCTTGGGCAGCCAATCACGTGGTGTGTTGGCGGATGGATGAAAGTCTTTGAAGTTGGAAGCGCGTTGCAGTCGAAACGTTTAAACGAAACTTTGCAGCAAAACTTAACTTAGAACCGAGACTTTTAACGGAAAAGAAAACAAAGGAAAAGAAAGGAAAGTGAGACGAGTTAGATGGCTTGATGAAGCTGTTGTTTAACCCATGTTCTTCTGATCTTAATTTGGGTTCTTTGTCTTCGTTCGTCAACATGGTTACTTATCTCATAATTTTTTTTTTTTAAGCTCTGTTCGGGTCTAGGATTTTAAACTCAAAGTTTGTCCAACCTCCCGGATGGGTTCTGGCCAATTAGACACTGGCTTAATTTAGGAGGTGGCCCTATTTTCTTCTTATCGTAAATCATGGGTTATCTGTGATCTCCTTGTTCTCCAGCACTAGCAGAGAGAGCAATAGACCACAGTTTAGACATTATTACTATTATACGAATACAAAACATTTTACACAGATTTCAAATCAAACTATGTTTTTGAATTAAAAATACGATCCTGCTGACAGGAAAGACGGCACACTTTCATTCACACACCTAATATTTATAACAATTATGAATTGTATGGCATCTAAGCATATGAGACACACACATATATTGTAGGAACAACATATAATTGTGTAGTTGCATGATGTTTGATTATAAGTCCATCGAGAATTGTTCTGGGATGAGTTTTATGGATTTTGATATGTAAAGTGTTTTAGCGTGTAAAGTTTGTGGGGTTTAAGCCATTCCGGTCTGAAGTCAGGGATAGTTCATGCTGAAGGCTGTTTTTGTTCATCTCTCATGGGACCTTGGTCCTATGAAAGACGTAGTCTGTTAGTCGCAGGGGTCAGGTGACTTCTTGTTAGGGCCTCTTGTTTCACCATTTCTGAACAGATCTGTCTTGCCAAATTATAAAACATTGACAACGTTCTTCCTTTAGTTAAACAATAAAAGGTCTTTTTGATTGCAGACTCTCTGGGTGTGGTGAGTTGAATCTGGAATGCGAAGCCTCTTTCGTGTGATTATGTATGAAAGCTTCAATTGTGTTTGGTTCATTCTCATAGTTGCTACACACCTTTGGGATCTGTGACAGAACATTTCCTGCTGTCATATGGAAGCCTTACATTTTCAGCACCACGGACAGTGTACGGCGCTTGACTAGCGAATGCTTTCGGGCAAAAAGGAGCCAGATGTCCTTTGATTGAAGTCTGCCATCAAGGCTAAATAAAGATCCACTCTTCCCTCTGATCTGGAAAAACCTGAAAAATTCTGAAAGCAATAACGAATTCTGCGAATGAAAGATTTCGGTGTAATCTCGGATCGGAAGTTTAAAGAAGGACTACCACGTCACCACAGTCAACCGTTTCAGCTGCAGGCGAGGGAAGCAGAAGTTAAGCCAAGTTAATATCCTCACCTTGGATGATGTTCATTCTAATATGGGGGGACACCGTAGCAGCGGCTGGTGAAAAAAAACGGCGAAAGACTGAGCTGGGGCTGCTGTAGAAAGGTTGCAAGATGAAGTTTCGAGTGGAGCGGAAACATCCTGGAATGGTGTCTGTGCCGTTGTTGAAAAGTTGGCAGGGTTGACGAAGTTTAAGGCATGCTCGAGGGATCGCTTAATCCAGCAGGAGGACGAAACTGAGGGGTTGCTGAGAAGTTGATAGCTGGATTCGGGCTGTTGTTGGAGTTAGCAAAGGATAATTAAAATTTTGACATCTTCGATTCGAGAACTTTGACAGTTTGGGAGAGGCTTTGAACTGCTTGCAGAAGTTGAGTGTTAACTCCAGCAGGCTCGGATGTATCCAGAGAAGTAGGTGCCCCTGCATGCAGCGTGGTTCTTTTTGCAGGATGAGGTGATGATGATTTGACAGTTCTCTTTCTGCCGGCTTGTTTTGTCTGGCCAGACGCAGAAAAGGTTGCACGACTTGTAGTGACGGACTCGGGTGGATTACCCAACGTAGTTTGGGCCAGAAGAAGTAAATCCTCTCTGGACAGGCCTTGGCTGATGGGAATACCGGCTGCCTCCAGAGTGCTGATTATATCTTCTGAAGACCACGTTGCCCATAACGAGTCACGGCATTAAAGGTGCGTACTGCGCCGTGTTGGAAGAGAAAAGGGGGGAACGAATTCGTCATCAGAGTAGACGCAGACAAGTGGCGTATCGTTAGACATGGCGGTTAGCAGCTGAGCACGAGCAGTAATTGTTGCGTCAGCATCAACATGTGTAAGTGCCGATCTTTTATATACAGTAGCAAGTATTAGGACATGATTGGATAGATGTGAAGGTAATAAGTGATATAGTAATTAAATCTTCCAGGCAGAACTTATGCTAAAGCTTTAATTTCAAAAAGTCTAATATTTTGGTGTTCTTCTTCATTTATGTATTTATTTCAAGAGACGGCGTCCAAGCCTCCCGACACGCCCGCCGTCACCGCCGCCTCCGCAGACATCCGTTTCAGACGGGCCTTCTGAGTCTCCCGAGGTCGACGCGGCCTGCTTTCCCCGGAGGGAGGCCGCGTCTAGAGTCGACGCGCAGAGCGGGGAGGAGCAAGCTGCCCAAAGCGGTCTTTCGACCGGGCAGAGGCCGTCCCCAGGCGCGTCCGAAGTTCCAATCCACCAGGCGACCCCTCGAAGCGACGGCCCGGAGGAGGGGGTGCGCTCCTCCCGGGCCCGAGGCAGCGCCTCAGACTCGGGCGCGGTCGAATCGGTCGCATCGACGGAGCACCCGTCGGTGCGAAGACGGTCCTAAAACGGACCTTCGGGGTTTTGTCGAGGAGGGGACAAGCGCCCCGCTCGGACAAGGTAACGGACTTCCGTAAAAACGGGCGCCTCCGAGTTGCCCGGGGCCCGGAGGAGAGCACCCCCTCCTCCGGGCCGTCGCTGCTAGGGGTCGCCTGGTCGATTGGAACTTTGGACGTGCCTGGGGACGGCCAGCATCTGCGAACTCAAACATGTGTAAGTGCCGATCTTTTATATAAAGTAGCAAGTATTAGGACATGATTGGATAGATGTGAAGGTAATAAGTGATATAGTAATCAAGTCTTCCAGGCAGAACTTATGCTAAAGCTTTAATTTCAAAAAGTCTAATATTTTGGTGTTCTTCTTCATTTATGTATTTATTTCAAGAGATGGGATACGTTTTTTTTGCAAAAATCAAAAACCTCTTGTTGAGTTGACACTGCCCAGTTGTCTTTCTCTTTGGGGTCATTTTGACCCCACTGGACTATTTCTTTGATTTTTTTAAAATGTTCCCTTCATCTCAGGACCATGAAACTCTGTGGCTTTTCCTACATAATCTATCTAAACATGCACAAAAAAACTGGGTTCGATTCGGTTGTTCTAAAGGTGTGTAATTTTTTTTTTACCATTTAAGGTGTTTGGGGTCAAAATGACCCCAATTGAAAATGAAGGGGAAAATGAAAAAAATGACTTTTTTTATTTTGTTTGTCAAAAAAATAAAAGTAAATCCATTATAAATCTGAAATGTTCTACATATAAACCAAGGTCTGGTCCTAGAGCATAAATAGAAAGTAGAACAAACTTTCTATCTCATACACACACACAGACACACACACACAAACACACACATGTCATGACTGCAACAGAGAGGATTTTTACAGAAATTGGCAAATAAAATAAACAAAACTGGCATAAATAAATAAAAAAAATACATTTAAATCAAGGCCTGGTCCTAGAGCATAAACACAAAGTGGAACGAGCTTTCTATCTCACACACACACACACAGCCACACACACACACAAACACACACATGTATGCATATGTATGTATCCTGTTCATTACAGTTTATTGGTGCTGTTGTTTGGTATTATATTGGTTTATTTACTTGGTTTATTTAATTTATTTTGTTCTAAAATCTCTTGTTCTAAAAAAATAAATAATTGTTGATAAATAATTATCTGAAATAAATAGTGTTTGATTACAGTCATGTCATAGTGCTGAGTTGTAATGTTTATGCAAATGTATGTATAATAATTTGCAAAAACAAATAATTCAAAATATATCAGACAACAACAACAAACTCTAACTTTGACATATATATTTTGTGAATTGCATAAACTATTTTTATCATATATATCAAGTATATCAAACCGTTTAGACCGGTTTAGACAAATGAGTGAAAATGAATGAGTCTCTATGGACCTCTATTGGACAGATGTGGTCATTGCACTTTAATTTCTTAACTATAAGAAAAACAGTTTTTCGACTAACCACCAGATGGTAGTATTTTATCCCTAACACATAGAGCAATGTCCAACAACTATTTAGATTTAATTATCATCATCATTAAAGTGATTTTTTCTTTAAAAAACCATTTTCATGTGCCAATTTATGGCCTAGTTATGTAATTGTGCAGTAAATATGTAAAAAAACTAAACATTTCCAAAAAAACACAGCATTATTGTATAGTTGAGGAGTGAATAAAAAAATGATATATAGTTTTCCAAATAAAACATTTATATTTCCGTATGCAATCACTCTTTAAAAGTTTGGGGTCAATATGACCCCAAAGACATTTTGTGTTGTCTCTGTGAAAGTTTTGTATTAATTGTATCTTAATTTTAACCAACGTTTCATCAACCAATTGCCTGTATTTAATAAATAAGAAGTAAATATGTTTGAATAAGAAAAAAAAAACTTGTGGCTTTTAACTCTGGTTTCTCTAGCTATTTGAGTAGCTAAATGAAAACATAATACATTTACATTTAAATGTGAATTTGCCGTCCACCACCGAACTCTCGGCCGCCCCCTTTTAAAAAAAAAAATTAAAATGCTCTCGTCACCAGCGCAATGACTTATGGGGTAGGATAGGCCGCTTAGGATCCATTTATGTAAGACAGTAATATGTTTATCATAAAATTATTTATGAATGTTTTATTTTTATATAACCTAACCTTTTACAGTTTTGGAAATGTGTTTGTGTTATATGTCTTTTTTTATATGTGAAGTCTTTTTGTTTTTGTTTTGCTTATTCTATTATACTGAGCTTTTTCCTCCCAAAAATGGACTTTAAAGATACAAGTAGCCTAAATGTAGTTTTTTTTTAGAAAATCCAAGAAATTAGGCTATCCATTTTAAAAAATGAGCTTTAAACAATGCAATGCATCCCGCAACTAACAGGAGGCCTGGTTGAATCATGCGGCACAGACTGGGGGAGGGGCCACAAATCCGTGAGTACGCATTACAAACCCGTGAGTTCGGATTGCGAAAGCGTGGGCACGGTTTATGAATTTGTGGGTACAGATTGCAAAAACTGAAGGCACGGATTAGGAACTCGTGGGTACGGTTTATTAATCTGTGGGCACGAATTGTTAAACCGAGGGAACAGTTTATAAACTGAGGGGACGGATTGCAAAACCGTCGCCACGGATTGTTTTTTTCCCCCCACTTCCCGGGCTCCATAATACGCAGATGTGTTTTGCCGCATACACATTACGTGTGTTTGTTTTTATTTATGCTGTATTATAATTTGCTGGGTCACCAAATAAGGACAGATTGAAATCACTGTAAATTAACACATCCTTCTTGACTCTTCAACCGAGTGTAATGGTATTTAAGGACCCTTTAACATTATGTGCTCAACATTAAATCTGTAACATGTAGCCAACATATATTGACGTATGGTCAAAAGACGTCCCAAGACGTCAGTTATATGACGTCTTGGGATGAGACTGCGCTGGAAGAATAGGGTTGTGCCGGTGAGGAAATTTTCCCATTGATTAGTTAACTTATGACAACACCAGTGTTATTTGTTAATCTCTTCTGTAGATTTTGATCTTTATAAGTTGTTATGATATATTGTTAATTAAAAAACAACAATAAAATAGTGCAATAATAAAAAAAATTGCCTCCGCTATATCGTCCCGTCAATCATTCTCGCGGGTCGCGGCTATGTACAGTTTCAGTAAAAAAGTATTTCCCCATCATCGGTACCCACCCTCAGCCGATTGGCATTACAGTATTTGCAATCACAATCCCGTGTCAAAACGGAGCGTATACTGTCTAAAAGAAAAGTTCTGACTGCTGACTGAACATGGTCAATGAGCATCTCCCGCTCACCGCTGTCAAGCGCAGCTTCACCAAACAGATTTAACTCCGCACAGCTAAATAAAACAGGCTGGTGGCAGATGTAAAGATTTCTGTGAAACGCGTAAAGTTGCACAGAAGAAAGCCCAATAGGACCTGCCCTGTACAGTTTAAGAATCGGTAGCCATGGTAGAGGACTATTATTTTGTTGAAAAGACCTGAGCGATGACTGATGACATCACATGCTCAGATTTGCGCTAGGGGGCGTCTCAGGACGACGTATTTTGAAGTCATTTTTTCGTTTTTTTTGCCTGTGAACTAAAAAACGGAAAAAATCAAGCCGAAATCTCGTTTTTTTGAAAAAACTAATAATTCGCAGTTTTCTCGTTTCTGCTTATTTCGTTTCAAATTGGAAAACAAACTATCAAAACGTACATGGATCTACCACCTGTCTGACTCCTGTTCCATCCGTGACAACAGCAATGACGTTCAGTTTTTTGTCTTGGTTTCTGATCGTTGTTGAAATGCTTAACCACTTGAGTTACTTGCTGCAGAGTTCTAATAAATTGGCTTGTAAATTTCATTGCATGGTCCACTGATGTGTGGAGGTGGGCTTAGACACCTGTCAAAACATCTCACAGATACTGTGTACAAGAAAGAATGGTTATGATAATTTTCAACAGATGTCAGGATAGCACTGACATATGGAACCTCGGTTACACCTGTTCTGCATTCAGTGCGATCACGGTTTGATTTCATGGAACAGGTTTGCTTCCAATAGACAGGCACCGTATTATGTGAGTAGGTGTCCTGTAGCAGCTGTTGATTCGTGAAATTATCATATGCCAAAATATTTCAGGAAATTTGTATCCATTAAAGAGAAAGATCTAGAAGAAACACTTTTCTGACCCAGGGGTCCTTAATATAAAAACACCTTAATATAAAAATGCTATAGCTTCTCTCAACAACACAATTTATATGTATTCAAAAGTTATCAAATATATATTTTTTATTAATAGTTAATTTAAAACAAACATTCAGTGTACATTAAGTTTCTTAGAAATTAAGAAATGCATGTTATGTTTGCTATTTTATTTATTTTTATTTTTTTACATTTAAGTGTACATGTTATATCTACTTTTATTTATTTGTTTATTTTTTAATAATAAAAATAAATGATATGCCGTATTTTCTTGGACCCCCTGTTGAAAATGCTATTATGATCATAAATTAAGTTTGAAAAGTCAAACTTTTAAAGTGGAAAAAAGAAAAAAAAAAGAATATGTTTTCGGTAAAGGAGATGGTTCCTCAACAGTAAATGGGACTTTTAGCCCGCAATCTCCTTCAATGGATTATGAGCTTTGCCTTATCAGTAGATTAAGACACCTTGAGGTGTAGAATTTTAATGAGGATGACGTTCTGTGTTCTGTCTGTCAGGGTAAAGCACTTGCAGGTTTAAAATAGCTCAACAGTCCCCACAACAGCAGATTTATCTCACAGCAAAGAAATATCTAACCATAAATCTCTGCCCTAGCAACAAAACTTTGAAACTTCAAATCCTTGTCCTATTTTTTGATGGAAGTTATTAAATATTTTACAATACAACCGAATCTTTACTTTCAGACATTGAGTAATTAACTATATTAACTATTACTATTAACAATTTTATTTACCTCCTTTCATGAACATTTGTGTTAGTGCTGTGAAGTGAAACCATTATCTGCATGTGGATTTGTTCCAATGACACTATTGCTTGTTTCTGTATCTCTTTGGACAGAACTGGATATGGACAGGGCTGAAAATATATCAGGGTAAATTATTTACACAACAACAATGTGCTAAAAACTGATTTTTTTTCTTTGTAATGATTAAAATGATCCCCGTTCACATGGATCGGCAAAAACGACTAAAAACGCTGTATTATGCTGCCAGGACAGAAGTTGGGATGTCACTTTGCAAACAAACATTACACGCCTATAGATTGAACATAACATTCATGTGCATGACGTCACCGTTTTCACAAATCCACATTTTTGTAGTTTACACCGAGACAATAACAGTATCATTTTCAAAAACATGCACTTTGAACCCCGTTCCCCTTTGAGGGAACTCGCGCTGCGCCTGGAAACACTGTTTGGGAACGCCCTGCGTGATTGCGTCTGATGCACTTGTGTCAACTAGTCCAATGGCGAGAGTGAGCGTCACGAGTGGATGTCGTCACGACCAGAAAAGGATAAAAGCACATCCGGTCTGACTGTCGCTGAAGGTGCTCTTGTTAGACAGAAGAGCACCTTCAGCTAGGGCTGGGCGATAAAACGATAACGATAATAGATCGCGATATAATTTTTACTCGATACAACGATATCAAGAGTTCGATACATGTTCGATAATGTTTATGCACAAAAAAAGCTGAACGAAACTCATTTGAACCGCGCGCCACACGGACCGTTTATCCGCTCGGCTCAAAGTCCAAACCGCAGCGCAGCGCACTGAGATCCAGTGAGATGCGCTTGAATTCAGTGAAGAACACAAAAGTCTCGGTGATTTAAACCAGTTTAAAGGCAGATGAAACAGCGCTGACAAACAGGAGAAACACTGTGATACAGTCAGAATCTGAATTGATACTGAATCCATTTACCATGGATACCATGTAACGTTACGTTAGCCTAGTAATATTAACTGCACCATGACATGTGGGATATACATATTTAATTGTATTATTAATGTAGTCAATGTATTAAAGGACTAATGGAATATAATTACAGTATTTAATAATGTATGTAGGCTACGGTTTTTCATACAAATACAAATTCCAAAAACCAAGTTACATTTTGCCATGATAGTGAGGTGCTATACTGTAGGCTATGCCTGGTTTTATCTGTGGTTATCATGATCTAAATGCATGATACTGGATGACCAATGGTTCATTTTAATAAAATTCAAACAGTCAGAATATTACATTTTACCAAAATTAAATTGAGTTCATTATTTTTTTAAACAGATGTTACTGTTTTTGCTAATGAACATAAATTTAGCTTAGTAAATCTGCATCCTAACTCAAGCTAATACTACTGTCAACTCACTGTCTAATATGCGTTTCGAGAAAAAACATATAGGCCTAATATTAATATTGCAGCCAGCACCGCAAACTGCTGAAGATACGTGCCATCAAAGTCAGGACACACAAACCTGTTTCAAGACAATATCCCCCATCAGCACATGCAGAAACTAAGAAATTAATTTTTCTATTAAGATATTTATTTTGTTAAGGAAAAACGGCATCTTTGAATGTTCTACCTGAAATTTGTGAAATGTCCACCTGTTTGTCATGATATGTTCTGACAATAAAGAGTAGTTTAAAACCACAATTAACGCTCTGGTTTCTACAACTTTCACTTAGGAGCAAAAATCGGAAAAACTTAAATGAAATAAAAATTTGACATTTATCGTGATAAATATCGATATCGACTGATATAAAAAAAAATATATCGTGCTAATTTTTTTGGCCATTTCGCCCAGCCCTACCTTCAGCGACAGGATGCTCCACAAACAGACTGAGGAAGTCTTTTGTCCCTCAGGCGATACGGCTTTTTAACTCATCCCTTTGAGTAGGGCTTAATTTAATTTAATTTAATTCTGTCTTGTCTTGTCTGTTTTTAATTAATTGCTGCTACTGGAAACTTGAATTTCCTTAACGGATGAATAAAGTATCTATCTATCTATCTATCTATCTATCTATCTATCTATCTATCTATCTATCTATCTATCTATCTATCTATCTATCTATCTATCTATCTATCTATCTATCTATCTATCTATCTATCTATCTATCTATCTATCTATCTATCTAGGAAACAAAACTTTAGATTGTGTGTTCCTCCCTGCCCTTGTTTCATTACGGGTGGGGATACACACGATTTATGTGTTGTTTGTTTGGAACGGAGCATGATCTGTTAGCGCTCGAGGGCGCTGACTATGAGCATTGCGAGTTACTTTCGCTTTACTCGCTCCGTTCCCGCCTGTCACTCGAGGTTGTTCAGGCTCGCGTTCCTTGCTGTACCGGCCCCGTTGTTTGCCGAGGCAGAACGGAAGCTGGTATTGTGGGGACGGTGGTATACAATTTCCCGACGTGTATGTGTGCACTATTGAGTTTTTCCCCCCGCTAATGTTTACTTTAAAAAAAAAAAAAAAAAAAAAAGACTATGCAATAAGAATCGAGTGGCTGAGGCAATGCATAGACTAAAGAGTACATAGTGTATTGCAAGCTATGCATTTATGATTATTTTATTGTATGTTGAAACTATTTTAATATAGTTCAGCCTTTCATCCAGACTATTGACTTGTCTGGTTGATCTTTTACTATGTTTAATTTTGAGGAATTGAATAAATTGGCTGCATTTAATTGAGGAATTAAATGATGAATGCTTATCTGACTTTCAGTAGTTAGATTCATGTATAATTTCAGCCTTTCATCCAGACCGTTTTAGCTTGTCTGGTTGTTCTGTTGCTGTGTTTAATTTTGAGGAATTAAATGATGTATGCGTATATGACTTTCAGTAATTAGATTCATGTATTAGGTCAGCCTTTTATCCAAACAGTGTTGCCTTATCTGGTTGATCTTTTACTGTTTAATTTTGAGGTATTAAAGGATGAATGCTTATCTGACTTTCAGTAGTTAGATTCATGTATAAGTTCAGCATTTCATCCAGACCGTTTTTACTTGTCTGGTTGTTCTTTTACTGCATTTAATTTTATAATACAGTGCTGCAGCTGTCCACCTCCAAGGAGATGGATGTGCTGAGCATCAAGTTAAGGGAATTGAAGATTTTCCAAAATCTTATCTTAATTTATCAAAAATTATCAAATTGTCAGTAATATGTTCACACGATATGTTGTGACTTTTATATTAATGCTAAGGTACTTTACAATCAGAATTGATTGGCAAGCAGCTGCAGTTACTTCTGTTTAATGCGGTATTGATTGCCATTGGTTTAAAGGCTTAAGGGCTTAGGCCCCGTCCACACTACTGCGTTTTCGTTTAAAAACGGAGACCTTTTGCTACGTTTGCACCTCCCGTCCACACTAAAACGGCAAAAACGGAGACCCAAAACGGAGAAGTTTAGAAACGCTGCCGATCCGTTTTTCGTTTTGAATCTCCGGAGGGCGTTTTAGTGTAGACGGGTCAAAACGGAGGACTTTAGAAACGACGACGTAGTAGAGGCTCACGCTCGGCTCTATGATTGGGTGTCATCAGTCGTGGCGCACATCTTTGCTAGCCGCTGTTGTACAAGTAACTAAATTCTGCATTTTACAACGCTATAACTGCCTACATGCGCCGGAGTCAAGCTATTATTCGAGCGATCTGTGACAATTCCCGTGTGCAGCGGCGGCGTTGACCGTACATGGAGCGTCGGTTTGGGGTTAACCCAGAGCATGGTGGGATAATTTTATCAATGAAGTTGTGTTTACACCGGCACGCGCATGCCCAGTGTTGGTGAATGGTCACGTGATCCGCGTTTTCAGTCGTTTTAATGTGGACGGAAATCAATTCTAATACGCAGCTAAAACGCTGGTGTGGACGGAGATCGTATTCGTTTTAATTATCCGTTTCTAAACTAAAACGCAGTAGTGTGGATGGGGCCTTAGTCAAGAAACTCAAGTTCAAAATGCTGACACTCAAACAGATCGTGACTCAAATCAGATCTGAGGACTGGTTTGTCACGATAGATCTAAAAGACGCATACTTCCATGTCTCTATCCTCCCTCAGCACAGGAAGTTCCTGAGGTTTTCTTTTAGGTGCTTCCATTCAGAATGAAATTGGAGAATTCCATTCCATTCCATGCAGAAATTGGGGTTGAGTCTCAGTGCCAAGAAGAGTGTGCTTTCTCCACTACAGAGAACCACTTTCCTTGGTGTGGTTTGGCATTCAGTCACGATGCGAGCCGTTCTACCGCCCGCTCATGTAGCTGCTATCCTCACAGCCACGAAAGAGTTAAAGCTAGGCCAGTCACGCACTGTAAAACAGTTTCAGAGACTGTTAGGCCTCATGGCAGTGGCATCCAATGTGATACCCTTTGGCCTGCTGTACATGAGACCTTTGCAGTGGTGGATCAGGACCAAAGGGTTCTCCCCGAGGGGAAACCCACTTCGTATGATCAAGATAACGCGGCGGTGTCTCCGTGCCTTGGTTATATGGAGGAAACATTGGTTCCTATCCCAGGGTCCAGTGTTAGGAGCTATTTGCTGTTGAGTTGCGCTCTCGACAGATGCTTCCCTCACTGGCTGGGGAGCGGTAATGGAAGGCCGCTCAGCTCAGGGTCTATGGAGGATTCATCTTTCGTGGCACATAAATTGCCTGGAGATGATGGCAGTCTTCCATTCGTTGAGACACTTCCTCCCAGACCTGAGGGGCCATCATGTGTTTGTCCGGTCAGAAAACACATCGGTGGTCTCCAATATAAATCATCAAGGGGATCTGCGTTCAAATCCACAATGGAAACTGGTGCACCAGATTCTCTTGTGGTCCCTAGGGAAGCTGCTCTCCCTGAGAATGTAGGAGCAGACATCCTGTTGAGGCAGGGGCTGAGACCTGGTGAAAGGAGGCTCCACACTGAGGTGGTGGAGCACATTTGGGGGGTTTATGGCCTCGATGGCTCTCCCTTGGAGATTCCGGTCAGGAGGGACCTTTGGTCTCAAGTGGAAGGGGTGACCCTACAAAATCACCCCAGCCCAGAGATATTGAACCTGTGGGTTTGACCTCTGACGGGGCCCAACTCATAGACTTTGGTCTCTCAACTCTGGTTGTGGAGACCATACTTCACTCCAGAGCTCCTGATGGGCTTTCACTTCATAGTGCGGACAGTGGGGCCCAGTTAACTGCCCGATTGGTACAGTGCTGGAGTTACTGCGGGTTTGTTTTACGCAGGGATATCCCCTTCCACACTGAAGGTGTACGTGGTGGCCTTAGCTGCCTACCATGTCCCTTTTGGTGGTGTATCCCTGGGGGGAAACCCGTTGGTGCATGTTTCCGCCATGGTGCTTGTAGGCCAGGACAGGAGTATGGAAGCTTAGAAAGCCTTATTGTATAAGTAGGTATCCCTGCAGGATGTGGTATGCGGCAGGCTTGTCCTCTCCGCTCATATTTGTAAGGTTTTACAACTTAGACCTGGGTGATGCTCCAGGTTCACAGGTGCTCTTGTCTTAGTTGTGCTCTCAGTATTCACACAGACAGGCTCTTGTTCGTAATGCTTTCAGGCATTCGTTCCCTAGAAAGGAAACGTCTTAGGTTACGACTGTAACCCTAATTCCCTGAGAAGGGAACGAGACGCTGCGTCACTTTGCCATACTCCCTGCATTCCTGTGATCAACTTGCTTCGGCTAAATCGAAGCTAATGCCGGTCAGACCGGATGTGCTTTTATCCTTTTTTGGTCGTGACGTCACCCGCCGTGACGCTCTCTCTCGACATTGGACTAGTTGACACAAGTGCCTCAGACGCAATCATGCAGGGGCGTTCCCAAAGCGTCATCGACGCACCGTCTCGTTCCCTTCTCAGGGAACTAGGGTTACATTCGTAACCTGAGACGTTTTCAAAAGTTTGCGTTTTCAGGCCAAAAACATAAAAAGTTTCCTGTTTTTTGAAAATGCTGTCGTCTCATTATCAATGCTAAAAACAGATGTGCCAAGGCATCGATGCATCACGGTTTCCACAAATATATTAAGCAGTAAGAAGTCAAAATGGTTGAGATCCACTGGTGTAGGTTTAAGTAGGGACAAGTTATATACACTTTCATGTTTTGATGAGATTTGTAGACACTGTGGCGAGCAGGACAAGGCTGAGGGCTGTGAGAGAACGGCACGAGGCCGGTGGCGTGATTGATAATGAGCAACACCTGAGCGACGCACCGGTCTCGTATCTCTCATGGAGGAGCAAAAGCATAACAAGAGGGGCGACGACAATGAAGGACGAGAAAGGACAGGCCTGGACTTCACGTTGTGTTTTGTTTCTGTTTTATTATGTGTGGCGGCAGTCAGCCGTGAGGGGCTGACGTCTTCACTTTCATTTGGTTGTTTATTGATTTTATGATTATTTAAACTTTGAAAACGTTCGCCGGTTCCCGCCTCCTCCTTCCCATAACAACTAACTTTGCTACAGACACATTTTACTAAAACATGTTATTTTAACAAATAAATCTTTTACAATTCAATTTTTTATATATATATATTCTTACATGCTTTTCTTTAAAATAATGCTAAAAAAGCTAAAAAATATGAACTTGAATTTGGTTTATTTGGTCAAATTTGTTATTCACTTT
Organism: Rhinichthys klamathensis goyatoka; assembly: GCF_029890125.1. Classification (NCBI taxonomy): domain Eukaryota; kingdom Metazoa; phylum Chordata; class Actinopteri; order Cypriniformes; family Leuciscidae; genus Rhinichthys; species Rhinichthys klamathensis. The sequence continues at coordinate 1,081,969 of NW_026606877.1, forward strand.
GAAGTCATGCTTTGGGCACATCTGCTAAACATCTTCACCTAGCTTTTGTTTTTTAGATAAATTCTGGTATTTCTGTGTTAGAGTCCCGTGTCCAAACCCTGGGTCATAATAGCTGGGATTTCCAGGTGTAACTGTTTCAGACATATGGGCTTGGTTTGTAGTAAAAAATAAAAACATAATGGAGAAACCAATTGTCATTGTCAGCTTCTCATTTAAGCCTGTGGTGTGCTCTGAAATGTTCTCCCTTGGCTTTTTGCTTGTCTCCGTTAGTGTAGACTGAGGGCACTTCCCACCCACCAGGATCAGTGGCCAGCCAGCAACAAACAATCCTCCAGCTCCGCTGGGCTGGAATGAAGGCAGCCTCCTCTGGATCAATGAAGTCTCTTGTTGCAAAGCAAGCGTGCAACTATTACAAATGCCCGTATGACACATGATAGATACTTCTTCAATGCTAAGGTGAAAAATCGAACACTGATAGCCTTTTCCTTGGCATTTTTTATTTTCCTCTCCTCTTGTTCTTGCCACACACTAGGGGAACATGAAGGGGGGGAGGGGTGAAAACTTCACCCTTGTGATAAATAGTCGGATGAATGAAGCTGAGAATGTTACTGCTCTGGACCAGGTCAGAATACTCCACTGTTGTGTAATCGATCAGCTCAAGGTCTGAGTTATATGCATTCTGGCGAGCAAGTCTTCCAGAAGGTCATCGGTTTTTTTTTCTTACAGTCAAATTTTCTGGTGAGTTCTAGTAAAGGGAGAAAGACACATTTCATAACCTGTATTTGGTCCTGACTGTTGTCACCTGCTCCTCATGAGATGAATCAACAAACTGTCATAACTATTATAGCAATTTGTTACTGTTGTACATTTTCGTGAGTTGGTGGCTATTTCGACAATCTTGTTTGTATGTTTTTATTTTAAGATCTGTTTGGACTTTTATATTTACTTTTGTTTTGTAAAAATTTTTCATATGAATCAATTCATAAGATGGCCACTTTAGACATTCTGCTAACTATAAGTATAACTTTGCAACCACTGTATGTCAACTAACTCTTATTAATTTACAACTCCATTGTATACAACTACAACTAATTAGTAGACTGTTAGGTCAGGATTATTAGAAAGTTGATATGTAGTTTCAAAGTTAGTTCCAAAGTCAGTAGAATGTCAATTGCAAATCTTTCTCATTGAGATTGGGTTGGATAATTATTTAAAGTTATTTAACTGGTAAACTGAATTCACATCATGGTTATGTATAGCCCAAATGGAGATGTGTATCCTGACTCTTTTGTGATTTCACAAGCCAGTAATAAGAGTAATTTGCCTTTGTATAATTGTAATCATATTAAAAATAACTCAGTTGTATATGTGTAATTGTGGAGCTGACATAAACAGTTCACTGTGTAAGTATTATAATTAACTTGCTGTTTACAATGCTGGTGCAAATATCAAACATTTTAATGTGATAAATTACTGAAGCATGAACATTTTTAACTAATTTTTCATTTATAGCTTTTCAGAGATGCCAGCAATGAAGCTAACAAACACATGTTATATATATGTAATGTATGTATAGCCTATAGTACATACATGGTAAGTACATACTTAAATAGGCAAAAAAAAAAAAAAACTACATAAAATGCAGATCATGTTGGCAGGAGGCTTTACAGAATCCATCTATCAGTACTTATTAAAAATGTTACACATTAAAAATTAATAATTAAAGGGGAAAGAGAATTGATGGCTAAAAAAGTAGGGGGTTGAAAGTTATAATAATGAAAATAATAAAATATTCACAATCTCATAGCTGCTATAGCCGAACCATAGTTAACCTGAATTAGCCTGCTGGGTCTTTTCTTTCTTACTCTCTTTCTCTTTTTTTTTTCATTTTAATATAATTTTTTGGTTTTTGGTCGGGGGCAACTGCACACACTGTATATATTATCAGGCGTTCAAATTAATCTCCAGAAGCGCTGCAGTAATTACCTTTGCCAATTTTAACAGAAAAGAAAATTAAACAGAAATTATAATAGAATAGAATAAAAAGTTATGGATATTTTGCAGATTTATTTTAATTTCAATTAACATTAGTTGTCTAGTGTAATACTTTCCTTTCTCTTTTTTTCTGTCCACAAATATTACTAAATAATTCACTTTTGGTGAGGGAAGGTTGGTTTCCCTTCCTTGCAGCAACTGAATATGTGTATCTGTACCAATTCACACAATGAACTCAAAAAATATGCGTAAATTAAACAGAATTGGTGAGTGCTGGTCTTTGGACTGCTCAGCTCTTGCTTTCGCTATGTGGTTTCATTCTGTTTACAGTCCTTTGCCTGGTCCAGTTTCTTGCCTCAGGGCAAGTTCAAGCTCCTGCATACATGTCAATACTACCCACTGACACGGCCATGAAATATTGACCATCTGATCACACACTAGAGATGGCAGAATGTCAAACCTGACCGGTCTTCTGTGCAAAGATCAATGATGCAGGATTAAGCATGTAAGTGATGTCTGTCCATTTATAATTTAAGAGTAAATTATGACAAAATTTTTATTTTGGGTGAACTACCCCGTTGTTTTAAATTCATAATCCTACCACATGAGCACTTCAACATGAAACGTAGAGGTTGCCACTTCCATAAAGACTCCTGGAGCTGTTTGATCTGTTTCAAGTGAAGCATTACACACACTCTGGAAATACATTTTACCATTTTATGCGCTGGACTGAGGTTAAAAACGGACGGTTAGAGGCAATGAGTAAGGGTCATCCAGCCATGATGGAGATGATGATGAGAAAATTTGTACTTCAAAAAGCGATCTGACTGAGCAGCGACTCTCGCACTCTTTACTCGACCCATTAATCAGTTGTGAGTCCATCTTCTGTGCTGTCACTTGCCAAAACGGGCGGTCGATGGTAAAACGAACAAGTCTCTTCAAAGTGTAGTCTGCTCAAATAATTACGGGTTGTCAATGCCTTCCCTGTTGGTGGAGTGAATGGTTTAATTGCTTGGACAGAATCTAGAGTGGGGTGAGATTTCAGGACAAGCGGGAGGCCTCTTAAATGTCATTCACCTTTTCCCCATGAACTGAATAATTATTGCAAGTGAGCGTCTCTCAATGCTCTGCAATCTTCTTCCTTCACAGCTTCAAAAACAATTGATTTCAAGAGTCTCTTCTTGCCTAGGCAGAAAAGCTGGAGGCTTGGTGTGTTTTTCAGTGCCTGCATGTCAACTACAATCACTTGAACACACACTGTATTAAAGGTATAATTAATCCAAAAAAAAGAAAATTCTGTCTTCATTTACATATTGTTCTAAAATTGTATGAATTTCTGGTAACAACTTTAGTTTGGGGACCAATTTTCACTATTAACTTGCCTTTTTAGCTTACATAGCATATTGGCTTTTTATTAGTACGTATAAAGCACATATTAATGCCTTATTCTGCATTCTCTCTTAATCTTACCTAAATACCTAAACTTAACTACTACAACAATCACCTTACTAATAAGCAGTAAATTGGGAGTTTATTGAGGCAAAGGTCGTGGTTAATAGTGAATGTGTTCCCCATACTAAATTGTGACTGAATTTCTTTCTCATGTGAAATACAAAGAGCGATTTTTTTGAAGAATGTTTAAACTGTTTTGTCCATATATAAATATAATAAAAGTCAGTGGAATCCCTTTAAATCTTACTCATACCATACTCATACTCATACTGGATATTCTGTTATGATTTCTGTTCTTGGAAAAAGTATGTTTATTTCTTCTCAAATAAGATAAACTTTGCATACATTGTGGTTCTTCTGTGGATTTGAATAAGCTGATTAAATGGGCCGATGTTTTAGTCCATAATTCATTTTAGGTCTGTGCATTGTTATGCACCGTAATGGAGTTGTTAGATTGAATCACATAATTCTCTGTTGAAAAGCGGGCCAGGAGTTGTGCGTTGCACTTTGAATGTGGTTATGAGTGGTTCATCACATTAATCAACACTTAACAAAAAAGTTTTACTGCACAGTACTTGACAGTAAATTGAACAAATCGATTTATTTTCACTAACCAAAAGAAGCATACTTTTAGGTGCTGTTTTGCTGGTATTGACTGTATTGACAAGCAACTACATTTCGGACTGAAGATATTTTTAGCAGCTGTTGTGTCCTGTTGTGGTTTGCCGGCAATCATCATGTGAAGTATAACTGTGTTTCCTCAGCAATCCTGTAAATGTTTGGACTGCATTGTGAAGCTGACAGCATGAGTGAGTCGATCTTAGGATGGTGCCAGACGACTTGCATGAGGCAATACTTGAGGTACGAGCTTGACTTAAAATTTGGTGTGATGCCACTAACAGGTCTTGTATAGCTTATTTTTATTTCATCCACGAACTTTGCAAACTTTAATGAATTTTACTTGGAACAACTCTGATTATAGCAATGTAGATATGAGATAATTTTTTTCACCAATAGCATTTATATAATTTACAGTATGTATGTCAATATTGTCACAATTATGTTCTGTCTAGTCTGCACCTGTTCTTGTTAGTCCCTGATTAGTTTATATTCCTTCACCTGTCTCTAGTTAGTTCCCTTATTGTATCCTGTGTATTTATACTCCCTGTTCTATTCAGTCCCTTGTCGGTTCTCGTTGATGTTGAACGTGGTTGTGTCTGTCCTGCCTGAGTTTGTTTCAGTAAAGACTGTATTTACTCTCATCTCCGTCTAGTGCTTTCAACTACCACCCAGACGTTACAGAAGAACCGACCTCTCAAAAACGAGACAAAAAATGGAGTCACCAGCTCTGCGACTCCTTCTCCTCCTTCTCCTCCCTGGAAACCGTAAGTGGCTGGGGTACCTGGCCTGGGGGCTCCAGAACGGAAGCCTCACCCTCACAGCCAGCGAGCCCGAGGCACTCACTGAGATCATCGAGGAACCAGAGCCAAAGAACATCAAGGCCCTGGAGTCGACGCAGGTAGGTCAGTCCACCTCAGAGCCAGGAGCGGGCCTGGACCTCATAGACTTGTGTTCCGCGGATCCAATTCCCTCCCAAGTCCCCACCCTCGAGTCTTCATCACAGTCCCGTCCGGAAATCCTCTTCAACCTGTATCCCTGCCTGACCTCCTAGTCCCATCTCCATCGCTGGTCACGGCCAGCGGATTTGTCGGCACCACTGGTATGGTCCAGCTCCTCGGCTCTGCCTCCACATCTCACTCCGTGCGGCTCATCCTCTGTGCCTCAGGCTTCCCCTCCACCAGCTTGGCGTGAGGCCAAGCCCGGAAGCTCCCTCGTCTCTCCAGGTCATTCTCCGGTGGTCGACGCCCAGTTTCTGCATCGGACTTCCGGGATTTTGGCTGTGCTTACACCCCGCACCCCTACGGCGACATCGGACTCCTCCCTTCCTTCAACCTCCCCATCGTCCTCACTCGCTCCAGCGTCACCCCGGTCATCCAGATCCTTGTCGCCGCCTCAGTCTCGCGAGCCCACAGCTCAGTGCCAAGCTTCCAGGCCTGCGATGTCCTCCGTCGATCGGTCCCAGGGTTCCGTCCGCCCCCTCTGTCTGGACTCCTCCTTGGTTCCTCCCACCTTCAGCTCCACCACGGTTGGCAACTCCACCGACTCCTCCTCATCATCATCCGTCACCAGCTCCACGCCCTCCACCTAAGCCTCCACCTCATCACTACCTCCTGAACTGTTGTTGCCATCACGGCGAGAGGACGCCTAAGGATGCGCCTTTCCGAGGGGGTGTAATATCACAATTATGTTCGGTCTAGTCTGCACCTGTTCTAGTTAGTCCCTGATTAGTTCATCTTCCTCCACCTGTGTCTAGTTAGTTCCCTCATTTCTGTGTATTTCTGTGTGTATTTATACTCCCTGTTCTGTTCAGTCCCTTGTTGGATCTCATTGATGTTGAACGTGGATGTGTCTGTCCTGCCTGAGCTTGTTTCAGTAAAGATTTTTAGGTATTTACCCTCATCTTCATCTTATGCTTTCAACTACCACCCAGATGTTACACATTGAATATGAACTGCATGCTAATAACTCAGCCCATTTTCATCCTTTGGCGTCATACATGTGACGCTTTGTACATTTCGTTGAAATCGTACGCACATGGCATCCTTTAGCATCAATATGAGACGCAGAACCCAAGGCGTCATACAGGTGACGCTCGTCTAAATCCAACGCACATGGCATCGTTTAGCGTGAATATGAGACGCAGATCCCAAGGCGTCATAACCGTACCCTACCCCAGACCTAAACCTAACCATAACAGTGCGTGTTATATTGACGCTAAAGGATGCCATGTGCGTAAGATTTCAACGAAATGTCATATGGCGTCACCTATATGGCGCCAAAGGATGAGAATGCGTTGAATATGAATTAAATAAATAAACATCAATATAGACATTTTTTTCTGTTGTGGCTAAATGCAAAACTCTTTTTGTGAGCTCTTTAAAAGATTAGAATTGGCATCCTAAAATATAATTTTGCAGTCAGTGAAGTATGAATATAAGAAAGATGATCAAACGAATATGACAAATAGAAAAAAAACACTGATTTTGTGCTGTCAAAGAAAGCCACTGTTTAATATCACATTTGCAATTATTTAATCTGACTTCAGTGACTAAATTTACACAGGAGACTGAACATGAACTGAAATGTCCCATTAAAATGACAGCTAATCTGCTGAATTTTCATGGAAATTAGAAAAATAGTTATTACTTTTCTTTTCAAGGGCTTATATTAGATATTTCCTGTCATAACAAAAACCTGTAAAGCGATATTTACAACTGCATTTCCCATTAGACTTAAATGGTGTATTGCTCTAAATGCATAATTTATTCCAATATCGGATGTCCCCGTGCTCCTAATTGTGCATTCCCAAAATAACTAATGAATTATATGAATAAATGCATTTACCTGAGAAATAAATTAAAGTAAAGAAAATATTACACTCTGAATGAATTTATTCCCTTTAGTTTATTGCTTATTTACAGTTTGCCAATTGACTGATTTGGAGATTTGTATTACTCTTCAGATAATGTGTTAAAAAGGTTTTCGTCTAAGGTTTGTTCAGCATACAGAGATAAACAAACTTTAGACACCTATTGGTATTTCAGTCACAAGACTGAATCTGCAAGAAGAATGTGAATACTTGTAATTTATTTGTCAAAGTGGAAAAACAATGGCAAGTAAACAAAAGCATACTTTGAGCGATCTGAACAATTCATTGTCAGCAGTAGGCAGTCAAATTGCATAAAGCATTTTTTTAAAGTAGAGCCTTTGTCTGTCACTTCTTGAAAGTTGACATTGGATACATTTACCAAGTATTAAATTGTTTATAGTTGCACTGCCCTTACTAAAAGCAACTGCAGTTTTTTAACTGCATAGTACTAGTGAGGTGAATTGGATGTGAATTTTCATTGAATAAGAGGAATCAAAATTACATTGATAAGTCACATAACAGTTACAGCTCAGGTGATTGGCTCAAAACGTTTAGTGATTGCATGAGCAAACATGGCAGATTCAAATTGTGTAATTCCATGGGGTTTTGCACCAGCCAAGCAATGGGAATGCTAACGAATAGCTTTTTCCAAATATTATCTTCATTGATCCAGACTGATTTGACTTTTGCTGAAGGACTCAAAAGCATAGTAGGTGGTGGCTGGACGCAGACCTATACTTTTGGTTGGATTACACTGCAGGATGGAAAACATTCTCATTGCAGACTGCGTCTAATGATTGAACGAACTGTCTCCCCCTTCAGTTATCACCCCATGGAAAATAAGCCTCTTTGGTGTCGTGCTGAGCTTACGGATTGTTGGTCCAAAGTAGTGATGGATGCTGGAACCTGGTGGAGGTTCTGGCTCTATCATCCAAGGACCAATAGAGGAGCAATCGGCACTCAGCAGCCATGTGCATGGAGTATGATAAGCCCACATGTACAATCGTTTCTCGTCAGACTAAAGCGAACAACTTTCATCAGCCTACAAAGTCACTTCTAAGACTAAACTGTAAAAGCACTACCAAATGCATTCAAACATTTTGCCATTAACTTACTTTTCACATTTACAACCTCTGTGGGTCGTGCTGGATGACTTCTACTGTACATATATTTACATATAAATTTGCATCCTACATCTGTGGGGAGCTATTGATTATGAAACAGCCGCATTTATCATCGGTATTCATGCCAAAGCTATTGATGAGCTCTTCTTTCGCACACCCTCTCAAGCTAATTTGCATTTAAAATCTCATTTTTATGAAGGTCAAGACCATTTATTTCAGGCAGGATAGGTACTCTTTTATGTATAGGCTTAATGGAATATGAATCATATTTCCACCTGAGACATGAACAGATGCACTGCTGACATTTCCAGAATCCAGCTTTTGTAATAATGGCATAATTTAGTGTTTGATGAATGTTGTGAGGTTTAAAAGGAGGTCAGGAACAACTTGCACATCATTAACTGTTTCTACTGGTAAATTGTCGGCAGTGATTTGGATTTGAAAAAATGTACAATTATCACAACCATCTATTTATTCTATTGGCTACAACTGACAGGCACATTAAATGCTGTATGTTCACAGGGACATACATGATGTTGTATTTATTTTATGTGTTGAGTCAGGCAGGCAATGACCATTGAGATAATTCAGAATCAGAATGAGCTTTTTTTGCCAAGTATGTTTACACACACAAGGAACAGTTTATTATATAATTTACAGATGTACAATTTTAGATGTTATGTACAAATGTACAGTTATGGTAGACCATGTAAAGTTATGAGAGTTTAATCGTTCAAGCTGAATATAGCCTGCGTTAGAGGCTAACTGTTCTTGTGCCTGGCTGTTCTGATGCTCAGTGCTCTGTAGTGCCTGGGAGAGAGTGGCATGGGTTTGAGGGTTTTTTTCTTAGCCTTTTTTCTCACTCTGGAGGTGTAAAGATCTTGTAGGATGGTGGGGGGGTGGGGTGGGGGTGTGGGGGGGGGGGTGTGGGGGGGGGGGCAATAATCATCTCAGCCGTCCTGACTGTCCGTTGTAGTCTTCTGATGTCTGATTTGGTAGCTGAACCAAACCAGACAGTTATTGATGAGCACAGGACAGACTCAATGATGGCAGAGTAGAACTGTTTTAGCAGCTCTTGTGACAGGTTGAACTTCCTCAGCTGGCGAAGGAAGTGCAACCTCTGCTGGGAGGTTTTCACAATGGAGTCAATGTGATTGTTCCACTTCAGGTCCTGAGAGATGGTGGTGCCCAGAAACCTGAATGACTCCACTGCAGCCACAGTTTCTCCCGAAGTCCACAATCATTTCCACTGTTATGAGCATGTTCAGCTCCAGGTTGTTGTGACTGCACCAGACAGCCAGCTGTTCAACCTCCAGTCTGTAAGCCGACTTGTCACCGTTTTGGATGAGGCCAATGAATGTTGTGTCATCTGAAAATTTCAGGAGCTTGACAGATGGGTATTTTGAAGTGCAGTCATTTGTGTACAGGGAGAAAAGCAGTGGGGAGAGGATCCTAAGGAGTGCCAGTGCTGATTGTGAGGGTCCTGGATGTCAGTTTTCCCAGTTTCACAAGCTGTTGCCTGTCTATCAGGAAGCTGGTGATCCACTGATAGAATGGGGTTGGCACGGAGAGCTGGTTGTGTATTCGGTATTAAAGGACAAACTGAACCCCATAATTAAAATCCTTGCATAAGTCCCAGGTCTATCGAGATGTTGCAGGATATAATGGAGTCCCATGTTGACCACATCATCCACAGACCTATTTGCTCTGTATGCAAACTGGAGAGAATCAAGCAGGGGTCCAGCGATGTCATTCAGGTAGTCCAGCACCAGTCTTTACAATGACTTCATGACCACAGACGTGAGAGCAACAGGTCTGTAGTCATTAAGTCCAGTGATGGGTTTATTTCGGAACCGAAATGATAGTGAAGCATATGAAGCAGCAGGGAACTTCACACTGCTCCAATGATCTGTTAAAGATCTGCGTGAAGACTGGGGCCAGGTGGTCAGCGCAGACTTTTAAACAGGCAGGTGAAACACAGTCTTGGCTTGATGCTTTCCTAGTCTTCTGTTTTTTGAAGACCCGGCTCACAGACCTTAAGCGTAGGTTGGATGGCAGGAGGGGGGAGAAGGGGAGTCCCAGACCCACATCTGGGCCGTGTGGAATCCATGTGTACTAGATGTGGGGCGGATCTGGGCCGACACTATGTTGCTGTCTGGGGTTGCAGGAGGTGTATCTGTGAAGTGCAGGTTAGAGTGGGTGAGGGGTGTGAGTCTGGGCTTCTCAAACCTGCAGTAAAATGCATTCAGATCGTCAGCCAATTGTTGATTCTCCACAGATGGTGACTTGTATTTTGTGATGGTCCTCAGGCCTGTCCAGACTGATGCCGGGTCGTTAACTGAAAACATCTCAGGTTACGTATGTAACCCTGGTTCCCTGAGAGGGAACGAGACGCTGCGTTTAGAGACGCGGTGGGAACACTCTGCGTGATTACGTCGTGAAGCACATGTAAAATCAGTCCAATGGAAGCCCGAAACGTCATAGGCGGGTGACGTCATAGACCAGGAAACTACAAAGCACCCCTGAATTCAGACCGCGCCAGCTTCTGAAAAATCCTGAAGCAAGTCGATCAGGGCATGCAGGAAGTATGGCAGGCAAACGCAGCGTCTCATTCCCTCTCAGGGAACCAGGGTTACATACGTAACCTGAGACGTTCCCTTTCAAGGGAACTTCGAGCTGCATTTAGAGACGCGGTGGGAACCCCCATACCCACTATGCCATAGTGACAAATGCCCGTTCTGTGTGAAGACCTTGGCGCACACTAAGAAGCAAGCAACCTAGCCCCAGGCGTGGAGAGGTCAAGGTCATAAAACCTAACAAATGTATGCGGAGAGGACCATTCTGCCGCATTACAAATGTCAAGAAGAGAAACACCCAAAATTAAGGCCGTAGAGGCCGCCATACTCCTTGTAGAATGGGCCCGTACAGCCATAGGTGAAGGCTGACCGGCCGCTTCATAAGCCAATGATATAGCCTCAACTATCCATTTGCTCATTACCTGTTTAGATGCAGGGCACCCTCTCTTGAGTGACCCAAAGCAGACATACAATTGTCCAGACTTACGCCACATGGCAGCCCTGTGAACGTAGGCATCTAATGCCCGAACTGGACATAACAGGTCAGTTGTTCCTGATCTGGGGTATTAAAAGGTGGAGGATAAAAGGCCTGCAGCACTATTGGGCCCCCAACATTAACTGGGACCTTAGGAATATAACCCGGTCTAGGGTAGAGAAATGCTTTCACCATACCAGGTGCAAATTCCAGAAATCTCCAAATCTCTTGATTGACGAAATAGCAAGGAGAAATAAAGTTTAGAGTGAGGAATTTCTCTGAAACCTCTTCAATGGGCTCGAAAGGAGCCAAAGCCAGACTCTCAAGTACAATGGCCAAATCCCAAGCCGGTGCTCTAGAGTGCAGTGCAGGTCTCAACCTCAGTGTACCACGGAGAAAACGAGTAATGAGAGGATCTCTCCCGATAGAAGTACCCCCCCGAGGGGTGTGGTAGGCAGATATAGCCGCCACGTAAACCTCTAGGGTAGAAGGAGATGACCTAGCAGAGAAACGGTCTTGCAAGAAATCAAGAACTGAACCAACAGGGCAGTTAACAGGATCTAAATGACGTTCACCACACCAGGTGGAGAATAATTTCCATTTCAATGCATATAGTTTTCTCATGGAAGGAGCTCTGGATTGGAGAATGGTCTCAACGACCTCAGTCGAGAGACCGGATTCTATGAGCCGGGCCCCCTCAGAGGCCCGAGCCCACAGTATCCAAAACTCCAAATGAGGGTGAACTCCCAGGAGCAAAGATATCGGGAAATGCATACCGGTGTAGCGTCAACCACACCTAATACATCACATCCAGTCCAAGTGGAGCTGGATGTGTGAGGGAGAACCAAATAGAGCAATGTGTTGTTTTTCTTTTTACAAACGATGTGAAAGGTCGACTTGACTTTAGTTGACCAAAGTTCTCCCTAAGAAGCTCCACCACCTCGGGGTGAAGTCTCCAATCCCTGGGCCTCAGCCCCTGCCTCAACAGGATATCTGCTCTGATATACGAGAACATCAGTGTGTTGTCCGCCATTCGCCGAGCGACCAATCATGATCGCCCCCACTTGTGAGGGAAGCATCCGTCGATAGCAATATGCGTCGACAAGAAGCCCCCAACACTGGGCCTGGGCGAGGAACCAAGGTTCTTCCACATGACCGAGGCACGAAGGCATAGCCGCGTGACCTTGATCATGCGAAAACATATTTCCCCTCGGAGAAAACCCTTGGTCCCGAGCCACCACTGCAGGGGTCTCATGTGCAGAAGGCCAAAAGTAATTACGTTGGACGCAGCTGCCATGAGACCCACCAGTCTGAAACTGTTTCACAGTGAGTGACTGGCCTAGATATACCCCAATACGGCTGTGAGAATCGCTACACCTAGAAAAGTGGTCCTCAGAGCACACTCTTCTTGGCGTTGAGAGGCAACCCCAACATCCTTAATGAGACAGAACGACATCTCGATGCCGAACTGCCATAAACTCAGATTGAGCTAGGATCAACCAATCATTGATGTAGTATAATACGCGAATGCCATGGAGTCTCAGAAGAGCCAGAGCTGCATCCACGCATACTGTAAAGGTGTGGGGTAATAAACCTAGGCCGAATGGAAGAACCCGATAATGGTATGCTTCGCCCCCGAAAGCAAACCTCGGGAACCTCCCTCATCCTCTTTCGGAAACAATGAAGTAATGGCTGTCTGCTGGGAGGAGGAACCCCTTCTACAGCTCCTTTTGCAGAAGTGACAGTACTTCCTGCTCCATAACCAAAGCCTGCTCGGGGTCCACCAATGAGAGGAGGACCCCTAGAAATCTGGGCGAACGAGAACCGAACTGAATTCTGAAACCCTTTCCTATAGTGTGCAGGACCCACTGAGAAATATATGGCAGTCGTTTCCACGCCGCCAGAAATTCTACTAGGGGAACCAGTCTCTCAAGACTGGCCTCTGGATTTGTTTGAACAGTCACTACGGCGCCCTGAAGCGGCGAACCGGCAGGGTACAACCGAACTGACCATTCTACGACCCTCCTCGGAGGATCATTTGGGGTCGCTGACACCTCGGTGCCCTGAACGGCGAACCGGCAGGGAATAACCGAACTGGCAGCGCTGCGACCCTCCTCAGAGAGTCGCCCCCCAGAGGTCGCCGAGGAGAAACGATTTCTCAAAACCGTCCCTGCCCTGGAGGAGCCCTCAAAAGCCTGATAGCCTCGTTTTTTGCGACAGGACTTCTTGTCTAAGCTTTATTAGAGATGATGACAGTCCTCAGATCTTGCCGACCTCTAACTAGCTTAGTTCCTACGACCCTCCTCGGAGGATCGTTGGAAAAGGCAGGCACTTCGGCGCCCTGAAACGGTGAACCGGCAGGGAAACCGAACTGACTGCTCTTCTTTTTTCTTATTTGAAGGCTCGTTTGGGGACACTGACACCTTGGTGCCCTGAAACGGCGAACCGGCAGGGAAACCGAACTGGCAGTGCTGCGACCCTCCTCAGAGAGTCGCACCCCAAAGGGCGCTGAGGAGAAACGATTTCTCAAAACCGTCCCTACCCCAGAGGGGACCACCCTTAGAAGCCTGATCGCCTCGGCGTCAGGGCTTCTTCTTTGTCCAAGCTATTTCAGAGATAAAACAGTCCTCAGATCTTGCATGTCTCTAACTGGCTAGACTGCGACCGCCACCCAGGTACCCCTCAATTGCGGAGGAGCCCGACTGGCGACCCTCTGTTTTGCACTTTGTGCTGAGAGGAGCTTAATAGGCCGAGACTGCTCCCACCCAGCAGTCTCAGGAACATTAGATTGGTGAGGAAGAAACCTCTGGAACGCCGCTGAATGATTTATTTCTTAGTTTTCTTGAAAGCGGAGCGTCCAGAAGAACAGACATAATTATATCTTTATTTTCCTTTATCTTTATATCAGAAAAACGTGTATATATATACATATGTATCACTCTGTGGCCACCAGCAGGAAACAACCGAACTGGCAGCGCTGCGACCCTCCTCAGAGAGTCGCCCCTCACATTCATCCATGTCCTTATATACTTTACCCACCAGCGCTGCCTAATAAAAATGTATTCATTATTTAAGATGGCTGGTGGGAAACGTCGGGGTTAATAACGATGATACCGACTCGGGAGAGAGAAAGCTCGCAAGCGTCTCTTTAACCCGAAGCACTGTCATACTAAGATACTTAATACCCAAATATTACTATAGTTACACATCTGGGGATTAAACACATAAAATACAAACCGGTTTATTCCACGATCTCGACACCTCAGTGTGGAGACAGGGAAAAAAACGCAGTCCCCGACGAGGAGGCTGAGATACAGAGCTTTCCTGTTTTAAGATACAGTTCATCTAACAAACTCTTCTTTATTTTCAATCTCATAATGCTCAGCTGGCCAGTAAATATTTAACTGGCAACAGCACTAGATAAAACCTCCTCTTTTTTAAAAAACTCCTCTTTATTCAGCAGAGTTATGAGCTGACTTATTTATTCATTGAAAACTCAAACATCTGCCTTTTTCTTAAGATTTGTATTTGTTTTGTTCTCTTTCTTTTTAAACAAAACACTAACGATACCAATTCCTCGGAACTGGAAATCGCAGCACACTAGATCTGGCATGTGAAAGCTGAGAAATGGCGGAGCCCGTCCCAACCCACGCTGTCAGATCCGTTTGCGAACTCCGAAATGCGAGCCGTCTCCGTGCCTCGGCAACAGAGATACCCGCGCGGGGAACACGGACCGAACCGTCCTCCTCGAAGAACGCCCGGCGGGAGCGGTGCGTCCTCACGGACAGCTTCTCGCAATGCTCACAGTCAGCTCCCTCGAGAACTGACTGTTGGCATGCTCCACTCCCAAACAGCAACAAAAAAGCTGATGTGTGTCCCCACCCGTGATGTAACGAGGGCAGGGAACAACACAACGTCTATAATCTTGCTTGCTCGCCATAATGATAGATAGTGATATATATTGGGCTTGACAAACAACAATAAATAGACAAGGACAGATTTCACAGAGAGCGCTTGCTGAAGGTACAGAAGCTGGCGCGGTCTGAATTCAGGGGTGCTTTATAGTTTCCTGGTCTATGACGTCACCCGCCTATGACGTTTCGGGCTTCCATTGGACTGATTTTACATGTGCTTCACGACGTAATCACGCAGAGTGTTCCCACCGCGTCTCTAAACGCAGCTCGAAGTTCCCTTGATAGGGAACTGTTTCAGCTGACAACTGAAAACTTTTTTTTCAGCTTTTCAGAGTAGCTACTTTTAGTCACTCTGATCTCCTTTGTTAGTCTGTTTCTGGCCTGGTTATACAAGATTTTATCCCCACTTCTGTAAACATCCTCTTTGGCATGATTAAGCTGTTTGAGTTTCCCAGTAAACCATGGTTCATCCTTAGTGACTGAAAATAATTTCATGGTAGGAAGGCATGTATCCTCACAGAAACTGAAATATGATGTTACAGTATCTGTGAGCTCGTCCAGATCGGTGGCAGCAGCTTCAAAAACAGTTGAATCAGTGTAATCGAAGCAGGCTTGTAAATCCCTCTCTGCTTCATTACTCCATCTTTTTTACAGTCCTTATTACAGGTTCAGCCGATTTCAGTTTCTGCCTGTAGGCAGAAGATGAACTAAGATGAACTAGACAGTGATCAGAGAGCCCCAAAGCTACTCTTGGGACGGAGTGATATGCATTCTTTATTGTGATGTAACATTACTGTCTCTGATGGGACATGTAACGTGCTGTATGTATTTTGGCAGTTTACGGGAGAGAGTTGCTTTGTTAAAATCCCCAAGAAAGAAAATAAGAGAGTCTGGGTACTTTTTGTTCAGTTTCAGCTATTTGTTCAGCCAGCTGTTGTAGCGCCGCTCTCACACATGCATTCAGGAGGGATGTACGCAAGCAAAGGTTTATAGTTTATGAAGAGCACCTCTAAATTAGGAGAGCACATCTTCTTCAGTGTTGTTACATCTAAACACCCACTTTCGTTGATGTAGAAACACCATTCACCACCTCATGTTTTCCCTGTTAACTCCGCGATGCGATCCGCTCGGAACAGCTGGAAGCCCGCTGTATGGAAGCGCGCTGTCCGTAATAGCTTCACTCAGCCGGGTTTCAGTGAAGCCCAATGCAGTAGAGTTTGAAAAGTCCTTGTTGATGCGGGTGTAGAGAAGTAGTTCATCAGTTTTGTTTGGAAGGGATCGGACATTTTAAAGATGAATACTTGGGAGCGCAGTGTGAAAGCCACGTTCACGGAACTTAACCATCGGTCCGGCGCGTTTCCCCATCTGCATCTGACCGCACGTTTGAAAAGCACAACTGCCCCTCTGACTAGAATGTCCAGCAAAACATCTGAATAATCAAAAACCAGAAAAATATTGACTGGTGTGTGTTGCTTAATGTTAAGGAGTTGGTCTCTGGTGAAACTAACATAAGAAGAATGACTAAGCACAGAGCAAACAAACAAAAACAACAATTGGAGAGTCCATTCTCGACGCCATCTTGTTCAGAGAAAAGTTCATGCTGAGGCATGGTCAAGCCTGTTGTCACATACAACAATATATGCTTTGCAATTTGTGTTAATAATGAGGTATTTAAAATGACTAGTAGTTTATACAAACACAATGACTTTGGTTACATATAACTGTTGAATTAATTAACTTTCAGGTCTTATTCTGTCAAATACAGGTACTGAGTGTGTTTACACTACCACACACGTTTTTTTTTTTTTTTTTTAAGAAATGAATGCTTTTGTTCATTAAGGATTTAAAAATATTAAAAAATACATTAAAAAATATTAAGTAGCACAACTGTTTTCAACTGTTTGAAGGATTATGCGACACTGAAGACTGGAGAAATGGCTGCTGAAAATTCAGCTTTGCCATGGTAAGAATAAATAACTTACATTATAAAATACATTTTAAAAACATTAAAACGGTGTTTTAAATTGTAATAATATTTTAATTTCAAAAGTTTTTTTTATGTCAAAACGAATGTACATTTTGAATAAGTGAATGGGTGTAAAGGTGTTTGCAGTTACCAAGATCTTTAGGTGTCACCTGTCAAATATTATAGACAGAATTTCAGAATATTCTGTAAGTCATAATCACTAAGCAAATGCTAAATGCCATCTGGTGAATTGAGATGACTGCAATCCTTGTTATTACGCATCAAGTAGAAAAGAGCATAATCAAGATATTCATCTAATCAGGCTAATAATCCTTTTATAGGCTTTGTAAGTTCATCCATTAGAGGCCATAATAACTAAAAGCCTCAATCTACTCACTCTCCTTTCTCTTCCCCTCAAATTCCTGTTAGTTAGTGAGAGGGGGCTTCATTAGTCCAATTTGATTATGCTGTATAATTGAATCATATCCCGTTTTCTGAGGAAGCAATGGTGTTTAAGTCTCTGCAGTGAAACTCATTTGTGGAATGGGTCCAGGCAAGTTCACAAAAAGGATAGTAGTGGTTTTACTCTGTCCTGTCTCATGCAGACGCAGATATTTCCCTGCGGTTTGGCCTCTCATTTACATGAAAACCCTGTTTTTATCACAGAAAACGTCCTCGGGTTACGACTGTAACCCTTGTTCCCTGAGAAGGGAACGAGAACTGCGTGGAATGACACTTTGGGGGGAACGCCCCTCAGCGTAGTGCCTCTGAAGCATTAATGAAACTGAGCCGATCTCCGATTGGTGCAACGTCATGACGTAATGTGTGACGACACATAGGCGGAACTATAAAGGGAAGCCGGCAAAACAAAATGTCAGCCTCTGTGATGAGGCAAGCGCTCCCAGGCAGGGGAAGGCGTGGCCAAGGGACGCAGTTCTCGTTCCCTTCTCAGGGAACAAGGGTTACAGTCGTAACCCGAGGACGTTCCCTTTTGAGGGAACTCCAACTGCGTCGAATGACACTTTGGGGGAATGAGTACCCACTACGCCACAACGTACCCTGCCTGCCCTAGTGTGAAGCTGCTCACAGGCACACTTAGGACGAGAGTACAAGAGAGCCGGGTGTCGACAGAATGTCCAAACTGTAAAACCTAATAAAGGTATGGGGGGTAGCCCATCCTGCTGCATCGCAGACCTCCTGGATGGGGGCCCCCGCGAGAAGGGCTCTAGAGGACGCCATGCCTCTGGTGGAATGAGCCCTCACGGCCAAAGGTGAAGGCAAACCGCGCACCTGGTAGGCCGTGGAAATCGCAAGGACAATCCAGTTGCTGATGGTCTGTTTTGAGGCGGGAAGCCCCTTCCTGGGCGACCCGAAACACACCAGCAACTGGTCTGACTTCCACCATGAAGAGGACCTCTGAATGTAAATACTCAGTGCTCTGACAGGGCAGAGCAAGTGAAGTCTCTCTTCATCTGCCGTCACGTGAGGTGGAGGATGAAAAGCCTGCAGAACCGTAGGCCGTGCCGCACTGGACGGCACCTTAGGCAAATAGCCGGGCCTAGGGTGAAGAATGGCCTTAATGTTGCCTGGAGCAAACTCCAGGCACCCGTAGATATGGAGAGCGCCTGGAGATCTCCTACCCTCCTCAGAGAAGTAATGGCCAACAGAAAAGCCACCTTCAGCGACAAGTTCTTGGCCTCAGCCGACTCCAGCGGTTCGAAGGGGGCCTCAGCCAAACCTTCAAGAACCACTGCCAGGTCCCATGTAGGAACCCTGGTACGAGCCGCAGGTCTCATCCTCCATGCCCCACGGAGGAAACGTACGACCAACTGGTGTCTCCCCAGAGGCCCATCACTCAGAGGAGCGTGGAAAGCCGCAATGGCAGCCACGTACACCTTGAGTGTGGACGGGGAAAGACCAGTGGAGAAGCGATCTTGGAGGAACTCCAGCACTGAAGCCACTGGGCAGTTAACTGGGTCCACCTCACGCTCCCTACACCAAACGGTGAAGACGTTCCACTTTAAGCCGTACAATTTCCTTGTGGATGGAGCTCTAGAGCTGAGTATGGTCTCCACTACTCCAGCTGATAGGCCGGCCTCTAGTTACTGTGCCCCCTCAGGGGCCAGACCCACAGTTTCCATAACTCGGGCCGAGGGTGAAATATTGAGCCCTCTGCCTGTGTCAGCAGGTCCCTCCTGAGGGGAATCTCCCAAGGAGGGCCGTCCAGGAGCAAAATTATGTCGGAGAACCATACTCGGGCCGGCCACAACGGGGCTACTAACAGTAGACTGATCCCGTCGCGACGGACTCTCTCTAGAACTCCCGGGAGCAGAGCGATCAGGGGAAATGCGTACAGACGTAGCCTCGGCCACGTCTGCACCATGGCATCCAACCCCAGCGGGGCTGGATGGGAGAGGGAAAACCACAGTCGTCGTCTCTCGAGACGCGAACAAGTCCACTTCCACTGGGCCGAACCTCTGAGATATTGACTCCACCACCTCGGGGTGGAGTCTCCACTCCCCGGGCCTCAGCCCCTGTCTCGACAGGATGTCTGCTCCCTGATTTTGACTCCCCGGAATGTATGTTGCTCTTAGAGACTACAACTTTCCCTGGGACCACAGGAGGATCTGATGCGCCAGTCTGCATAGAGGGCGAGACCTCAGACCCCCCTGATTGTTTATATAGGCCACTACCGACATATTGTCTGACCAAACAAGGACATGATGACCTTTGAGGTCCTGCAGGAAGCTCCTCAGAGCTCGGAACACCGCCAACATCTCCAGGCAGTTTATGTGCCAGGAGGCATGATGGTCCTGCCATAGGCCTGTCGTAAAGCGGCCGTCCATGACCGCGCCCCAGCCCGTGAGGGAGGCGTCTGTCGAAACGGTTCTCCGGCGACATGACGCTCCCAACACTGGCCCTTGGGACAGAAACCAAGCTTTCTTCCACATAGATAGGGAACGAAGGCATCTGCGCGTAACCCTGATCATGCGGAACGGGTTTCCCCTTGGGGAGAACCCCTTGGTTTTTAACCACCACTGAAGGGCCCTCATGTGCAGCAGGCCGAATGGAATGATACTGGACGCTGCTGCCATGAGCCCCAACACTCTCTGGAAGTGCTTTACAGTGATGGCTTGGCCTAGCCTTATCCCGGACACTGTGGTCAGGATGGACTCGATCCGGGTCCGGTGTCAACATGCTCTTTTCGTGTTGAGTCTCAACCCCAGGCTCTGGATGTGGGCGAGGACGACATCTCGATGCCGAACCGCCAGCTCCTGTGACTGTGCTAAAATCAGCCAGTCGTCGATATAATTGAGCACCCTGATGCCCTGAAGCCTCAGCGGTGCCAGAGCTGCATCCATACATTTGGTAAATGTGCGAGGGGAGAGAGCTAGGCCGAACGGAAGAACCCGATATTGGTACGCTTCGCCCCCGAAAGCGAACCTCAGGAACTTCCTGTGAGATGGAAGGATGGATATGTGGAAGTATGCGTCCTTTAGATCTATCGTGACAAACCAATCCTCGGACTGAATTTGACTCACGATAATGGGAATAGTGAGCATCTTGAACCTGAATCTCCTCAGAGAACGGTTCAGGTGCCTGAGATCTATTATTGGACGCAACCCCCCATCCTTCTTGGGAACTATGAAGTAGCGGCTGTAAAACCCGGACTCCCTAACCGGTGGAGGAATACGATCTATAGCCTCCTTTGCCAGCAGGGAGTTTACTTCCTGTTCCAATACCCGACCCTGCACTGGGTCGACTACAGTCCAGACCACCCCGTTGAATCTGGGTGGGCGGGAACTGAACTGCAGCCTGTACCCATTTTGAATGGTGCGCAGGGCCCAAGGAGAAATATTCGTCAGATTTTTCCATGCCTCGAAATATTTTACCAAGGGAACCAGGCTCTCGAGCCTGGTTTCGGGTATTAATCGGGATTCGTTCTCGGCCCCCTGAAGCGGATTCCCGGCAGGGCTGAACCGACAACGATTCTCGATGGGCGGACGCAAAT
Source organism: Rhinichthys klamathensis goyatoka (assembly GCF_029890125.1). NCBI lineage: Eukaryota > Metazoa > Chordata > Actinopteri > Cypriniformes > Leuciscidae > Rhinichthys > Rhinichthys klamathensis. The sequence continues at coordinate 1,102,973 of NW_026606877.1, forward strand.
GCTGCCTGACCGCAAGCCTGTGGGGCGGACAGTGCAGCCTGCGTGATGTGTCCCGAAGCGATGTGTCACGAAGCGTGTTTAACGGCGGGAGAGCAACATCGATTTCCTGCGGGCTCCGTGAAGGAGACGACCTCGGTCGTTCCACCACAGGTGGGGCCGCCCGCAGAGATCCTAGACCAGCTAGGACCTCTTTGACGAAGCCTTTTTAGCCTGCAGGACGGCCCTCAGGTCGCCCTGCTTCTGCTGAGGCTTCGCCTGAGAGCGCTGTCTATGCCCCCAGGCTCCTTGAGGGGGGGCTCTAGACGAAACGCTCTGTTTTTGAGCCTGTCTATAGGCGGAGGAGCTGGTGGATGGCTGTGGCTGCGGCTGCCCACTGGGAGCAGACTTCTTAGACACTGAGCGGCGAGGGAGATATTGCTTGAAGGCCGCTGATTGTCTTTTCGCCTCCTGAAACCTGTCGACGACGGTATTAACGGCGTCGCCGAACAGGCCAGAAGGCGAAATCGGGGCATCAAGGAGGAAAGCCCTGTCTTTCTCCTTGATGCCCGTAAGGTTTAACCATAAATGTCCACCAGCGCCATGGAGCGACCGACCGCGCGGGCCGTCTCCTTGGTGACTCGGAGAGAAAAATCAGCGCCCTTATCGATGTCTTTAAGAAGGTCGGCCTGGTACGCTTGGAGCATAGCCATGGTGTGAAGACTCGCACCAGCCCGACCCGCAGCCATATAAGCCCTGCCCACTAGCGATGATGTGTCTCTACACGGCTTAGTGGGCAGCACCGGGGCTTTAAGGGATGATGCCGACTCAGGGGATAAATAATTCGCTAGAGGCTGTTCCACCCACGGCATCATCCCATAACCGTTCTCTAGTGCCCCCATGATGTTACTGTAGTTCAAAACAGGGGGATTGGAAACACGAGAGGAATGCTGTTTCTTCCACGACTTACACAACTCGTTGTGCAAATCAGGAAATAACGGCAAACCCCGGTGATGCGGTTGTTCCCTGTGCTGCAGGAAGCGCTCATCCAGCTTACTCTTAGTATGCGCTTCCTGCTTATCTTGTGGTCAGCTGATATTTAAATGAGCCACTGCACGGGAAACAACCTCCACCAACTCCTCATACGCGGGGACACGGGGCGGCGAGTCGTCCCCGAAATCCCCGCCCTCGATGCTGAGCACGTCTACCTCCTCGGAGGCAGACAGCTCAAGCATCGGATCCTCGACTCGCGCAGAAGAAGCCGCGGGGCGGGCTTCTGCGCGAGGCTCGAGGACATCAGAACTGCCCGATGAATCCCGAGAAGGTGCCTCAGCAGCCTCGGGATCCCCAGACAGATCCATTTGCGAGCCCCATGAAGAGCGTCGCCGCGCCGCCTCAGCGGACGTGGGTCCCGCACCACGGGGCTCGCGAGGCTGACCATCTTCGTCGAAGATAGCCAGCCGGGAACGCAGCACACGGATTGTCATTTTCTCACAATCCTCGCAAGCAGCCCCCTCGAGAGCTGTCTGCGCGTGCTGCATTCCCAAACAATGCGTGCACAGTCGGTGTGTGTCCCCGCCCGTGATGTAGCGAGGGCAAGGATGCACACACTTCCTGAAGCTCACACTCGCCATTTCAGTCACTCAGTACAGACAACAATAAATAAGACAAACAGTCACAGATAGCGCTTGCTGAAGAACAGAAAGCTGACATTTTGTTTTGCCGGCGTCCCTTTATAGTTACACCTATGTGTCGTCACACATTACGTCATGACGTTGCACCAATCGGAGATCGGCTTAGTTTCATTCATGCTTCAGAGGCGCTACGCTGAGGGGCGTTCCCCCCAAAGTGTCATTCGACACAGTTGGAGTTCCCTCGAAAGGGAACGATCATTTCTAAAAACTACGGCCAAAGTGGAGATTTTTGATCAGCCGGTTATGTGTTGCCGTGTCAACTGGGAGAAAAGGGTTTTAGGTTCTCAAACGTCACATTATGCGCCAGAAAATGCTTACCGTCATGTGAGCGACCAGTTTGGCATAGTTATGATGGCGCTCGACGGCGTATTTATGCGGGTTGATGTAAATGACAACTTTTTGAAAACGATGTTGTGTGCACGATGTTATTATTGAAAACGGAGGGGGGGAAATATTCGTTTCGTAAATGTGGTCTCAGTTATTTATTCAATTTCATTTCAGTAGCCTAATTTCAGTATTGTGATTATGAATTATTTTAACTACGTTTCACTTGTTGAATTCATCTGCTACCAGCTTTTAATCGCTCTGAATGAGCCGCGGTGCGGCGGCAGATTACGCATTAGAAAGAATAAACGAACACTTTTCAGAGTCTATGATTGTAGCGCCTCTTAGCGGTAAAAGGCAGAAAATACACCCCACATTTTACCGCCGCGGTGGAACGGCTGATGTGGGCATTGTCATGGCTTGCCTCAACATTTGCGTTTGAATAGCGCGCGTCCTCCGTGGGCGTGTCAGATTAACGCGTAATGAAGTGTAATGAGCTGGGGAAAAAAATTCTGACAGCACTCTCTTTTCATACAGATTACATAAACTGAGAATATTTGTTTTTTATATAAATTACTTCATTGAAAAGAAGAGAATTCAAGCTTCATAAAGAAAAATCTCTCGTGCCTGTATGACAAGTATTTGCAGAGTTAGAGTTAATTTTTCGGACGTGTTTCAGAATGGACTGCACTGACAGAGAGAAGGCAAAACTCGCATCATGTTTATTTTTCTTTATTTGACAAAAAGCACAAAACTTTGTTTTTATTGTGAGTATACAGAAAAATAATAGACAATTAACAGGATCGATTGATGTATAACACTTATATGTACGATCAAAATCAACAGAGTATTTTAAGTCTATTTTTCTGCTATGTGAAAAAAAAAACGGCAAAACGCGCCGGCGCGTTTCTGGTCCCCAGAAGGTTAAACACAGGCAGAATTAGCACAATTTTTTTATGTAATAGGATATTTTGGAAATAGATGAATGTATATTGGCCACCGAATGAACACAATGTCAGTTGTACTGACATTTTTAATAGTATTTTCACGAGTTCACACTTACAAATAAGTCAGATAGAATAAATGCGTATTTGGCGTGCTGTCCGAGGAGAGGGCTCCGAGTTAGGTATTCGGCCCGAACCCAGAGCACTCCCCCCGTATTCCTGGCTGTGAAATAAATAAATAAGATAAGCCAAGAGTGAGGAGTCGGGGTGGTGGAGGGATGCTGAAACTGTCAAGGAATGTTAGGTGAGTTGACAGAGTGAATATTTATATGCTCCTTCTCGTGCTGATAGGGTAGACATGGTAATTGTTTGATGACCAGTTGATTGGAATGATTATTTGAACGTGCTCCTCCCGAACTTTGTTTATAAAACATAATTTAATAGAACAGAACATATACAGGTCATAGTTTTGTATTATGTTTTAATTAAATTTCCTTGTGTTCAGTTGTGCCGTTCATTTGATGCAGCGTGTCTGATTGTTATATTCACCTGTTGTTTAATTGATTAACTCGTTTAAGCCCTGTGTTTAGTTCAGTTCCCTTTCGAGGGAATTCGTACTGCGTCGATAAGACACTTTGGGGAATGCCAGAAGGCTGGGGGGTTGCGTCCAATTCTAGATCTAAGGCACTTGAATCGGTCTCTGAGGAGATTCAGGATCAAGATGCTCACTATTTCCACCATTGTGAGCCAAATAAAATCCAAGGATTGGTTTGTCACGATAGATCTGAAGGACGCATACCCCTCCATATATCCATCCTTCCATCTCACTGGAAGTTCCTGAGGTTCGCTTTCGGGGGTGAAGCGTTCAAATATTGGGTTCTTCCGTTCGGACTAGCTCTCTCCCCTCACACTTTCACCAAATGCATGGATGCAGCTCTAGCTCTGCTGAGGCTTAAGGGTATCAGGGTGCTAAATCACATCGACGACTGGCTTATTCTGGCCCAGTCACAGGTTTACAGCTGGCAGTTCGGCATCGAAATGTCATCATTGCTCACATCCAGAGCTTGGGGTTGAGACTCAACACAAAGGAAAGTGTGTTGGCACATGCCCAGAGAACTATGTTCTTGGGGGTGGAGGGGGACTCGGTTACGATGCGTGCACAACTGTTGCCTGCACGGATTGAGCCCATCCACGGTGACCAGGGTAAAGCTAGGCCAGGCCATCACTGTAAAACATTTACAAAAAAGAGAGTGTCAGGGCTCATGGCAGCAGCGTCCAACGTGATTCCATCCGTTGGACGTGAGGGCCCTGCATTGGTGGTTGAAAACCAAGGGGTTTTCCCTGAGGGGGAACCTGTTCCGCATGATCAGGGTTACGCACAGATGCCGTCGTTCCTGTCCCAAGGTCCCATACTGGGAGCGTCATGTCGCTGGAAAGCCGTTTCGACAGACACCTCCCTCACGGGCTGGGGCGTGGTCATGGACGGCCGCTTTATGAGAGGTCTATGCTGCCGTGCAAAGGCAAAAGACCGTAACTTCGTTTTTGGTCGAAAATGAGTTATTGATATTTTTGGCACATTCAAGACCTCCTTTATCATGTGGATAAGTATCTTGAGTCAATTCCGTTGTTTTTTCGAGAAAATAATGGTTTGTCTTAACCGTAACTTCCAAAAGCCCATGAGAAACCAAGGCAGAACACCGTAACTGTTGTTACGGCTCTTTGGCTTAGTTTTGGAACGCTCATATCGAGTTACGGCACTCTGTCTTTGTTTAGCCGCGCGTCAATATGAAGTTACGGTGCTGGTGTTCTATCAAATAATGCTACCTGTCAGATTATACAGTGTTCTGCCTTTGTTTTAGGCTACTCTCCATTAAAATTAAAATTACGATGTAGCCTGTGTACTTTGTACAGCTACCATCCGTCCCTGTAACTTCTGATATCATCAGAGCTTTGTCCTGCACTAATGCGGTCAGAACATTTAGTATGCTCTTAACCCGCTCCATCGACAAACGTGCGATATCGATCGCGAAGGATATATGCAGAGTTGACAGAAAAATGTTACACATACCGAAGCAGGTCAATACAACAAAGAACTAAAGCCCCGCCTCACCCAGTTCGGGTACCGGACCTAGTTGAAACAATCATGCATCTAGCTGGCAGAGTGCCAAAACTTCGCCGGCGCCTTCAGCTCCGCCTTGAACACGGTCGAGCCGACGCGGGACTAATATCACAGACACAGAGTGATAATAATGAAGCAACAAGGTTATATTGTCGCATACAGCAGAATGAAGCAAGAAGTGCTGGTGCATACAACATCAGAACAGCTGTTAAAAGCATGCATACAAAACACAGCGTCCGGAATAAATCCGCGGGACGAGCGAAGTGCACGCACAATAATAGGGCAGACAGCTGAAACCAACGCATACTGAAAAGACGCAGAACACAGAAGGTTGTGCTATAAATGCATTAGTCGTCCAAGTAGTCCAGAACGCGCTCCCTACTGAGTCCTTAAGGGGTAAAGCACTGCATTATAGGCTACTTTTCGTGAACGGATCGTGACACCTTCGAACACGAATCTCGGTAAACGCCTGTGAAAGTATTCGTCTTTCAGATCCACGCACCGCTATAAACAGTCTCCGGGTCGAATGTGCGCGAGGATCTGTTTTATCGTGATTATTACATTACATTATAACGCGTGTTTAGCAAGTCTTATGCCACTCGGTACCACTTGAAGATACTCTTTAGTCTTTACCGCTATGGAGGTATTTTGTCATGTCTAATGTATTAATAGGGCCACCAGAATGCAACCAAAGCACAATAACTAGAAGGCTAGGTAATTGTAAATTATACAAAATAAATGCCATGATCACTAGATTTTATACAGGTGTTACTATAATGATTTTTTTAATGGTGATCAGCAACCAAATATTGATAATGTGGAAGTTACTGGCTTTTGCCTTGGCATGACTTCTCACTTTTTGTTGACAATACAAAGGCAGAGTACAGTAACTTTAAAAAAGTGGTCAAAAGTCAAGTTTGAGCTCAAAATTTTGTTATGTAGATAATTTTCAGTACTTAAACATCTAATTGCCAGATTTTCAGTGTCCTACCTATAATTAATTTGGCGGGACAACTAAAAATCTTTAAAGTCATTTTTCTCAGTTCCACACTCTAGCGAGTTAAGGTCTTTTGCCTTTTTAGGGTAGTATGGCAGGACCATCATTCTTCCTGCCACATAACTACTAGCCCCGCTGGGGTTGGATGCCATGGTGCAGGTGGGGCCGAGGCGGCGTCTGTACGCATTTCCCCTGATCGCTCTGCTCCCGGGAGTTCTGGAGAGGGTCAGTCGCGACGGGGTCTGTCAACTGCTTGTAGCCCCATTGTGGCCCGGCCCTAGTATGGTTCTCAGACATAATGTCACTCCTAGAGGGCCCTCCATAGGATATCTCCATCAGGAGGGGCTTGGTGTTGCAGGCAGAGGGCTCAATATTTCACCCTCAGCCAGAGTTATGGAAACTGTGGGTCTGGCCCCTGAGGGGGCACAGTACTGAGAGGCTGGCCTGTCTGCAGGAGTAGTTGAGACCATATTCAGCTCTAGAGCTCCCTCCATGAGGAAATTGTACGACCTAAAATGGAATGTTTCACCATTTGGTGTAGAGAGCGTGAGGTGGACCCAGTTAACTGCCCGGTGGCTTCAGTGGTGGAGTTCCTCCAGGATCGCTTCTCTGCTGGTCTTACCCCGTCCACACTCAAGGTGTAAATGGCTGCCATTACGGCTTTCCACACTCCTCTGGGTGATGGCCCTTTGGGAAGACATTAGCTGGTCGTACATTTCCTCCGTGGGGCTTGGAGGGTGAGACCTGTGACTCAGACCAGGGTTCCCACATGGGACCTGGCAGTGGTTCTCGAAGGGCTGGTTGAGGCCCCCTTCGAACCTCCGGAGTAGGCTGAGGCTAATAACCTTTCATTCAAGGTAGCTTTTTTATTAGCGATTACTTCTCTGAGGAGAGTAGGAGATCTTCAGACCCTTTCTATATCTTATGGGTGCCTAGAGTTTGCTCCAGGCGATATTAAGGCTATCTAGCATCCCAGGCCAGGCTATGTGCCTAAAGTGGCATTTAACCCTTTCGAACGTACGATCACACCGGTGTGATCAGTCTTGGCTGGTACCTGGAGCGTACGATCACACCGGTGTGATTAGAACGGTCAGTGCATCACGTGATCAATTGCTAAATTCAAACGTGCTTTCGCGCTTCGGCTGGCGCTTAGCCAGAGACAGACGTGCTCAGTGCTGTCATATATCACAACTATTCAGTGTTTTCAATGTTTAATTTTATTTTAGATTTCATACATTTAAATACACATAAGTACTAGCAAAAAAAATATTTTGAGTTTGTAAAATACACACTGATGTCTATGGAAGCGGCAATAATAATCCTTTTCATTATGATAAGACGACTGTTATGGTGTGAAAATTTATAATTCATCAAACTTTGTTAAATAGATGAGTTGCTTCTCAATCAGGTGCAGAGAGAGATTGAGCAAGGGATGATCCATATTTCATTAAAGTGCGGGGGGTTGGAATATTAAATTGACACAGTATAGAAATTGTAACCGTTTTATCCAGCATTTAGTCTTTGTACAATCGAATACTATAATTGCTCTACTGTCCTGTACTGCATGAGTTTGATTTGAAAGATGTGTTGTGTTCTTTTGTGTTACCGATTTAGTATAAACCCCCCTTCTTCAATCAGTGGTATATTTCTCGCGTGTTGCACTCTTCAGTTTGCGGGAAGCACTCTGAAGAGAGGTATGTGTCTCCGTTAATGGACAACTCAAACAAGGTCTTAGAGCATATTAAATAGAAGTTACAATGAAATCAGAACAAAATTTGATGGTGGTAATACTGTTGGTGACCCTGTTGTGTGTTAAATAGTTTTTCATGTTTAATATAGTACATGAACTGTATTGCTTTAAACGTGCGATTTTGTCATGTTTTTATGAACGGTCTCTCATTTGAAGTATTAGTTATCACATTTGAAGTCCTATGTTAATTTTCATAGGTATGAGGACGCTTGTTAATGTTAATCTGAGTTTCACTTAATTCCGTTTTGATGACACGAGTGATTAATCTGTGCTGCACAGAATGAAATGCGTTTTTTTGATATTGATATTGTAAGTTGCCTGCATATTAGAAAAATGGGAAAATATACTAACTGAATGATGTATTTGCAGATTGTCGATCCAGAACAGATAATTGTAACACTGTCCCATTTTATGCTTGCAGGTATGAGTTGTTGTAATCATTTTGTTTCATTGTTTTATTAATTTCCAGTTCTACATAAAAAATATGCCTTTGGTGTTATGCACTTTATTAAATGGAACAATTTAAGATACTGTAAAGAAAATACGTCATGTAATATGAGTTTGCAGAAAGCACTCTGAAGAGAGATTGTCGATCCAGAACAGATAAATTGAGCGTCAGCGTCAGTTCTGCCAGACCAGGTAGTCAAGATGCTGCTAACGGTATCGGCCGACAACACGGTCTCATCAGCGATCGCTCAGCTGAGTTGCATCAGCGCATCTGCTGTTCATCTCCCCTCGCTGCTAATGACTACGCTCAAATCAGGGCACCCTATTAAGCAGATTCAGTTCGCTCCTAACTGCTCGCTCTCTGCAATCGCTGCTCGCTTCTGCAACCCACCTCCTCCCCAGCTCCTCCTTGTCGTGTATAACGTGGCATTTGCTTTTCTGTCATCGTTGCTGCTCTGTTCATATGGGGGAATAGTTCTGCTCTCCCAGTACTAAACTGAGCGTTCCCTAATGCTGCTGCTGTCCTCTGACTCTCTGCTATTTCATGGTGCTCATGAAAGGTCAGAGGACACCCTGAACAGAGCCATACCGCCAAATTGTATTATCAACTTGAATTGCAATTTATTCAAAACAATTCCTAATCATTTATTGTCATGACTTGTGTGTTCTTGACTTAATGGACCTGACAGAATTGTAACACTGTTCCATTTTATGCTTGCAGTAAACACACAAAAGCGAAAATACGTTTCTGGTGTTTCTCTTTATTTGGGGCTGACCCTGTGGTGCGTCTACTGATCCGCTACACGACACGTTTTATCAATATCTGATACACATTGTGTAAGTAGCTTTACATTTTACCCTATTCTTCTCCCAGTTCTACCAGAAAGACTCGGGAGATAAATTGAATGGCTATATACATTTATTGACAGCTCAGCAAGCATACATTTATGAGTTCTTTGGCGTAGCCCCCGTCCTTAGCGAGCAAAGCGAGGTTAGCCGAATCTGCATGTCCCGCCTGAGATGAAGGCGGGGGCGCAGCCGACCCCCTGGAGGTAAGGAAGGGACCATCCTGGTGGTGGTGGTGGGGAGGATGGAGGGGAAGGTACCGTCTTGGTGGTGGTTGGGGAGGATGGAGGTGAATGGCAGCATCAGCATCTGCGAACTCAGACAAGTGTAAGTACCAATCTTATTTACTGTGACTATTAACACCTGATTGGATAGGGATGAGGTAATACATGGCGCGCTGATTGAGTCTTCCTGACAGAACTTAAGCTAAAGCTTCCATTTCTACCAGAAAGACTCGGGAGATAAATTGAATGGCTATATACATTTATTGACAGCTCAGCAAGCATAAATTTCTGAGTTCTTTGGCGTAGGCCCCGTCCTTAGCGAGCAAAGCGAGGTTAGCCGAATCTGCATGTCCCGCCTGAGATGAAGGCGGGGGCGCAGCCGACCCCCAAAGAGAAGTGGAAGAAGAATTCCACAAGGACGGAGCCCACCCCCAAAGACTGTAAATAAATATACCCACCAGTCGTGGGTCCTGCGGTTCCTGAAACGAGAAAGGAGAATACAGATAAGATGAACAATATTTATTTACAAAATTATTTATTTATATATTTATATAGAACCGGGCCCAATGGACCGTCATGCTAGGCCACATAACACGAGGTCAGCTTGACCGCAGGCCATGATAGACCGCATAAACACAAGGTCAGCCTGACCACAGCCATGATAGGCCACATAAACGCAATGTCAGCTTGACCACAGGCCAGATAGACCACATAACGCGAGGTCAGCTTGACCGCAGGCCGCGATGGACCACATAAACACAAGGTCAGCTTGACCACAGGCCATGATAGACCACATAAACACAAGGTCAGCTTGACCACAGGCCACGATGGACCACATAAACGTGAGGTCAGCTTGACCGCAGGCCATGATAGACCACATAAACACAAGGTCAGCTTGACCACAGGCCACGATGGACCACATAAACACAAGGTCAGCTTGACCACAGGCCGTGATAGCCACATAAACACAAGGTCAGCTTGACCACAGGCCACGATGGACCACATAAACACAAGGTCAGCTTGACCACAGGCCATGATAGACCACATAAACACAAGGTCAGCTTGACCACAGGCCACGATGGACCACATAAACACAAGGTCAGCTTGACCACAGGCCGTGATAGACCACATAAACACAAGGTCAGCTTGACCGCAGGCCATGATAGACCACATAAACACAAGGTCAACGTGACCACAGGCCATGATAAACTACATAAGCACGAGGTCAGCTTGACCGCAGGCCCTGATAGCCACATATAGGAAAAGGCCATGGTAGGCCATACGGCCATGAGAGACCACAGAGACGAGACCGCTTAGGAGCCACACCGGCCGCTAATGCCACATGAAGACAAACCTATAATACAGAGCTGCTAAGCCACACAGAAGGTCGCGATGGACCACGGACCACGGATGGCCACGTGTGGGACAGGCTTCAATATGCCACACATAACGAGCTAATCATAGACACGGCCATAGAGCCACATAAAACCAAGACCCCTAGAGGTCACTAGGCCACGATGGACCTTGGAGGACAAGGCCACGGTAGGCCACACGGCCATGGGAGACCACAGAGACGAGACCACTTAGGAGCCACACCGGCAGCTAATGCCACATGAAGACAAACCTATAAGACACAGCTGCTAAGCCACACAGAAGGTCGCGATGGACCACGGACCACGGATGGCCACATGTAGGACAGGCTTCAATATGCCACACATAACGAGCTAATCATAGACACGGCCATAGAGCCACATAAAACCAAGACCCCTAGGGGTCACGAGGCCACGATGGACCTTAGAGGACAAGGCCACGATAGGCCACATGGCCATGGGAGACCACAGAGACGAGACCGCTTAGGAGCCACACCGGCCGCTAATGCCACATGAAGACAAGCCTATAAGACACAGCTGCTAAGCCACACAGAAGGTCGCAATGGACCACAGACCACGGATGGCCACATGTAGGACAGGCTTCAATATGCCACACATAACGAGCTAATCATAGACACGGCCATAAAGCCACATAAAACCAAGACCCCTAGAGGTCACGAGGCCACGATGGACCTTAGAGGACAAGGCCACGATAGGCCACACGGCCATGGGAGACCACAGAGACGAGACCGCTTAGGAGCCACACCGACCGCTAATGCCACATGAAAGACAATATTCACGAAACAAGGCCACTAGACCAGACGGACCAGGCCGCGATGGACCGTAAGAACAAAGCTATGATAGCCTGCACGGACCACGGCTAAACTAGTGGCCGAGGAGGATCACGTGAAGACAGAAGACGAGCGGAGACACCGCGGGACAAGACACAAACACAGAGACGAGTACAGAGGGGCTTTATCAGATAATGCAATTTGAACTGCGCTCAAGTAGATAACGTAGTACCACCACCACCAGTAGTTGCAAGAGGATTTACCTGGATTATTAGTGGAGAGCTTGCTGGGCTTCAATGATAATTTTTGAATCAGTTCTTATGTAGGATTCGAAAGCTGAGGAAGACCATCTTCCCATTATTTTGATAGCTGATGTAGACACTCCTCGCTCGGCTGCTGTGGTAGCTGCCCCAATCCGGAACGAATGACCGGTATAAAGGGAGGGGGGTAAACAGCAGCTTTTGAGGGCAGAAACTAAATGAGTCCTAAACCAGGTTTTGGAGAGAGGTGCTCCGTTAGTAAGAATGAATAAAGAGGCGTGACTGGGAGTAGAGGGACGAATGTTGAGAAATTTAACCATGGAGAGAAAGGGACAGAAAGTGTTATTAATCTTTGAAATAGTTATTGTGACACCCGAGCCTTGAGAGTCGGTCTTAGAGTGTTTAAGAAAGAGAGTGAAGAAATCGGGTGAAAAGCGAAGGTCGGAAAAAGAAATCCCACGGGCAGGATCGAAATGTTTGGTTTCTGAGGTGAATTCACCTGCACGCATGAAACCATAGAAAGCTGATAGAAAAACAGCCTCGAGCAGAATGTTTGGATAGTTAGAAAAGAGACCGTTCCGAAGAGAAGTAATAAGCCTGTGCAATAAAGGCAATGTGATTGGCAAGCGTTTGTCTGGTGTTTTAGTAGAGGATTTAGCTAAGCCTTTGAGTAATAATCGGACGGAATATGCGGAGAAGAGACTTGGAAAATTAGGATCAAAGTATTTAGCATGGAATTGAATACCAGCGAGCAACCTACGTAAAGACGAAATTTTAAGGTTGCGGTTTTCAAAATTGAAAACTAAAAAAGAGCAAACGGTCGAAATCAAAATGGGAAATAACGGAATATGCATGGAAAAGCAAAACATGACGAAAGCGGACCATGCGGAGATGTAAGCTTTAAGAGTGGAGGGAGCGACACCCTGAGATAAAGCGTCTAGCCGAGCTGAGCAACTCTCCTAATTAAGCATTATGGCTGCTAGGGGAGGGCATGGTGTTGGATCGGTATTGGCTGAAGGGCAGAGCTGTCTGAAAGCCTGAAAATGAAAACGAGATAGCGCATCAGCAATAGTGTTAAGGTGACCAGGAATATGAGCCGCTTTAAAGCATAATTCATGCTTATCACGCTGTACAATTAATTCATAATTAATTTCATAATTAATTATGAAATTAAAAACGACAGATTGCCATACTAGGCGTCTCAGGAAAGGCATGATCTTAGGGCAAGAAGATCTGCCTTTATTAATGATAGCGACGGTCGCTTCGTTATCGCAAAACAACAATATGCGTTTGCGCGTCCATGCCGAACCCCAGATGACGCTGGCGACGGCGAGAGGATAAATCTCATATAGCGCGGAAGAGATTGAGCCAGAATCAGATTTAGGAAAATCTTTTGGCCATTTTTCGGCGACCCATTGGCCTTGAAAAAAGACGCCGAACCCTATAGAAGGGGCAGCGTCGGAGAATAATTGTAAATCAGCGGATGATTCGAAAGCGTCATTATAGAAAAAGGATATCCCGTTCCAGTTATTCAGCAAGCGAGTCCAAAATTTGAGATCAGACAGACAGCCTTCGTCGAGTAAAATCGAATCGCTTAAATTTGGGACAGAGTGAGCCAATGTTAATAGTCGAGAAATGAAAGTCCTGCCTTGAGGAATAATGCTCATAGCAAAATTTAAATGCCCGAGCAGAGACAGCACGTCGCGCTTCGATACGACTCGTAGAAAAGAGAAAGATTCCAGGAAAGACCTAATTCTTAGAAGCTTTTCGAGAGGGAGAGAAGCTTGCATGTTGATCGTGTCGAGTGTAATGCCTAGAAATTCTAGCGAAGTAGAAGGGCCCATGGTTTTTTCAGCGGAGAGGGGAACGCCGACATCGCTGAAGACCTGTTTAAGGATGTCTAGAATAGAGGAATGGTTAGATGGAAAATCAATAAGCAGAAAGTCATCGAGCAGATGTAGAACGAAAGGTAGCTTACACACGTTCAACAAGATCCAACACAGAGCCTCTGAGAGATTATTAAAAATGTGAGGGCTGCTTCTACACCCGAAAGTGAGTCTTACTGCGAAATAAAATTTTGAATTCCACCTGACGCCGAAAAGTGGCCAGTCTGAAGGATGAATTGGCATAGTCTTGAACGCGTCTGTAATGTCAGCTTTTGCTAACCAAGCACCCTGACCGGCTAGCTTAATTAAATGAATGGCATTGTCAACTGACGCGTAGTGAAGAGAAAAAGGTGGAAGAGGAATACATTCGTTTACGCTTGCTGTGTAAGAGGAATGCGGTGAAGACATGTCAAAAATGAGGCGTTTTTTACCGGAGTATTTGCGTGTGGCTACACCGATAGAATTGATCCGGAAAGGAGAAAAAGGGGGAGAAGAAAAAGGGCCAATAACATATCCTTTATTAACTTCTCTCTCTAGCAAGGCGGAGACCACGTCTGGTTCATTTGTGGCTGATTGCAAATTTTTTGCTAGAAAAATAGAAGTGAGTTGGGAAAGGATGCCCACCCGAAACCCTTGGGACAGACCGGAGATTAGGTAATCAACGAAAGTCGAATCGGGGTGAGAAGAGAGGTAGCGTGATAGAACTGCAACGTTAATAGGAGTAGAAGGATGTGCGTTAATCAGAATTTTTTCCGGTTTGGGGCTTTCCCGCGGGGAGTTGGTCTGTACCGGCGTGGGCAGACGGATTTCGGGTGCGGATCCTTGCAGAAGCTACAAATATGAGTAAATCGACAATTAGGAAATGAGCATACAGATTAATTAAAGTTCACACAAACAGGGACTCCGTTGGAATCAACGACTGATCGATTGCGGCCATCATGAAAGGGCCTTACTTTTTCAGCACCACGGACAGCGTTCGTCGTGTTGCTGGTGAAAGCTTTAGGGCAAAATGGAGCAGAATGTCCGTGAGAGCTACAAATAGAGCAAGCCAGAGTTTTTTGACCGCCGAAATGGCGAATGAGCAGTTCGGAGTCAGTGACAGACCAGTCTAGTTTTGAATTGTACAGCGTGATAAAAGATGCAGATTTAGCGGAGAATGACTTGTGGTATTCATAGAAGAGGGTGCCCCCGTACCTTTGGTTAAAGTCAGCCATCATAGCTAGATAAAGGTCGAGCTCTTCCCTTCTATCGGGAAATGTCTGACACAGAATGTCTCTGAAAATGCTAAAAGCGATAACAAATTCAGAAAAAGAAAGATTGCGTTGCAATCTGGGATCGGATGTCTTGAGAAAGACTGCCACGTCACCGCAGTCAACCATTTTCCTGTCTGCTGCAGGCGAAGGAAGTAGTAGAGAAGCCAAATTAATGTCCTTACCTTGAATGATATTGGTTCTGACATTGGAAGACACAGTGGCGGCGGCTGGTGAAACAAATCGCCTACCGAATGATTGAGCTGGTGATGCCGTAGCGAGATTAAAAGCTGGAGTTGAGAGAGGAGCAGGAACATCCTGAAATGGATTTTGGTTCGTTGAAAGAAGGGCTTGCTGGTGAGATGAAGGCACGCTCAATGGATCGCTGGATCCGGCAAAAGAAGGACCGGCCTGAGGAATGACTGAAACGTTTATGGCGGGGCTCGGGCTGATGAGAGGATTACCGAAAGTATTTTCAAACTTCTCCATCTTTGATTCTAATCCTTTGACAGTTTGTGAGAGGCTTTGAACTGCTTGGATGAGGAGATCGTTTGGATCTGCGCGATCAGCGGTGTCAACAGGAGAAGAGGCCCGGGCTTGCTGCGAGGATCTTTTTGCTGGAGGAGTTGAAGAAGATTTCGCTGTTCTCTTCCGGCCTGCTTGTTTTGGCTGGGTTGACGGAGTACTTGTAGGAGAAGATTGATCCGTTGGTTTAGGAGGATTGCCCAGAGTATTTTGGGCAAAGAGAACAAGATCCTCCCTGGACAAGTCGTGGTTAAAGGGAATACCAGCTGCTTCGAGGGAGTTGGTTATGATGTCCGAAGACGAGAGTGTCCATAGAGAGTCACGGCGCTGAATACGTGAACTGCGCCGTGCAGTAGTAGACGGTGGCTGGACGAATTCGTCGTCAGATTCAGAATAGTCACAGACAATTGGAGTTACCTGAGACATGGCGGTACGCAACTGATCGCGAGCAATGAATGGCAGCGTCAGCATCTGCGAACTCAGACAAGTGTAAGTACCAATCTTATATACTGTGACTATTAACACCTGATTGGATAGGGATGAGGTAATACATGGCGCGCTGATTGAGTCTTCCTGACAGAACTTAAGCTAAAGCTTCCATTTCATGTATTTCGTGAGAAGTTGAGGAATTGGTGTGTTGTAAACTAACATGGCGCCGCCCATCGCACATACAGCTCAACTAACGCGATCGTTATAAAGGTGTTTAAACAACAAAACACATCCACTTGCACATATTTGACAATTGGAATATCTGTGTTCCATGTTATAGCTAATATATTTGTGAATATTTTGAATAAAAAAGGAAAAATTACATAAAAGCTGATCATTCAGCACTGTGTTGTGGTTGCGCTGTGTCACGTGACAAGCAATGACGCGTCACCATGGAAACATTAAAGTGACAGTCTCTAAATAACGGTCGCCTAAACTCATGCTGGGGGATCAGTTAGAATATTTTAAACTTACGTGTGAAAGGGTTAATGTGGAACGGCCTACGGTTCTGCAGGCTTTTCATCCCCCACCTGACGTGACGGCGGATGAAGAAAGACTTAATTTGCTCTGCCCTGTCAGAGCTCTCAAGATTTATGTCCAGAGGTCTTCTTAATGGTGGAAGTCAGACCAGTTGCTGGTGTGCTTCGGGTTGCCCAATAAGGGGTTCGCATCCAAACAGACCATCAGTAACTGGATGGTTCAGGCTATCTCTATGGCATATCAGGTGCGCTGCTTGCCTTCACGTTTGGCCGTGAGGGCTCATTCTACCAGAGGCATGGCATTCCCTAGAGCCCTCCTTTCAGGGGCCCCTATCCAAGAAGTGTGCGATGCAGCAGGATGGGCCACCCCTCATACTTTTATCAGATTCTATAGCCTGGACATTCCTTCTACGCCAGGCACTCTAGTGCTCTCGTCCTAAGTGTGCCTGTGCGGAGCTTCACACTGGGACAGGCAGGGCTCGTTGTGGCATAGTGGGTACTCGTTACCCAAAGTGTTGTATCGTCGCAGTGCAAGTTCCCTGAGAAGGGAACGAGACACTGCATCCCTTCACCACGCCTTCCCCTGCCTGGGAGCGAATTGCTTCATTGCAAAAGCTAACTATTTTGTGTGCCGGCGTAGCTTCAGTGTATGCCGTCACATGTCATGTCATGACACAACACCAATCAGGATTGAAATAGTTTCATTCATGATTCAGACGCGCTACGCTGGGGGTATTCCCCAAAGTGTCGTATCAACGCAGTGTCTCATTCTCTTCTCAGGGAACAAGGGTTACAGTCGTAACCCGAGACGTTTATTTACCTGTTATCGCCGCGGTTCTGCGTTCTATGTATTTTGAGTTCTTTGTTAAAATAAAGCCTGAAATTGGATCCTGTTTCAACTTGCAACTGCTTGTGACAACAGGTTAGGTGTTGGGATCTTGAGGGATTTTATCCACTGGTTCACGAGTTCACACTTACAAATAAGTCAGATAGAATAAATGCATATTTGGCGTGCTGTCCGAGGAGAGGGCTCCAGGCTCGGTATGCGGCCCGAACCCATAGTACTCCCCCGTTCCTGACTGTGGAAGAATGAGCCAGGAGTGAGGAGTCGGAGTGGTGGAGGGATGCTGAAACTGTCAAGGAATGTTAGGTGAGTTGACAGTGGATATTTATATATGCTTCCTCTCGTGCTGATAGGGTAGACATGTAATAGTTTGGTGACGAGTTGATTGGAATGATTTATTTGAACGTGCTCCTCCCGAACCTTGTTTATAAAACATCATGAGTTGATTGGATGAGGAAAATCGATTGATTTAAAGCCATTGCCTATATTTTTCTTTTTATATTTATTTTTGCTTGTTTGTTTTTCTTCTAATGTAGATAGCATTTAAATGTTATTTGTAAGGAATTTATTTGTTCATTTCTTTCCTTTAAACTAAACTAAAAATATCAAGCATTTGTATTTATACTTCCCTTGAGCTTATTAATAGAGCATTATATTGCCCTTGTTCTTATTGCTTTCAGTTTCCTCTCTGTATTAAAAAACAAACTGGCCCATTTGTTCTGTGTATGAATATGTAATGCCAACACAAAACTAGAGCCCCCTTGGCAGAGTAAATCTTGGTCTGTCCATCCTTTTGAAGTCTACTTATTAAATATTGATTTCTTACCCAAAGAAATGTTCATTTGCAGCGTGTTTGCTATTAAGGGAACCCAACTATAACAAACAGAATGAAATATACAGGAGAAAAATATTCATCTGCATCTGAATATTTTGTGCATCAGTAGGCTAGTTAATTTTGTTTATTATCAGCTGTTTGTTAATTATCAGCAATAAACTGACTTTGTTGTCACTGTGGTTTTGTTCTCAGGGAGGTGTTATGTGTGTCTGTGTATATTTTTTTTTTTTAGTCTATATGTGGCGTTGAGTGAATCCACAATCAAAAGAGTGATGTCATCTGGGATTCCTAATATATAGGCTTTGATGGCGTCAATGGCATTCTCTCTCTCTTTGTTCCTCATGGCGGGATTGTTGGCCGCCTCTCTTCGCTGAAGTGATCCAGTTTTTCATTATAGTTTTATTTATTTATTTATTTATTTATTTATTTATTTATTTTTGGTGCTTTCATTGATCTTTTGAGTAATCTATATTTAATGTTCTTCCTTGTAATTTTTTTTGTTTTTTTGGTAGTGTATATATTTCCAGTTCACGTTTTTGGTTAGACATTTAGTAAACACAGCGAGTGAAGCAGAGGCCTTAAAGACTCACCTGTCATTTTATTGGGAGTAAGGTAAGATCTGCTCTTGAGAACATAAGTAGTCAGGCATGGTCTGTTTCCTCAGCTGCCCTACCTGTTTACTGTTATTTATCTTTGCCTTTATTTGCTTAAATATTTTTGTAAATATCTTTTTGACTCTTGTATTGTTTACTGGTTGTTTACGTTGTTTTTCAGTTGGATTAAAGGAATGCATTTGATGTCAGCATCATGTGTCTCCAATTGATTTATATTTTCGACCTATTTCCATTATTAATTCTTTATAAAATCAAACAAGCTATAGGCCAAACATCCAATTTCACAAATCCTTGTTTTCTCTATAGTGGTTTTGCACAGTATATATTGACCTAATGTTTTTATTAATTGTTCAGCGTTGTTCCGTATCAGAAATATTTTTGTTGCTTTTAGAAGATTAATCATCTCACACCAGACCTTATTCATCATTAGACTTGACAAGAATCACGTGATGGTGATTCCTTGTCCTTTGTATCTGTAATTTAAAATGCCATGTTTGTGAGATGATGGAAACTGGACAGAATAATGGTGGAATAAAGGAAATCGGAAAGGAAAGGTCAGAAACACAGGCACAGTGTAAGTGTGAAGACAGGCACTAGTACAGACTAAATAGCTTGAAAGCTTTACTCAGTAATATAGGATTTTATTGCTATGGCAATGGAATTTTCATAGTCACATTTAGGGTTCACTAAACCACGATGACAGTTGAACAATAGCAGCCCCTGTTATATGGTTTGGAATGTCATGGAAAGTTGTAACATAAAGCTCTAACTCACACTAAACCAAAAGTCCACATAAACCAGAAGTTTATTACATCAGCTATTTGACTTTGAGGCTGCCCAAATGATTGTGCTCCCAATGGCTATGCCTCTAACAGTAATTAAATCTTACCCTGCGGTCTTCCTAGGGCAGCAGTTCTCAATCTGGTCCTGGAGTGCCCCAACACTGCATATTTTGGATGTCTCTCATATTTAACACACCTGATTTATATTGTCAGCTCATTAATAGAGGCTCCAAGACCTGAACTGGGTCTTTTAGATAACGGAGACTCTTAAAATGTGCATTTTTGGGGTCCTCCAGGAACCAGATTGATCTTGTTCATTGCACTTGTTCATTGTCCTTAGGTAACTGAATTTCTCTTTTCATTCTGGTGAACAGAGCAAATACATTATGCTTTGTCTGTAAAAAATTGCTATTTATCCTCACTAATAATCACTGACATGGAATCAAAAGATGTGAGGAAAAGACTGCACTTAATTAGTGTCTGAAAGCACCATTTAAGTTTGCTCTCTATTTACAAAGAAAGGCACTTGTTTGCTCAGATTTAATTAAACCAGGGCCGTAACCATGTCTTGAACATTTTTTTGACACCAAAATTCAGCCCTGTGATACCAGTGAAAATTCACAATTCTCTGTCCAAGATACCACAGCTAAAACTATACCTAACTAGTATAAATTAAAACATTATTGAAGACAATAAACAGTCATTTTCAGGTAGAGATAAAATAATCAAATGTAAAATAACACTGGATAGTTTTCAATGTATAAATTAACACTAGAACGGCAATGACGGTCATTTTGAAAAAATAAATTAAATCCTGCTGGTCCCTGACTTTTCCTAAAAGTATCTGTATTTTCATTTAAAATGTTTTTCGTATAAATTACACATAAGGCAAAAAAACCCCAAATGAACATATTTACCTATTTCGGCCATAGACGGTCATATTGACCGCACTGAATTTCACGGTATTCTTTTGTTACATTTCCCGCAGTTGACCTTTGTCTCTCACTGTCAATAGAATATCTAAATAAGATACTTTTAGTTGGTATAATCTTGTTCTGAGTTATGTTGAATGGATATGGAAATATAGCCTATCTGTTATGAATATGCGATAATTACGGTAGGCTACTAATGATATTATTATTTATAAACGTATAATTAAACTTGTTTAAATGTACAGTTTGGTGTTGTTTTGTTTTTAAAAGATATCCTAATACAATAAATGCATTAATCTCTCAATTGGGTATTTATCATTAAAGATATAGGGCCCTATCTTGCACCCGGCGCAATTGACTTTGTACACCGACGCATGTATCATTCGTATTTTGCACCCGTGCAAAGCTGACTTTTCCCTCCAAAGATGCACGCCGGCAAACAAGGGAATGAACTTGTGCTCCCTGGGCGGTTCAGCGCAAAACAGGAGGCGTGTTCCAGCGCAAACAATCCCTGGTGCTATTTTGCAGTTCCAGAAAACAATTGCGCCACTGAGCAGAAAAAAACTAGTCTTAAGTCAGTGGGCATACATTCAGATGCTATTTTAAGCGCGCATGCTTGGCCATAATACAGAGTGTGAACAACACGCATACACTGTAGATGATTCTCTCGTCTACACAGATGCATTTTACTTTTTGCAAATTATACATTATTATAAGGAAAAATATTAAAACACGAGGGAAATCATTGTTGTGTCCATGACGATGGGAAAAATAGGCATAAAGCTTACACATTTACCCAAATTATTATATGCATGTTTAACCGAAGCTAATTTGGGTGGGTTTGTCCCATCCCCAATGTCACTTCTCTTTCTTTTACGGCCCTGACGAGAACATCGATCTCCTCGGCTGTGAACCGATTCTGAAGCGCGCCTGGTAAATGCGCCGTTATAATAGTATTTCGACATGGAACAAGCGCACCTCGTTCATCATGCTCTTAAAAGGAATGTGATATGACGCTCTTATTGGTTTGTTTCCCGTTATGCCCAAACCACACCTATGAATAATAAAGCTACTTCAGACCAACCCCTTTTAGATTTGCGTCGAGCACAAGAGTCATTTATCCCGCCGGTTAAATGGCAACAGCGCCGAGATCCGCAGATCCACAAAGTGACACTTGCGCTTGACACTTGCGTTTTAGATCGTTAAAATAGGGCCCATAGAGTGTGGAATCTAGCGGCCAAAATGACCGCTTGTTGCAGTTCTAGTAGTTATGGAATTCTGGCACTTCTAGTGTTAAACATAGATGAATCTTTATTGAGGTTACAAAAGTTATTCAGTCAAGAGTATGGAGTGATTTTTTTTCTTTGTCCTTTGTTGTTTGATTAAAGGGGTGGTTGATTATGATTTTACTTTTCTAACTTTAGTTAGTGTATAATGTTGCTGTTTGAGCATAAACAAAATCTGCAAAGTTACAACTCTCAAAGTTCAAAGCAAAGGGAGATATTTTATTCTAAAAAAATAGCTTTTTAAGGACTAAAACAAACGGCTGGTGGCGACTACACGACATTCCTCCCGGGTTAGTGACATCACAAACACTAAAATTTACATAAACCCTGTCCCCGGAACACGATTTATAGATTATCAAGACAGAATATGCTAATCAATGACTAGAAGATAAAGTAAGCAACATAAATTTATCAACTAACCATTCAGAAATGTTGTCAACATGTTGTCACTTCTTCTTGAGTCTCTCCATCTTTCTGACTCCGGTTTGAACATAAAAGGCTAAAAGTTTTTTTAATTTTCAGTGCATGTCTGTGTGAGGTAATCGAAGCTGCTAAGGACACAAGCTGTTGAAGCTCTGCCCTCTGTGCTGGGAGCAGCGGCTCATTTGCATTTAAAGGGACAGACACAAAATCAGTGCGTTTTTACTCACCCTCAAAAAGTGACAACTTTAACATGCTATCTAAAAATATTGAGCTAAAGCTTCACATACACACTATGGGGACATCAGAGATTTATTTTACATCTTGTGAAAAGGGCATTATAACACCCCTTTAACACCCCTGTGTTTTTAACTCTGTTAAAAACACAGACAGCAGAGGAATATTAGACTGATGTCACTTAAGACCTAATGCATGGATCCAATATATTCATACTATACACTTGAGTTGTCTGTCTTGACTGTTTACGTTCACTCAAGCCAAAACCGACTCTTTACTAGGATTCTTGCCAGAATTCATAAAAATATTACCCCCAACTGGCGATTGACAACATTTCATATAGGCCTATTCGCCAATGGCGATCTTCACAAGCATTTGGCGCTTGGCGAGTGTTAATTTTAGGCTCTGATTGCCGTGCAAAGGCAAAAGACCGTAACTTCGTTTTTGGACGAAAATGAGTTATTGATATTTTTGGCACATTAAAGACCTCCTTTATCATGTGGATAAGTATCTTGAGTCAATTCCGTTGTTTTTTCGAGAAAATAATGGTTTGTCTTAACCGTAACTTCCAAAAGCCCATGAGAAACCAAGGCAGAACACCGTAACACCAGTTACGGCTCTTTGGCTTAGTTTTGGAACGCTCATATTGAGTTACGGCACTCTGCCTTTGTTTAGCCACGCGTCAATATGAAGTTACGGTGCCGGCGTTCTATCAAATAATGCTACCTATCAGATTATACGGTGTTCTGCCTTTGTTTAACTCTCCATTAAAATTGAAATTACGATGTAGCCTGTGTACTTTGTACAGCTACCATCCGTCCCTGTAACTTCTGATGTCCTCAGAGCTTTGTCCTGCACTAATGCGGTCAGAACATTTTGTAGGCTATGCTCTTAACCCGCTCCATCGACAAAAGTGCGATATCGATCGCGAAGTATATATGCAGAGTTGACAGAAAAATGTTACACATGCCGAAGCATGTCAATACAACAAAGAACTAAAGCCCCGCCTCGCCAAGTTCGGGTACCGGACCTAGTTGAAACAATCATGCATCTAGCTGGCAGAGTGCCAAAACTTCGCCGGCGCCTTCAGCTCCGCCTTGAACACGGTCGAGCCGACGCGGGACTAATATATCACAGAGTGATAATAATGAAGCAACAAGGGTATATTGGCGCATACAACATAATGAAGCAAGAAGTGCTGGTGCATACATCATCAGAACAGCTGTTAAAAGCATGCATACAAAACACAGCGTCCGGAATAAATCCGTGGGACGAGCGAAGTGCACGCACAATAATAGGGCAGACAGCTGAAACCAACGCATACTGAAAAGACGCAGAACACAGAAGGTTGTGCTATAAATGCATTAGTCGTCTAAGTAGTCCAGAACGCGCTCCCTACTGAGTCCTTAAGGGGTAAAGCACTGCATAGGCTACTTTTCGTGAACGGAGCGTGAGACCTTCGAACATGAATCTCGGTAAACGCCTGTGAAAGTATGCCTCTTTCAGATCCACCGCTATAAACCAGTCTCCGGGTCGAATGTGCGCGAGGATATGTTTTATCGTGATCATTACATTACATAAAGCGTGTGTAGCAAGTCTTATGCCACTCGGTACCACTTGAAGATACTCTTTAGTCTTTACCGCTATGGAGGTATTTTGTCATGTAGTATTAATAGGGCCACCAGAATGCGACCAAACCACAATAACTAGAAGGCTAGGTAATTGTAAATCTTACAAAATAAATGCCATGATCACTAGATTTTATACAGGTGTTACTATAATGATTTTGTTAATGGTGATCAGCAACCAAATATTGATAATGTGGAAGTTACTGACTTTTGCCTTGGCATGACTTCTCACTTTTTGCTGACAATACAAAGGCAGAGTACAGTAACTTTAAAATAGTGGTCAAAAGTCAAGTTTGAGCTCAAAATTTCGTTATGTAGATAATTTTCATTACTTAAACATCTAATTGCCAAATTTTCAGTGTCCTACCTATAATTAATTTGGCGGGACAACTAAAAATCTTTAAAGTGATTTTTCTCAGTTCCACACTCTAGCGAGTTAAGGTCTTTTGCCTTTGTAGGGCAGAATACGCATAAAGCAGTTTGAGAACTACTGGCTAAAGGAAGTGAGAAGTACCATGGACTATTTGTCACTACCTAAGCATCAAGGCTTCAAGCACAGATATTCCACTCTAAACAATTCCCAGAACACTATCACTAAACAGCAGGGCCTTTTACAGCTTATCCATCTCCTGCTGGCAATAGTGATTTATTAGAGATCTCCACAAGTCCTTTAGAGGAGACTCATACATTAGTTGAGGAATAATACTTGCCATCCTCAGAGGAATGTAAGACTGAGTCTTAGTCTTAGACTCATACAGATCTACCACACTGATTTACCTCTAGGATTTATTATCATTATTTTTTTTTTTTAAATCAAGGGTGTCCCATACTTTGTCTCTTGGTTTTTATCTTCATGCTCGGCAAAAAAACAAAACAAAAAAACATTCATGAATCAAGATCATTGGTGGTGTATTTAGGCATCATAAATATTTCAGCGGAGCTGTTCCCTTTCAAGAGAACTCGCGTTGCGTCGAGATTAAGCTGTGGGAACGCTCTGCATGATTGCATCATAAAGCACTAAAATCAGTCCAATGGCGTGTAGGCGGGTGACGTCATGGCAGGAAGCTATAAAGCGCACCCAGACCAAACATTGTCAGCTTCTGTGTCTTCAGCAAGCGCTCTGTGTGAATCTGTATCTGTCTATTTATTGTCGTTTGTCCACAAGCATATATTATATCTAGATAGGAATATAATGGCGAACAAACAGCATTTTGGATCGTGTGTTCCTCCCTGCCCTCGCTTCATTTTGAGTGGGGATACACACGATTTATGTGTTGTTTGTTTGAGAGTAGAGCATGCACGGTCAGCTCTAGTAAAAGAGGGCTGACAGGATTCTTTCAAAAATTCCCGACATGTTACATATGCACTATCGATAATTTGAGCTCTACTCCTGTTGGCTTTCTTCTCGAGGGAAGAAAGTCAATAAAAATGCTTTGGCTCGGATCTCGTGTTTGCCGTGGCAGTGCGTAGATTACAGGTCTGCAATAAAGATTCTGTGACTCGATCTCGGATCTCGCGTGTGTGCCGAGGCAGGGCATAGATTACTGGGCTGCATAAGAGTCTAGTGGCTCGGATCTTGCGTTTGCCGCGGCAGTGAGTAGATTATGGGTCTGCATCTCTGCAATAAGAATCTAATGGCGCAGATCGTGCTTTGCCGAGGCAGCGCGTAGATTATGGGTCTGTATCTGCAATAAAAATCTGGTGGCTCAGATCGCGCGTTTGCCGAGGCAGCGCGTAGATTATTTGTCTGCATCTCTCCAATAAGAATCTATTGGCCCAGATCTCGCGTTTGCCGAGGCAACGTTTAGATAATGGGTCCGCAATATATATATATATATATATATATATGAAATTAATTTTGAGAAATTAAATTAAATATTTGTCTGGCTTTGAAAGTAGATGTATGAAAATAATATATTCAACCTTTCATCCAGACCAAGTTCTCTATCTGAGCTGATTTCTGGCTGCATTTAATTGTGATGAAATTAAATGTTAAATACTCATCTGAGTTGATGTCTGTATTAATACACTATATTCAGCCTTTCACCTAGACAGTTTCTAATTGTCTGGTTGATATTTGGCTGCATTTAATTTTTGAGAAAATTAAATATGTACTTATTTGATATCTGAGGAGTAGATTTCTGTATTACTATACTATTCAGCCTTTCATCCAGACCGTGTTGACTTGTCTGTTTGATCTTTGGCTGCATTTAATTCTGAGGAAATAAATGGTGAAATTCCTGAGGGGAAATGAATAACACCAGTGCCATACAGTGCCCATCTCCCTTCGGTGCCCCCAGGGGCCGTTCTGCCAACCCCATCATCTCGTGTGCTTCAGGGCGCAAAGGTCTCCAGTGAGTTCTAGTCTCAGGCAAGCCCTTATCTCAGTGTCCACCCGGAAACGTAGTGGCGCTGGGAATCTCGCACCCTCCGAGGAGGGTCTCAAAGCAATCAGTTCGGCTGTTCCCTGCCAGTGTGCCGCTTCAGGGCACCAAATTGGACGCTTGAGTAATACCAGAGACCAGTCTCGAGAAGCTGGTTCTCTTAATTTCAGGGGGGAAGTGGTTAACACCTCACTATACAGTGCCCATTTCCTTTGGATGCCTTCAGGGAGCCGTTCTGGCAACCCCACCACCTCGTGTGCGTCGGGGCGCAACGGTCTCCGACAAGCCCATATCATCCGCAAAAGTAGCGGCACTGGAATACACCCTGTGATGAAGGTCTCAGAGCAGTCAGTTCGGTTGTTCCCTGCCAGTTCGCCATACAGGGCACCAAATTGGTCTCTTGAGTAACACCTAGACCAGTCTTGAGAGCCTGGTTCTCTTAGTAGATTTTTTGACAGTGTGGGAACTTCTGCCAAACATATCTCAACAGTAGCGGAGCGTCTGCTCCCGAGCCCCCACTACAGGACTGGGGTTTGGGCTGGCGCTCTCAACTACAGCCTTTATTACGCGTGTGGGCACCATCGCCGTTCTCACGGGTTTGCGTTTTTGAAGTTTGCGTAGAGAGAACTTAAAGGGTTAGTTCACCCAAAAATGAAAATTATGTCATTAATGTCTCACCCTCATGTCGTTCCAAGCCCGTAAGACCTCCGTTCATCTTCGAAACACAGTTTAAGATATTTTAGATTTAGTTCGAGAGCTTTCTGTCCCTTGTAGTGTCTGGACCCATCAGACACACACTAATTATTCATTATATACAAAGGTTTATGAAACTCCAAAACTAACATCCCAAATGAAACGAACACAAGGGCAGAAACAGTGTCATGTTACAGGGCTGATAAGACCATTTTTACGACCTCCTCAGGAATGTGGCCACGTGCACAAGAGAGAGACAATGGGGAGACAGAAACCCTCTTTAAAACAGACTTTGCTGCATTAATCATAGATTAACTGATCTATAAATGAACATCCTTCATAGCATTGTGTAAATGATTTACTGTCTTGTGTACTATTATGTATATATTATGGTATGTACCCTGGTATACAACCAACTAACGGTCAATGTAACCTCACATGCATCATGCCTCCTACCTAATTAATCCTCATTTAATGACTCACACTTTGATGTACATCACCTTCTTCTAGAATGCAGTGTGGATGTGTTATATCTATCTGAGCATTAATGAAGGTAACCATGCTTGGGACAAAGACTCGTAAATTAACTAGAGTAACCTTCCCACTCGGACATTTCACTTTGCTTATTGGTCCAGTCAACCCTTGGGGGTTGGAATCTTTTCTCAGGCTTTATTAGGGACAGTCCACATGTGACCTCCCTCTCTTAGTTTTTTCATCCAGCCGCAACACTGTTTCTGGTGATACTGGGGAACCCCCTCCCCCTCCACGGGGGCCCAGGACTCAGCAGGCCTTGATCCAACCAGATATGCAGTCATGCAGGAGAGAGTAGACTCTCTCACAAAGAACCAAGGACAACCTCAGGAGTTTGGAACCAGGACTCCAACCAACAACGACTCCAATCACCCACTCTTCTGACTTCCTCACTTCTCCGGGGTGCTCGGCGTGGCCTCAACAGGGCCCAGGTCCCCAGGCCTTGACCAAATGTGCTCATGGAGAAAAATAACTTTCAAACAACTGCCACTTGCCACTGCCGGAACCCTCAACGACTTCAATTTTCCACAACTTCAAGAATTGTTCCCACTACAAATGCAAGTATTCAATTCATTGAAATGTGAAAATGAAATGCTGTTGGTTCTTCTCATAGTTAGATGGATCTTCTCCATCGTTACATCATTCCATCTCTCACTTCTTTTTCCTACACGTGTATTTTTGTATTTATGTATGTTTGTTTAGTTTATTCATGTTTATGATTTAGTTAATACAACTTGTGCACTTTATGTATTTGGTTCTGATTCACTGCTTGCAAACAAAGTCTCTTTTACGATCTTGATCTTGCTACATGCTCAAAGCGCTGTACATGCTAAGAAATAATTATTCTTCTGTGGCCATTGAAGATACCCTTTTCTTAGAATAAATTAATAATCAAAAGAGTTCGTTGGACGAACTGATTAATTGATTGTAATATTAATTTAGCCATGTCAAGTTAATCCAATTAACTGACCCAAATATTAATAATTAATCATAACAAGTCATTATTGATTATTAATATTTCCTATAGCTAAGTTCCTTACACCCTCCATTGAAAATGTATGTACGGTATACTGTCCTTGTCCAGAAAGGAAATAAAGACATCATCAAAGTAGTCCATGCGACATCAAAGTAGTCCATGTGACATCAGTGGGTTAGTTAGAATGTTTTGAAGCATCGAAAATACATTTTGGTCCAAAAATAACAAAAACTACGACTTTATTCAGCATTGTATTGCCTTCCGGTTCTGTTGTCAATCCGCGTTCAGTGATGCTGATGACATAAGACGCTGCTGATGTGTTATCTGGTGCGTCTGTATTGGGGTTCAAATAAATATGGCTGGGCAAAAAAATCCAAGTCTTCCTCTGTGTCGAAATCCTTAGACATGTTTGCGAAGATTGTTTTGTTTACAGTGTGCGTCTCCCTCAGACTGTAAACGAAGCTCGGGCGCACCAGATAACACGTCAGCAGCGTATTATGTCATCAGCATCACTGAACGCGGATTGACAACAGAACCGGAAGAGAATACAATGCTGAATAAAGTCGTAGTTTGATGGCTCATGATGGCTCAGGCTCTACATCCCTGGGCACCAGATTCAGGGAGCAGACATCCTGTTGAGGCAGGGGCTGAGGCCCAGGGAAGGGAGACTCCACCCCGAGGGTATGGAGCTCATATGAAGTTGCAGATGTGGCTTTACCGCATCTGTACATGGTTTCCCTGATTGTTCTACTTCCGGGAGTTCTGGAGTACAGAGTTAAGGAAGTGTTGGTTTGGCCTCTGAGGGGGCCCAACTCATAGACTCAGGTCTCTCAACTGAGGTTGTTGAGACCACAATTACTCTAGAGTTCCCTGCACAGGAAACAAACCTGTTTCCTCTGTGGTGCGTTGGGGCAGGAGGAGTATGGCGGCTTTGTAGCCTTGTATTAGGGGTATCCCTATAAGAGGTGTGTGATGCGGCGGGCTGTTCCTTTCCGCACAAACTCGTCGGGTTTACAACCTAGATTTGGGCTTCACTCCTGGGTCCCAGGTGATTGGGTCTTTGTTGTGCTCGCCTGATTTCACAAAAGACAGGCACTGGTCACTATGGTGGTGTTGGTATAGATGGTCCCACAGCGTCATCTCAACGCAACGTGAGTTCCCTTAAAACGGAACACCTCAGTTACGACTGTAACCTCGGTTCCCCGGAGAGGGAACGAGATGTTGCGTCACCCTGCCATACTTCTGGGGTGCCTATGATCGACTTGCTTCGACCTATCAGAAGCTGACAATGTTTAGTCTGGGTGCACTTTATAGCTTCCTGACATGACGTCACCCGCCTATACGCCATTGGACTGATTTTACAAGTGCTTCATTACGCAATCACGCAGAGCGTTCCCACAGCATCATCTCGACACAAAGTCTCGTTCCCTTTTCAGGGAACCGAGGTTACAGTCATAACTGGGGCGTTTTCTATGATATATCCATGAGATGAA
Source organism: Rhinichthys klamathensis goyatoka (assembly GCF_029890125.1). Taxonomy (NCBI): domain Eukaryota; kingdom Metazoa; phylum Chordata; class Actinopteri; order Cypriniformes; family Leuciscidae; genus Rhinichthys; species Rhinichthys klamathensis. The sequence continues at coordinate 1,132,999 of NW_026606877.1, forward strand.
CACAGCACTCTGTAAAAAAGGGATACTGCACTTGCAAGAAGAAGATACCTATTCTGGATGCACTTACCTTGAAGATGAAGATTGTATGCGCCACAACTTATGGTAGTTAATGCTATGAAGATAAAAAACATTTGTTTGTAATTACACTGATCTTCAGGGTTGTACAGTACTTGATTTATTGTACATTTCTAAAATAAATCAATAATAATAATTGATATACAGTATATATATATATATATATATATATATATATATATATATATATATATATACATATATCAAACTCAACTATAGAAGCATACAAATAATTTTAAAGCTCTTTCAATATTTTTTTTCAGTTTGTTATTTTAGCAGTTATTTACTTTAGGCTACTTTTAAGAAGTTACTTTAAATGGGACCTATTATGCCATTTCCCATATTCTTGATTTTGTTTTTTGGGTCTACTAGAATAGGTTTTCATGCTTTATATTTCAAAATACATTATTTTTCACATATTTTACATTGTTGCAGCACCTCTCCTCCCAGTCTGCCAGTAATGCTCTGTTTAGTTCCTGTCTATATGAAGCCACTCCTTCCGAAAAGTGCAATGTGCTCTTATTGGTCGGCTGAACTAGTGTGTTGTGTGCCTTGTCAAGACAACAATCGAGGCCTTTCAGGGAGTTCAGAAACAGAGAATAACTTACTTTGGAGTGGACTTTGTGCTTTGTAACTGTGCAGACATTTCTGACATTGGTGTTTCATGCTTGAACAGCAACATTACACATTAAAGAAAGTTGAAAATGTAAAAATGGATAATAATAGGACCCCTTTAACACTAGAACTACCGGAATTCCATAACTACTACCATAGCGGTCATTCTGACCGTTCATACTTTGACGTTCATATGGCCGTACTGAACATCATTTTCGTCATGTCATATCTACATTTGAACCTTCTCTTTAAGTTTTCCAATGAAGCTTTTAATTCCTGTCGTCACATTATGACATCATCGCCCTTAAAACAAGCACAAAAGAAAGATTGCCCCGACAGGTGTTGCCTCTCTCTGTGAGGAAAGTTTTGCGTCAAAAATATTTTTTTCACCGCACTCACCACGTGAATAGACATGCAAAAAAGTTAGGAAACGTCAAAGCTTCATACCGTTTAGTACAGCCCTGTTTGTAAATAAGTTAAATAATCAATACAAAATCTAAAAATAAATGGATCTACAATATTACGATAGGTAATAATAAAGATCAGGACGTAAAATTTAAATTCAAATGAAAATGTATTTTCCAGCCTAATTGATAAATATATATTTTTTTTTTTCTTTGTACAGTAAAACCAAATCTTATGATACAATAACTTATAACATATATACAATAACAAAAACAATAATTATATGCATTTGATCACATTGTAAAAACGTTCATGGATACGTATGCAGCACAATACAGTACACACAAAAACAGGCTAAGAAAAAACATGAACATTAGCTAAACAAGAAAACGAACTGCTTTAGAACGATTAGTTTCAGTGAACAAAATATTAACGAACAAAATCAGGTTAACACGTTTTCCTCCAAGTGGGCTCATTTGAATGGCGCATTTTTGATTTCATGTGGTCGGAGCGAAGTTCGCTCGCCAGTCGTGTGATGAAGTCCCTCCGCGAAACTTGCTCATTTGTGCACTACTTGTACAATATGTGCGCGTTGATGGCGGGATATGTAGGGGACTTATGATATCTAAATGTGTGCGGTCAAAATGCCCATGGCCATTCTAGGTAGAAATAGTCAGAACTGTTTTGTGATTTTAATAAAATAACAGTGTCAGAATAAAATATCCTACAGAGTCCACAGCCACATTGATTTTATTTTAACAAAGTTATTACACAGTACAATTTAAAAACGGTCAAAATGACTGCCTTGGTAGTTCTAGTGTTAATAGGAAAATCTTGATTGTATCAGTCAATTTCAAACACTAAGGAAATTATCTACTTTTTACTTAAAAAAATGTTTATCTTTTTTTTTTTATTAATATTTAACTTTTATAAATATTTCATTCAGTATTTTTCCCAACAAAAGGTGTCCATTTTGCAAATTTAGAGCATTTCATATAAAGACACATCTATTTTATAGAGGCAAAGAATTACTGGCTTGTCACTTGGTAGGCATATGTAAATATCCGGCATCAGCTCTTGACTGAGGTATGTTCACTAATCCTTCAATATACTTTATGGCATATTGTGTTATCTGAAGTTTGTGCTGGCTTTAAACGTATATGCTTTGAACAGCCTGCGCCAGCATCCACACAATTGGTGGTGAGCCACCTCGCTAGATCTAAGCCGCTTTTCCACAACATAAGTGAGCGAGTGGTACTCGATTACAATGGCCACTGTCATGCATTGACGAGAGGGCCCCGGGCCCCCCAAAAATCATCTAGGGGGCGCTGCGCAGCGTCAACGAACCGCCTGGAATGAAACGCCTATTAGGCAGCTGGACGGACGCAAGTACCCTAAGGCGAGCGATGACATGTGAAGTCAAACGTTCTCTGCTGCAGATGCAGTGCTGGGGACGGACAATAGCAGGGAACTGCTGAGTAGTCAGAGTAGGAGATGAAATAGTACTTTTAATATTTTTTTCAGACAATGCAAAATGTGGCTTTGTTGAGATCTGCTTCACTTGTGAGAACATGAAGCTCAAAGCATTCAAAGAGGAAAGAGTGCTAATCTGCATGCAGCATTTACTGCATTCAGTAATATCTTGTTTGTTTTAGCTGTTGTTTATGTGTATGCATGCATATACACGTGTGCATTGGCAAAGCTGATTCAGCAGTTTGCTGCTCCAGCTCTGTGCAAGCCCCATAACGCCTCGGTTACGACTGTAACCTTGGTTCCCTGAAGAGACACTGCGTCGGATTGACGCTTTTGCGTGATGACGTCTTGAAGCACATGTAAAATCAGTCCAATGGTGAGGTGGAATGTTAAAGGCGGATGACGTCACGAACCAGGAAACTATAAAGCCTGCTTGAAAACAGAGAGCGCAAGCTTCGTAAAAGTCTGAAGTAGTCACTGACAGGCACGTAGGAGATATGGCAAGGTGACACAGCGTCTCGTTCCCTCTTCAGAGAACCGAGGTTACAGTCGTAATCCGAGGCATTCCCTTTCAAGGGAACTTGGGCTGCGTCGGATTGATGCTAAGGGAACGTCTGTACCAACGCCACCATAGCGACAAGTGTCTGTCCAGTGTGAAATCACGAGGAGCAGCACTAGGACGAGAGTACCTGGGACCCTGGTGTAGAGTCCAAGTTCAAAGAATAGAAGCCCACAAATGTGTGCAGTGAGGACCACCCTGCCGCATCACAAACATCTTGGAGAGCAACTCCTGATATACTCCTAGTAGAGTGGGAGCAGACAGCCATATGTGAAGGCTGTCCGGCCGACTCATAAGCAAGTGAGATAGCCTCGACCACCCACTTGCTCATACTTTCTTAAACTTTGCCGGAACCTCCTCCAATGGCTCGAAGGGAGCCAGGGAAAGGCCTTCAAGGACAATGGTCAGATCCCATGTCGGCACCCTGGTACGAGCTGCAGGCCTCAGCCTCAGCCTCAAAGTACCACGGAGGAAACAAGACACCAACGGGTCTTTACCCACAGACATTCCACCCAAAAGAATGTGGTAAGCACCTATGGCCGCCACATAAACCTTTAAAGTGTATGGGGATAGACCTGCTGTGAACCGCTCCTGCAGGAACTCCAGCACTGTACCAACCAAACAGTTAACTGGGTCCAACTGACTGTCACTACACCATGAAGTGAAAACTCTCCACTTCAAGGCATAAAGTATCCTTGTGGAAGGAGCTCTGGAATGTAGAATGGTCTCCACAACCTTAGTTGTGAGACTCGTCCTTATGAGCTTGGCCCCCTCAGAGCCCAAGCCCACACTGCCCTACAAAGGCAAAAGACCTTAACTCGCTAGAGTGTGGAACTGAGAAAAATGACTTTAAAGATTTTTAGTTGTCCCGCCAAATTAATTATAGGTAGGGCGCTAAAAATCTGGCCATTAGATGTTTAAGTAATGCAAATTATCTACATAACAGAATTTTGAGCTCAAACTTGACTTTTGACCACTATTTTAAAGTTACTGTACTCTGCCTTTGTATTGTCAGCAAAAAGTGAGAAGTCATGCCAAGGCAAAAGACAGTAACTTCCACATTATCAATATTTGGTTGCTGATCACCATTAACAAAATCATTATAGTAACACCTGTATAAAATCTAGTGATCATGGCATTTATTTTGTATGATTTACAATTAGCCTTCTAGTTATTGTGGTTTGGTTGCATTCTGATGGCCCTAATACATTAGACATGACAAAAAATACCTCCATAGCGGTAAAGACTAAAGAGTATCTTCAAGTGGTACCGAGTGGCATAAGACTTGCTAAACACGCGTTATAATGTAATGTAATGATCACGATAAAACAGATCCTTGCGCACACTCGACCCGGAGACTGGTTTATAGCGGTGGATCTGAAAGACGCGTAGGCTACTTTCACAGGCATTTACCGAGATTCGTGTTCGAAGGTGTCACGATCCGTTCACGAAAAGTAGCCTATGCAGTCCTTTACCCCTTAGGACTCAGTAGGGAGCGCGTTCTGGACTACTTAGACGACTAATGCATTTATAGCACAACCTTCTGTGTTCTGCGTCTTTTCAGTATGCGTTGGTTTCAGCTGTCTGCCCTATTATTGTGCGTGCACTTCGCTCATCCCGCGGATTTATTCCGGATGCTGTGTTTTGTATGCATGCTTTACCACAGCTGTTCTGATGTTGTATGCACCAGCACTTCTTGCTTCATTATGATCTATGCGCCTTGTTGCTTCATTATTATCACTCAGTGATATATTAGTCCTGCGTCGGCTTGACCGTGTTCAAGGCGGAGCTGAAGGCGCCGGCGAAGTTTTGGCACTCTGCCAGCTAGATGCATTATTGTTTCAACTAGGTCCGGTACCCGAACTGGGTGAGGCGGGGCTTTAGTTATTTGTTGTATTGACCTGCTTCGGCATGTGTAACATGTGTTTTCTGTCAACTCTGCATATATCCTTCGTGATCGATATCGCACGTTTGTAGATGGAGCGGGTTAAGAGCATACTAAATGTTCTGACCGCATTAGTGCATGACAAAGCTCTGAGGACATCAGAAGTTACAGGGACGGATGGCAGCTGTACAAAGTACACAGGCTACATCGTAATTTCATTTTTAATGGAGAGTAAAACAAAGGCAGAACACCGTATAATCTGATAGGTAGCATTATTTGATAGAACGCCAGCACCGTAACTTCATATTGACGCGCGGCTAAACAAAGGCAGAGTGCCGTAACTCAATATGAGCGTTCCTAAACTAAGCCAAAGAGCCGTAACTGGTGTTACGGTGTTCTGCCTTGGTTTCTCATGGGCTTTTGGAAGTTACGGTTAAGACAAACTATTATTTTCTCGACAAAACAACAGAATTGACTCAAGATACTTATCCACATGATAAAGGAGGTCTTGAATGTGCCAAAAATATCAATAACTCATTTTCGACCAAAAACGAAGTTACGGTCTTTTGCCTTTGCACGGCAGCACAGGTTCCACAGTTCTGGTCGGGGGTGAAAAATCGAGCCCCCTGCTTGGGACAGAAGGTCCCTCCTGACGGGTAACTCCACCGGAGGCCCGGCGAGAAGAGACAATAGATCGGGGAACCATACTCAGCCCGGCCACCATGGGGCTATAAGAAGTAAGCGAACGTGGTCCCTGCGAACTCTCTCCAGAACTCCCGGGAGCAAAGCGATCAGGGGAAAGCATACAAACGTAGCCTCGGCCATGTGTGTACCATAGCGTCAAGTCCGAGAGGAGCTGGATGCGTGAGGGAGAACAAAAGTGGACAATGAGATGTCCCTCGAGACGCAAACAGATCCACTTGTGCCTGGCCGAACACCCTCCGTATCTGCTCCACCACCTTGGGGTGGAGCCTCCATTCCCCAGGCCTCAGCCCCAGTCTCGACAAGATGTCTGCTCCTATATTCTGGGCCCCTGGAGGATTTGGTGCGCCAGTTTTCAGAGTGGACGCGAGCCAAAACCCCCTGGTGATTTATATAGGCAAGGCAAGGCAAGGCAAGTTTATTTATATAGCACATTTCATACACAATGGTAATTCAAAGTGCTTTACATAGAAGAAATTAAAATAATCAAAACAAATAAGAATAATTAAAACAGTCTAGAATAAAAAATAAAGTACAGTAAAAACAGTCGGACGAACAGTGGCACAGTGCTCATTCAGTAAATGCATAGCTAAACAGATGTGTTTTGAGTCTGGATTTGAATGTGACTACTGTAGGAGCACATCTGATCTCCTCTGGAAGCTGGTTCCAGCTGCGGCTGGCATAATAGCTAAAAGCAGACTCTCCTTGCTTAGAGTGAACCCTTGGTATTTCTAGCTGATGTGATCCTAATGATCTGAGTGATCTGTTAGGTTTGTAAGGATTCAGGGGCGGATCTAATCCGTGGGGATTTTGCATATCATAATTAATAATTGGTAATTAATAATTATTCATGCATGTTTGGATTAGATCAGTCTTACATGTTAATAAATCTCCCGATAAGGGAGGATCTGTCATTTTACCTGCATGCATGCATGTGAATCCTTGAAATTAACCACAAGTTGATTGCAATTAATTACATGGACCACGTTTCACAAAACAGGTAAAATGAATTAGCTCAATTGTCAGGATAATATTTGTGGGGCTCCACAATATCATCTTACTTTATAGGATTTCAGGAAACGCAATTCTCTGGCCAGAAGAATTGGGTTTCCCGCCCTATAAACACATACTCTTTAAGATATATTTAATTTTAGTAAGCTTGTAGCATAAGATCTTTGGCACTTAAGGGACTTGAAACTGAGCAAAGAGACAGTACATCAATCAAATGAATATATAATTAATTTAATAGAGGCATGACTACTTATGTATTTACTACGGTTACACGGGATATATGTATTTACAAACACATAGACATCAATGAACAATACAATAAGACATCAATGAACGAGAAATGCGTAAAGTTTGGACAATGGATAACTTGCACGCGTGAGCGAGTAAGAGAGAGAGAGAAGGGGATGGGGAGAGAGAGAGAACAGTGGCAGAATTCCTCCTAAGACATTCACCTCTCCGATTACAACACGAAACATCATCTTAAAGCTTCTTAGAAGCTCTATAAAGAGATTATACTTGCACAAGTTATGTTATGGTCTCTCTGTATCGAGGCATTCCTGTACGGCCCTGTCTGGCCGCGTGAGCTGAGTCCTTTGTGTGTGAGGAAGCGTCACGAGGGCTGCTTGGCGCGCGTGTTGAACGGAGGTTCAAAGTCTTTGGGGTAACATTACCAAAGGGAAATAGTTCGGCTAAGTTCGTTTCACTTCGTGGAAGTGAACTGAGTCAACTACGGAAAACAAAACTTTGACGAACAAAAAAGAAATAAAGATCTCTACGGGGAAATCACGCGGAGTTAACGTTACATCTTTGCATGGCTGGTGAAGAAGCGCGTGTGCGCTCGGTCCGGCGCGTCACGCGGTCACGTGCGCGTGTTTCTCCTTCAAAGCGAGCGCTCGTTTAAAGGTCCCTTGTAGATGGATTTGCTGAAGAGATATGTCACGCGGTTTTCTTTTCACTCGTCGATTGGAATTAAACACGGAGACTTATCTAAAACTGAAAAACACAAACAAAACTAGAAACAAATAAAAAGAAAGGCGAAGAGCTCGCCCAGAGGCGAGACGTTACATTATAACACGAGGACAAGGGAGGAAGAGAACGAGCGGAGGGGGGAAGCGTCATTTATCACTTTTGGAGAAATCCAGCCTCCTCCTGTTGGCTTGGCCAATTAGAGGGTTGGAAGTTTACAGGCGGGACTTTGGGTTTTATTTCTCTTTGTCTTGTCAGACTGCTTGTCTAATTAAATTATGACCTGTGTTAGGAATGGTCATTTCTACTGCAGAGATGTGTTATGCACATAATCATACCTTTTACGGTGTGTTCATACATATATCTGGCTGAGTCAAGTCCAGGGCATTTTTACGATATCAAACACGACTGTTATAGGTAAACATTTACATTAAAATACATCTAGGGTATTTATAATTCACTTTTAAGTTACGGAAAAATTATAGTCATTACAATGTGACATGGGCAAATGGACACACATAAAAACACATCGAATATATCGGGTTAAATGTCTTTTAAAGAAAAGAAGTTTCTTTCTCTTTGGAATCACATTCAAGTAAGCCATAAAAATGTCTCGTAACTGGACACTACGCTCTGTCCTGAGCGTGGTCTTCACTGGTGGGGGAATGCGTGTGTGTGTAAATTTACATTCCAGGCTTTTTGGGTATTTAACAGGATGTATTTAGTTATTCAGATTCACCCTCGCCCAGTCCTTACAGTCCCCCTTTTTGTCTGATGAAGTCCCTGTGTGGACTTAATCGGACAACAATCATCACAATGGATGGATGACAGGTGAATCATGATGATCGGGTAGCAGGTGCTCTCAGGCTGAGGCTGAGGGCTCAGCTTGATTAAGTTCGACGCAGCCTCCAGCGTGGTACCCTCTTCCTGAGGGTCCCGTGGGCTTGGCTGTAGATGTTCGCATCTCGTTGAGCCTCCTGTGCAGGATGACTGTCGAGTGTCGCGGTGTGTTTGATAGAGTTACCCAGCGTAGGATCGGCCGCAGTCCAGGAATGGACAGCAGGTGAGGCATTTAAGGCGGGCAGTTGAGACAAAGCTTGGAGGGCTGTGTCGATAGGATAAATGTCAATTCGCTGGGACCACCCCCCTTTCGCAAACCACAACTCCCGTTCTGGAGTTAGGGTGAAAGTGTGGTTCCTGGAGAAGGATGGGATTTCCAGTTTTAATTTGTACTCTTTACATGGAAGATGGTACCATGCCAGGTCGTCAAGGTGAAGGATGGCACTTTTCGGTGCTTGGATTCACAGGCTCTAGTGGAGCGAGGTGACACAGGTGTCCGTGTCATTCTGGTCGTAAGTGAGTGCAGCTGTGCGCACAGGAGTGTTAGCGAGCCGCCTGTCACTTACACTCTCTGCTTGGGTCTTGATGTCTTGAGTGCGCGGCTTGGCTTCGGCAGGGCAGCGGGTATCGCTGATCTGCAGCCCGCAGATTCCGTCAGTGTTGTCTCTGAGGAAAGGTTTGTTAGGGCAGAGATAGTGAATTTCTTTGGTCAATGTGCACACGTACGGGTTCGGAGCTTAGGACGGCTTTGTGTTGCTGTCGTTGCAGTCAACCCCGTCCGGCGTGTGGATCTTGATGTGAATGTTACTTTTCAAAATCTGACCTTGACAATGTTCTTGAGCCGGTAGATTCGGCTTGACTCTATGATGGGCAAGTTCAGGAGAAAGCCCCCCCCCCTTCTCTGCTTGTAGTCGACGCAGAGTGGAATGGCACTACCCAGAGAGTAGGCAAGGTGTATTTGTAAAGAGTCAGTTGGCGTGGTGATGGCGGACGCCAGCACGGTTTTCACGAGGCTTAAGGGTATCAGGTGCGGTGGAATTCTACCCATGGCGAGGCTGTCGATGGAGGAGTTCACCCCCTGCAGCAGGTTTGTCATCAGGGCTGTTACCAGCTGAGTTTGAGCAAAGTCATTCTGGAAGACAGTAAGCAGCTGTTTCCTGGAGTGAGTGTTGGAGTTCATGGGGTTCAACGCTGTGAGTGTTGAAAGTTACCACAGTTCCCTTCAGTGTCTTGTCGATGGTCTGCAGGGATGCACTCTGTTGTGAGTGCTCTTTTATCTGTGGAATCTCAGTCTGAATTTCGGCTACATGCCGTCCCACGTTGGCGAGGTTTTCTGCATTCATGCTGGACATACAAGTGTTCTGACGGCAGTGCGGCGGTGGTTGTGGCCACCTGGCTCCGCTAGCGTGACAGTCATTTTCTCAAGTTGCTTGAGCATGTGTTCAACCTCGGTCTCAGCGTGAGTGCGGGAGTCCTTTGTCCATCGGCACCTACCCAGCTGTATTGTGTTGTTACGCTGGGGTAGTGTGTTCTGTAGGCGTTGTGAGGATCAGGTGGCACATTCACTTTCTGAGTGCGGGTCCGGCAGAAAAGGAGTCCTGGTGCCAGACCTGGTGAGATGTCCGATTGCGGTTGCCCTCTGGTTGGCTGGAGGCACAGCAGCATCCTGGTAAAAGTGAAAGGGAGAGAGAAAGAGAGAAAGGGAGGAAAAATTTCAGCGAGTCTCGTCCTTGGTTGCCTAGGACAGTCTTTTCGCTTCGAGAACGCCGGTATGCCACTTGCTTCGGTGTCTTGCAAGTGTCTCTGGTGCTGCGGCGTGCAGCACGATGCATCATGGGCCTAGGGCATACATTAGCATTACCCCCCTTTTGCACTGTGGCATCACAAGCTGTGGCGCGGTGATGGCCTCGGGTGCAGAACGCTGAATGTTGTTTAGTGCACGCAGCATGTGCTTGTTGACGTAGGTTGTCTGGGGCACCGGTTGTCGGTGTGTGCAGACGGCGTCCGTGGGTGGTTGGAGGGGTATGAGAGGTGGTTTCTCATAGTGTCCATTGGGTTGTTATAGACTTTGGTAAGCTGGAAGGTTAAGGTCAGGTTAAGCAGAGGCTCTGTGACATTTTGTCACACTTGTGGGGAGAGACTAATGCATGACCCTAAAAGTTCAGAACCACGGTTTAACGGGTTCACTAGGTATGTAGTATAAAGCTAGGTGTTTCACGTGTGGCTAGCTAGTGAAGTGTGTCTTGTATCCTTATCTTAGCTGTGGATGTTAGGAGGCCAAGACTTTATGTGGTTCCGAGAGTATGTCCTGAAAAGGGCATAGTCATGGTTCACTACGGCTTGACGAAGTGAATGATAGGGGGAAAAAGGACAGCTTTCCTATTCAAATTATGCTTATTATCAATCCTCTGGACTATAGTTGTGCCCTAGTAAATTGTTGAAATTACTTGTGTTGCAGGGTCACAAAAATGAGTGCACTGGATGAAACTAAGCCTAAATAACAAAAACGGGTGTCCCGGTTTCCTTTCTGGGCCCTATGGGAAATGGAACCACATTTGAACAAGAGAGGAAATTAAATTAAATCATATAGATGACCGAATAGCCAAGGGAATAGCTGAGTGGTATTATTATCAAAGTCAAAGAAATTAAAGAATTAACGAAGAGCAAAAAAAATTTAAAATTAAAAGCGAAAAGAAATAAAGTGATCAAAACTACGGGAATGATCTTAAGGCGAGAATAATCAGTGGCCTTAGTGACTAAACTTTGGATTTACCTGGGTCAACACTTCATAGTGAGTTACGGCGATTGCGTGTTCCAGACCACACCGTGTGTGTCCCATCGAAGGGTTAGTCACCTGCCGATGAAAATCCCTATTGCTATATGAATTCTTCTCTAGCTACACAGTTTACATGTAGTTAAACTTAAGTTTAATTAACAGGTCATCTGCGAAGTTATCCTCCGACGGTTAGTAAGGACTATGCCTGAACTAGGGAAGGTAAACTTTAGCTAAGAGGAATTGCAAACACGGAAAGTGAATAATTAGAAACCCTAACTGGTGTTAAGGAAAGTATTCTAGAATACTTTGCATTGTGTGAACACAAGCGGTGATTAAGGGTTCAAGTAAATGATGCTAACTGCTAACTGTAGAAGTTATTATTTAGCTTAGCGTAAGCTGGATGGACGCTAGGTTAGGTTAGCTTAGCTTCCTAGGCTGGTTTGTTTACAAAGTGACATCACAAGTTAGCACTTCCTGTGACAGGTTGTTGTCATGGGAACCAGAGCATGTCAGAGGATTCAACAGTCCCTGAAAAATGTCTGTACATTTTACATGAATTATGCATGTTTAAACGGGTTAACAGGAGGCACTTATATTTTAAGACCTTCCAGAACTTGGTGTTACATTAAGTAAAATGCAGATGTGTTTTGGCATTTGCTAATTCTACTCGTGGAACTGTTCTCTTTATTTTACGCAACTTAATCTATTTGTTTACAGAGTAAGGAAATAGATTTGCTGGAAGTCAAAGCTTGTCTAAGCATATATAGTTATGTCCCTCTCGTGCATAAATGCTGACTTTTCGGCGATGAAACAGTTTTGATCGCTAGGTAGTTCTCTGCTTGTAGATGCAGGTAAAATTTAGGTGAATTACATCAATCTAACAATAATTTGTAAGGCCTTTACATTTGTAGAAAGGGGAGCATCACCCAGGTCTACCTAGATATAACTTTTTCCTGAGCTTTCTTTGTTAGACACAGGTTTAGTCATATTACAATTTGGATTTCTTTTAAGTAAAGCAGAATAGATATCGGTACAGTTTACAAGCTGCTGAGATGGGGTTTCTTCGTCAAACAGACTTACGCTTTACTGCCGAACATGCTAAGTTTAGTTGGAAATCTTAGGCTATTTTACTTAAAGTAGAGATGTCAATTCCAGCTATCGTTTTATCTGCATTTAGACAAGCCAGCGATCAAAAATGCGTATTGCACGTTGTGTTCTGGTTGGATCGCAACGACCAAAAGCACGCCTGTAGGTTAACAGTAGTTTAAAACTGGGGTAGTTTTCCTACACTCTGGCGTTAAAGGGGACGTATGCTCTATTTGGAGCTAGTGTTTCTTGTAACCCTTCATTGTCATGGAAACTAATGTTTAGCAGTGTCTTTTCAACCAGCATGTCGCAAATGTTTGTTTTTAAAAGAGTCGTGCATAGTCTTTTGGCAGGTGAGGCTTACACGTCTATTCGAGATTTTCTTTAAATCAGTAAAGTTCTAATTTTTCCTATTGCAGAGTCTTGTGTCTCTTTGAGCACACATTTTCGTCTATTCTTAAAAGTTCTATGTCCTTATGCTGATCAGGGACCCTTTTAGAAGAGTCTTGCACTATGTTTGTGCAGTGTCTTCTGGTTTTGCAGTTCACAGTCAGTGGGGTTTTAGGAATTCTTTGTGAGGAGGCCTTCCGCATTAGGTCACACATCGTTGAGTGGGCATTGCGTGGTCTTTGGCGAGCTGGAAGGTGCAGGGTCGCGAACTTGAACCTTGACTTGGTGCTGAGGCTGTGTATTCCTGGATGGCTGCTGGAGTTCCTGGGAACTCTGTGACCTTGGAGTCTGGCTTTGGTGACCTGTGTGACTGTAGGGGCGGGGTTCTTGAACTTGGGCCCAGACGGTCAGGTGTTTGAAGTCTAATCAAAGCTCAGAGCATTCTAGCAGGTGTTTGCCCATCAGAAAGGGGTACATGTCCATTTGTGAGATGTGCACCGGGTGGGTAGGCCTCAACAGACCAATTGTCAGGTAAGTGGGAGCTCTCTGTTCGAGCCGGAGGTCGTTCTGGCTGTACGACTGCACATTCAGCTCACATAGTTGGGGTATAAGGGTTCGATCTTCGCTCTTAGCTTTCAAAGTCTTTCAAAGAGTTGAGCTGACATTAGAGTGAGGTCTGAGCCGGTGTCTACCAGGGTTTCAAGGCTCACCTCATAGTCTAGAGTGATGGGTAGGTAGAGTTTCCGGGCCCACCCCCTTTTGATCAGGTCTTTTGGGGTTTCGGACCCAGCTGTGGGAAACTGTGCTGTCTCGCTCAGGCTGTGCAGCTGTCAGCTGTGGTGGCTGTGTGCTGCTGTAGGTATTACGCTCAGACATAGGATGTAAGGCTCGTACCTCTTGAACTTTTGGAAAGTCTTTTGTGAAGAAGCTTTTCAGCGACTTCAGGGTCTCGGCTGTCTCAGACGTGGCGGCACTGTTTTTATCTGGTGTGTGCTCAGACTTGTGCTTATCAGTGGCATGTCGAGAGGGGTTCCGCTCTGGGCTGTCTGGGCTTGATGGTCTGGTCGCTGGGGCTCGGCTCTTTCTGGGCCATTGGTCGGTTTCCCCTGTGGCTCCACCTTTTGGCTGGTCAGGTGGTTGTCGCAGGTCCCGGAATCTGTCAAAGCGCTCGCTCTGGTGTCTTGGATGAGCACCATCGCAGTAGTGCTGCCCTCTGTTGGCCTGGAACGGTCTTGACTCTCTGTACACAGGGCTATGGTGTTGTGGGGTGCCCTCTAGAGGCAGCTCTGAGTATTGTTCAGAGACAGAGTAGATTGTGGGGTTATTCAAAGTCTTTTAGGACATAGTCGTTTGCTTGGTGTAAGCTTCTTTTAGCTTGTTAAGTCTTTTGGGAGCCATGCCGTGGTTAGTGGCAGGCCTCTCCTGGAAAGGCTTTTGAGTCTCTTTAAGTTCAGTCTCTGCTCTTTGCAAGGGGCTTCACTTTTGTCGGAGTTTCTCGTCGAGTTCCTCTCTGGTTCTTTTCTCTGACTGCTCTCTTCGGTCTATTGTGCAGATGAAGATCAGACAGGGCAGTTTGAAGTCTTTCCACTTCCTTCTTGTAGCTAGGGGTCGTTGTCATCCTCGGCTTGCATCCTTAGCGTTGCAACTTCGTGCTCCAGGGCGATGCGGCTCCTTTTGTGGAGACGTTCTTGTGTGATGAGCTGGCAAGTGAGGTTGACGTGTCTGACCGGTCTTTGTCGTGGGAGCTTTGGCTTGGTTTGTGCGCCGTCAGCTTGTCCACGTCTGCGATGCTCTTGGCTCGAGGCTCTGAGTCACTAGCGTCCTCGGGCAGGAAGTTAGCCGTTATGGCCGTCGGCCATGTGTCGAGGTTGTCCCAGCGGGTTGTGGGACTGTAGGACCGGAACATACTGGCTTCACTGTGGGCGAGAGGAACACAACACACGCAGAGAGACCAATGCAATTTCGTTCTACGTTTAACGAGCTATAATACGGGCTATGCCGTGTATGAAAATTTTGGTTAACTGATGCAGACAGTTAAATCATTCGGTGGGACAATTTAGGTAGGTCAGCATGGGCCTGAATAAAATTTAACAGGGCGGTAGCTTAGGGGTCACCTGTTGATGCTAACGGCTTGGTTTGTCAAACTATTATTCAGCGTTCCTTGTTGTCTCAGATAGGTTCTGTCTTCTAGGTGAACTGAAAGGAACAGAGCACAACAGAAAAGAGCAATGGCAAGATAGCAAAGTTTGAAGTAACATGCAACCATCAAAGATGGAAAGGTCTGTAATGAAATGGCGTCAATAGTAAACAGGAAGTGTTACAAGGGAAGAGGAGGCCTAAGCCTGCGGTTTGTGGCTCGGAGAGGAGAAGGGAGCCAAACGCTTCAATGACCGGGGGAATTCATAGATTCTGTGGCCAATACTAAGTGGATGGGTTCAATACCTTTTTCTAGTTTGCCTGGGGTGAAATGAGGTCATTCGGGTTGGAGTCAGCATCGTGGTCGGTCTTTCTGTCGTCCCCAAACACTTGACAGCAGTGTCCCGGGCCCTTCCGTATATCTGTACCGATGTGCGCCCTCTCACGCAACCGGCAGTGCCAAATTGGTGGTGTTGTGTTGCGGGCCGCACCAACGGAGAGACACGGGAAAGTCCGAGACCCGTGCTCAGTCAGCGCTGGTGACGCAGGTCAGGTGAACCAGCATGCTGGACTCCAAGCAGAGATGACTGTCAAATCACCACAGCTCTTTAGTGGATTCTACTTATAAATACAGAACAGTGTGAACAAGTGGCTTAACAGTGACTGACAGCTTTCTTGTTTAAACTGAATTGAGTAATTATGTATGTAGAAAATAGAAGCAAAGGTTTTACTAAATAATGGTAAAAAGGGAATTATGAAAATGATGTTAAATTTCAAAATAACTTAACAAAAAAAAAATTTCTTTAAAAAAAAAAAATTAACTCCTCTTTATTTATTTATTTATTATTACTTTTATTATTAATAAAAAAAATAATAATAATTAAAAGTAATAAAGTAGGATGGACCCCGGGAGAAGACAGGCAGTAGTGGGGTGTTTGGGCCCCAAAGGGTTTGGGCCACTTCCTCTTAGTGGTCCACCTGTCTGACAGAGAACTTGGTTTAAATTGCATTCCAACTGGTTTAAATACAATTCAAATCGAGCGTATGCGTAGATGTTAAGTAATTTCTAGAATAGTTGTCATAACATATCAAATCAAATTTATTAAAAATAATTTGAAAAAGGAAATATAGAAATAAAGCCATAAAACCATTCCCGACAGGAACGGAGACTTAATTCAAATTAATCTTGAAATTTGTTTGTTTCAAACCAAATTTGAATAAGTGTAGGAAAGTGAAGGTTGGCCTTATATTTGATGATGATCACGACTATGGTGAGGTATCGATGATAATAACCAAAATAAAGCCAGCTGGGAGAAAGCCACTTCGGAACAGAATGATGTTAGGAACTAAGTGATGAGCTGACTTAGAGGGGGAGTGGCCACAAAGGGGGCGCTAGAAACTGCTAATACTTACTTTTAAATTTTAAGTTCAAATGTGGTTGGAACCAAATTCAAAATAAGTGTACACAGTCAGGAGTGAAATCATGTTATTAAAACTGGAACTTGCACATGGATTGAAAGTTAGAAACACAATTTCAGGAATTCACTGGAACAATCTTAAATGGTGCTGAGAGAAAATTATTTAGGAAAGGATGACCTTGTTACCATTGTCCACACGATGGCGACACTTCGTTCATGGAGGGTAAAGTCAGGACGTGGAGGCAGTCTGATACTGGAAAGCTCAAGGGCGCGCCCTAGCGTTTGGCAGTAGCATTGCAACCCGCCTGCTTTCACATGTGACTGTCTCAGAGGACGTGCAAAGAATTACACGCCTCAATTGCTGCGTAAATCACAAATAGTGCGGAATTTAAATCTTGACGGATTTCTTTCCGGTTCTATATTTCACAAAACGGCGTGGCAGGATTTTTCCTACACACACACATAGGGACAACAGGAATTACACGTCTGTCGTTCGGGTCCAAATACATTTATCAAATAGCATTTTATGATTAAAATGTTTTTAGGTTTTGGATTTTTCGATGCTATATTTCACACAACGGCGTGGCAGGATGCTTTTTCTCTACACACACACATAGGGACAACAGGAATTACACGTCTGTCGTTCGGATCCAAATACATTTATCAAATAGCATTTTATGATTAAAATGTTTTAGGTTTTGGATTTTTCGGTGCTATATTTCTCACGGGTTCACGAGGCAGGATTATTTCGCTGCATTTACGTGTAACTATACCAACAGGAATTTACGTCTGTGGTTTAACTCCCAATGCATTTATCATTTAGCACTTTAATGATTGAAATGTTCTGGTTTAACATTTGGTTAGCTACATCAAAGTTGAAACCAGGAGTTTTCGTTAGTCTAATGACTATAATATCAGGCCTTTTAGGTTGAATTCAGGAGCATCGCTGTATTCAGATCCTCTCTCGCTCTGCTCAAAAGATTCTCATTTTGAAAACAGGCTGATCAAAAGAAAATATATTAACATGTAAACGTCTTTACAGAGGTGATATCTCTTTTGTTACGAACTACAGTTTACATTCAATACTTTAACCGTGAATATCAGTATTACGAACTGCAATTCATTTTAGCAATTACAACGACTAAAACGTTTAGGCGAATTTAGCAGTTTGTAATGTGCTCCGCTGACATGGATTGGCTTTTGTGCCTCTTCAGTCAGCCGGTGAGTTCGTATTGCGTTCACTCACCCGAGGCGCGCGTACAATATTAAATCACAATATAGACATAGATTGAAAACTGATTTTTGCTCAAAAACAAGTTTAAAGTGTGCCTAGCATTTTCTCCACCAATTTATGTAAGGATTCAGGGGCGGATCTAATCCGTGGGGAATTTGCATATCATAATTAATAATTGGTAATTAATAATTATTCATGCATGTCTGGATTAGATCAGTCTTACATTTTAATAAATCTCCCGATAAGGGAGGATCTGTCATTTTACCTGCATGCATGCATGTGAATCCTTGAAATTAACCACAAGTTGATTGCAATTAATTACATGGACCACGTTTCACAAAACAGGTAAAATGAATTAGCTCAATTGTCAGGATAGTATTTGTGGGGCTCCACAATATCATCTTACTTTATAGGATTTCAGGAAACGCAATTCTCTGGCCAGAAGAATTGGGTTTCCCGCCCTATAAACACATACTCTTTAAGGTATATTTAATTTTAGTAAGCTTGTAGCATAAGATCTTTGGCACTTAAGGGACTTGAAACTGAGCAAAGAGACAGTACATCAATCAAATGAATATATAATTAATTTAATAGAGGCATGACTACTTATGTATTTACTACGGTTACACGGGATATATGTATTTACAAACACATAGACATCAATGAACAATACAATAAGACATCAATGAATGAGAAATGCGTAAAGTTTGGACAATGGATAACTTGCACGCGTGAGCGAGTAAGAGAGAGAGAGAAGGGGATGGGGAGAGAGAGAGAACAGTGGCAGAATTCCTCCTAAGACATTCACCTCTCCGATTACAACACGAAACATCATCTTAAAGCTTCTTAGAAGCTCTATAAAGTGATTATACTTGCACAAGTTATGTTATGGTCTCTCTGTATCGAGGCATTCCCATACGGCCCTGTCTGGCCGCGTGAGCTGAGTCCTTTGTGTGTGAGGAAGCGTCACGTGGGCTGCTTGGCGCGCGTGTTGAACGGAGGTTCAAAGTCTTTGGGGTAACATTACCAAAGGGAAATAGTTCGGCTAAGTTCGTTTCACTTCGTGGAAGTGAACTGAGTCAACTACGGAAAACAAAACTTTGACTAACAAAAAAGAAATAAAGATCTCTACGGGGAAATCACGCGGAGTTAACGTTACATCTTTGCATGGCTGGTGAAGAAGCGCGTGCGTCGCTCGGTCCGGCGCGTCACGCGGTCACGTGCGCGTGTTTCTCCTTCAAAGCGAGCGCGCTCGTTTAAAGGTCCCTTGTAGATGGATTTGCTGAAGAGATATGTCACGCGGTTTTCTTTTCACTCGTCGATTGGAATTAAACACGGAAACTTATCTAAAACTGAAAAACACAAACGAAACTAGAAACAAATAAAAAGAAAGGCGAAGAGCTCGCCCGGAGGCGAGACGTTACATTATAACACGAGGACAAGGGAGGAAGAGAACGAGCGGAGGGGGGGAGCGTCATTTATCACTTTTGGAGAAATCCAGCCTCTTCCTGTTGGCTTGGCCAATTAGAGGGTTGGGAGTTTACAGGCGGGACTTTGGGTTTTATTTCTCTTTGTCTTGTCAGACTGCTTGTCTAATTAAATTATGACCTGTGTTAGGAATGGTCATTTCTACGGCAGAGATGTGTTATGCACATAATCATACCTTTTACGGTGTGTTCATACATATATCTGGCTGAGTCAAGTCCAGGGCATTTTTACGATATCAAACACGACTGTTATAGGTAAACATTTACATTAAAATACATCTAGGGTATTTATAATTCACTTTTAAGTTACGGAAAAATTATAGTCATTACAATGTGACATGGGCAAATGGACACACATAAAAACACATCGAATATATCGGGTTAAATGTCTTTTAAAGAAAAGAAGTTTCTTTCTCTTTGGAATCACATTCAAGTCAGCCATAAAAATGTCTCGTAACTGGACACTACGCTCTGTCCTGAGCGTGGTCTTCACTGGTGGGGGAATGCGTGTGTGTGTAAATTTACATTCCAGGCTTTTTGGGTATTTAACAGGATGTATTTAGTTATTCAGATTCACCCTCGCCCAGTCCTTTCAGGTTTATATTCAGTGAGCATATCTGCAATATATTGAGGTCCTAACCCATTAAAAGATTTATATACCAGTAATAATACTTTAAAATCAATCCTAAATGTAACTGGGAGCCAGTGTAGAGACCTGAGGACTGGTGTGATATGTTCATATTTTCTGGTTCTGCTCAGGATCCTGGCAGCAGCGTTCTGTATGAGCTGCAACTGTCTTATGGACTTTTTAGGAAGGCCAGTGAGGAGTCCATTACAATAATCCACCCTGCTGGTGATAAAAGCATGCACAAGTTTCTCTAAGTCTTGATAGGAAACAAAGCATCTAATTCTTGCAATATTTTTCAGATGATAGTATGCTGATTTAGTTATTGCTTTGACATGACTACTGAAACTAAGATCTGACTCTAGAGACACACCAAGATTCCTGACTTGATTTTTAGTTGTTAGACCCCTAGCGTCAAGGTATGCATTCACCTTGAGAACTTCATCTTTGTTTCCAAACGCAATGACTTCAGTTTTGTCTTTGTTTAACTGAAGAAAGTTTTGGCACATCCAACTGTTTCCTTCATCAATGCATTGGCACAGGGAGTCAATGGGGCTGTAATCGTTAGGCGATAGGGCTAAGTAGAGCTGTTTGTCGTCTGCATAGCTGTGGTAAGAGATTCGGTTCTTTCTCATTATTTGGATCATTGGGAGCATATATAGGTTGAACAGGAGTGGTGCAAGAATTGAGCCTTGAGGGACTCCGCATGTCATGGACGTCCACTCAGACTTATGGTCTCCTATACTCACATAATAACCGCTCCCTTCTAAGTATGACCTGAACCATTTTAGGACTATCCCAGAAAGCCCCACCCAGTTTTCCAGCCTGTCAAGAAGTATGTCGTGATCGACAGTGTCAAATGCAGCACTGAGGTCGAGTAGTACCAGCACTGATAATTTCCCTGTATCAGTATTTAAGTGAATATCGTTTATCGTTATTATCTTTATGAGAGCTGTCTCTGTGCTGTGATGCGATTGGAAACCAGATTGAAAATTGTCAAAGTATCCATTCGAGATTAAGAATTTGTTCAGCTGATTGAAGACAACTTTTTCAATGATCTTGCCTATAAAAGGAAGATTTGAGATCGGTCTATAGTTGCTTAATATAGTCTTATCCAGATTGCTCTTTTTCAGGAGGGGCTTGACAACTGCAGTTTTCAGGGAGTTTGGAAAACTACCAGAAAGAAGTGAGGCATTAACCACTTTTAGGAGATCTGCTTCTAAACTATTTAACACACTTTTGAAGAAAGATGTGGGAAGTGCGTCAAGGGCGCAGGTTGATGTTTTAAGGTGCTGTACAGTTTCTTCCAAAAGACCCAACAGTATCTGAAACTGTTTGACAGTGAGTGACTGGGTGTAACGCAGTTCAGATGTTGTGGGAAGAAGGAGACGGGAACCGGCGAACATTTAAAGATTTTAATAAATAAATAAATACAAAAATGAAAGTATAAGCCAGCAGCCCCTCGTGGACGACTGCTGGCTTCACAAAACAGAAACAAAACACAACAAAAAATCAGGCTTGTTCCTCTCTCGTTCTTCACTGTCATCGCTCCTGCTTTATGCTTCCGCTCCTCCGTGAGAGGCGACCACTGATGTGTTGTCTGTGCAACCAAGCATATGGTGGCCCCTGAAATCTCCGAGGAAATTCTTTAGAGCAAGAAATAGAGCCAACATCTCTAGACGGTTGATGTGCCATGAGAGATGGTGGTCCCTCCACAGACCCTGAGTTGAGCGCCCTTCTAGGATCGCTCCCCAGCCCGAGAGAGAGGCATCTGTCGTTAGCATCTTGCGACGACAAGAACCTCCCAACACGGGACCCTGGGACAGGAACCAAGGTTTCTTCCACATAGCCAGGGCACGTAAGCACCGTCGCGTAACCCTGATCATGCGAAAGGGGTTGCCCCTCTGGGAAAACTATTTGGTCCTGAGCCACCACTGCAGGGGTCTCATGTACAACAGTCCAAAAGATATCACGTTGGACGCTGCTGCCATCAGACCCAACAGTATCTGAAACTGTTTGACAGTGAGTGACTGGCTGTAATGCAGTTCAGATGTTGTGGGAAGAAGGAGACGGGAACCGGCGAACATTTAAAGATTTTAATAAATAAATAAACAAATACAAAAATGAAAGTATAAGCCAGCAGCCCCTCGTGGACGACTGCTGGCTGCACAAAACAGAAACAAAACACAACATAAAATCAGGCTTGTTCCTCTCTCGTTCTTCACTGTCATCGCTCCTGCTTTATGCTTCCGCTCCTCCGTGAGAGATACGAGACACAGATTGCTCATTATCAATCCCGCCACCGGCCTCGCACTGTTCTCCCATGGCCCTCGACCTCGTCCTGTTCACCACACTGGCCTAGCTTTATTATTTTCACAGCCGAAAGGATGGACTCTATGCGTGCTGGTGACAGGTGTGCCTGCCTCGACATTGAGTCCCAAACCATGCCTAGAAAAGTGGTCCTCTGTAGTGGAGAAAGCACACTCTTCTTGGTGTTTAGCCACAACGCCAATGTGGGCGAGGACAACATCTCGATGCCGAACCGCCAACTGATGCGACTGAGCCAGAATCAACGCCAGAGCTGCATCCTCGCATTTTGTGAAAGTGCGGGGTGATAGTGCTAGGCCGAATGGAAGAACTCGATATTGGTAAGCTTTGCCCCCGAAAGCGAACCTCAGGAACTTCCTGTGATATGGAAGGATGGAAATGTGGAAGTCCTTGAGATCTATCATGACAAACCAGTCCTCGGATCTGATCTGTGGCACGATTTGTCTCAGTGTTAACATTTTGAACTTTAGCTGCATGACGGACTCGTTCAGCACTCGAAGATCCAAAATGGGACGCAACTCCCCCATCCTTCTTTGGAACTATGAAATACCGGCTGTAGAACCCGGCTTCCCTTTTGGAGGGAGGTACATATCAGAGATGGGGACTCGAGTTTGAGACTCGGACTCGAGTGCGACTTAAGTCCCACACACAGTGACTTCAGACTCGACTTGAGACTCGTCCTCGAAAGACTTCAGACTCGACTCGGACTCGAGCTGCGGGACTCGTGAACAATGTTTATTTTTAGGAAACGTCTGATGAGCTCGCTGTTATCCCCCTCCCTCCGTTACCTATAACCTGCCTACGTAACCACGTACTACATCCTATTGCTGGCAGCGCGCGCGCGACCATGAGAGGATAACAAACAAAAAGTTCGACTGCACCGGCCGCTGCTGTGCCATTCATCGTTAGCTTTAGGTTCAAAAACTTCAAACAAGACGCGCTCAAAAGAAGCGCTCAATGCAAATGATGCAGTATCACGATAAAAGATTCTGGCTCAACTACATCTAATTTTATCAGGCGTCTGAAAACGCACCCTGATAGGTGAGTAAACATGTTTAGCTCAGCATTGACCATCTACCGTTAGCTTGCTTATTGCTTTAGCTACCTAACGTTACGGGAGGTTAACTCCGATTGTCTTCCTTATGAAATATGAATGAGCGATTGTTTAATTGCCAAACTTGTGGTGGTCGATTAACGTAACGTTAATCATTTACGTGCCGCTGGCTGCCCGTTGTCTACAAACAGGTTACAGGAATATTGTTGTTTATGTAACGTTACAGTTTCATTTAGTTATAACGTTACACTGGTTTGAGAGTCTGGGATGTGTTGACTTACAGTATATAAGCTATGATTAGTTGCATAGGCAGTGCAGCCAGAAGAAGCCAGAAATGTTTTGTGGCCCATACCTAGTGAGTGTGTTAAGAGAAGAGAAGGTTAACCAGTCTGATCTCACCCTTTGGATTTTTTTATTTCTAAACATTTTGTTCTTAACAAGTTACATGCCATAAGTTGGTCAGTTGCTTCACATTTACACTAAAGATTTTGAGCATTTGAATGTTTTGGAAGTGCACTGTAGTGTTAATTTCATTTGGACACAATAGTTTATTTGCATTTAGCTACACTGATGTTTTGCACTAAATAGGAGTGTGTCAATTTTAGTGTTGTGAGTTATATCATTTTCTATATTTGGTCTTATGTCTTGGTATGTTCAAGCTACAAGGCAAAATAAAGAAATTAACTAAAAGTAAAGCATTCTTGGTGTTTTTGTCATGTTGCAATAGCCTGTTTACACTGATTATATACCAAAATCAAAGCTGATACTGTATGCTAATAGATAAAGGAGTCATAATAACATATGGTACCACTTTATTTTGATAGTCCACTTTATACATTCGACTAACTATAAGTAACTTTGCAGCTGTATGTCAACTAACTCTCATTAGATTATTAGTAGGCTTAATATCTGCTAATTATGTATTATAATATTATTTTGTTGGTTCCCCAACAGATATTCTACTGACTATAAGTAACTTGGCAACTACAAGTCAACTTGTTCTCCAAACCCGAACCCACATCATAACCTGACAGTCTACTACAGTCTACTAATACTCTAATGAGAGTTAGTTGACATGTAGTTGAAAATGTACATGGTTAGTAGAATGTCTAAAGTGGACTATCGAAATAAAGTGTAACATAACATATAACATGCTTCGAATTCCTTATATAAAGTTATGCAGTGTTCTAAGCAACCTGGATGGGTCGCTGTACGTGATGCAACACTTATAACCACAAGAGACTTGAGACTTGACTTGGACTCTAGCTCAAAGACTTGAGACTTGACTTGGACTCTAGCTCAGAGACTTGAGACTTGACTTGGACTCTAGCTCAGAGACTTGAGACTTGACTTGGACTCTAGCTCAGAGACTTGAGACTTGACTTGGACTCTAGCTCAGAGACTTGTGAGCATCTCTGGTACATATTCTATGGCCCCTTTATCTAACAGGGTTTTCACTTATTGTTCCATTACCAGAACCTGCTCTGGGCCCACCACGGTGGATGGGACCCCCATAAACCTGGGCGAGCGAGACCCGAACTGAATTTAATACCCTTTTTCTATGGTCTGCAGGACCCAACGAGAAACATTTGACAGTAGCTTCCACGCTGTAAAAAATTCTAGCCTCTTGAGACTGGCCTCTGGTTATTGTTTTGCAATTAGCCCGACGCCCTGTAACGGCGAACCGGCAACAAACGACCGACCTGACTGCTCTGGAGCCCTCCTCGTAGGGGGCGAGCATCCCATGGCCACTACGTTTTCGGGTGGTCCTTGAGACATGTGCTCGCCGGAGACTCCTGCGCCCTGAAGCACATGAGGTGGCAGGGTTGGCAGAACGGTCCCCTGAGGGCACGGAAGAGAGACGGGCACCGTAAAATGAGGTGTTGACCACTCTACTTTGGGGGGGTCTGCTCTCATTGGCCTGAGCCCTCGGGCGTCAGGACCTCTTACCCGCAGCCTTCTTGGAAAAAATGACGGTCCTCAGATCTGACTTACCTCTCGAAGACTGCGGTTGAGATATTGCTCAGATTGAGCCACAGATGCCTCTCAGTGACCAATAGGGCTGCCATAGAGCGGCCTATGGATTTAGCTGTCTGCTTGGTGGCCCTGAGGAATAAATCTGTGGCTCTACGTAGTTCGCAAATTACGTCAGGGCCAACTCCCCCGCCCTCATCCATGTCTCCTAACAACTCAGCTTGTTAGGCCTGCAGTCACGACATAGTGTGAAGGCATGCTGCAGCCTGACCAGTGGCTGAGTAAGCTTTACCCACCAGTGATGATGTGGTTCTGACTGGCTCACTGGGTAATGCTTGGGCCTTTAGGGGAGATGACGCTTCGGGGGAGAGATAGCTCGCAAGCGTCTCTCCCACTTTTGGCATCTCCCCATAACCGTGCTCTTTATAGTTAGATATAGAGGAGTAATTAGATGTTTGTACACTGTACACTCTATATGAAACCGGTTTATCCCACGATCTCGACACCGCAGTGTGAAGATCGGGGAAAAATGGTAGGCCCCACCGTTGAGGTGCTCTTCGAATGCATGAGACTGAGGTGGCGAATCCACAGTATATCTTGCATCGACACTGACAATGTCCAGTTCCTCAGAACTAGGTAGTTGCAGTGTTGGTGCCTCCACCAGGGTGGAAGGAACCGCAACGCTTGCTTCCAAACACTGAGAGAAGGCACTGGATCTATCATGTGAAGGCAGAGATAAGGCTGGGCCCGTCTCTAACCCCGCTGCTAGATCCATTTGCTAACCCCAGGTCTGTGATCGCCACTGTGCCTCGCCAGCAGTGGGACCAGAGCCCTGCGGAACGCGAGCCTGAGCAACCTCACGAAAGAACGCCAGGTGGGATCGGAGCGTCCGCATAAGAAGCACATCAAAGTCACAGCCAGCACCCTTTAGCGCTGACTGTGCATGCTCCTCACCCAAACAAGCTACACAAAGAATGTGCGTGTCCCCACCCGTTAAATAACACGGGAAGGGGTGCACACAAAATCTGAACTGCTGCTTGCTCACCATGAATTTATATATATTTAAGATAAAGACAAAACAACACCAAATAACAAGGACAGTTTCACAGAGAGCGCTACTGAAGACACAGAAGCTGCCGCTCTCTGTTTTCAAGCAGGCTTTATAGTTTCCTGGTTCGTGACGTCACCCGCCTCTGACGTTCCGCCACACCATTGGACTGATTTTACATGTGCTTCAAGATGTCATCACGCAAAGCGCTCCCTTAGCGTCAAATGGCACTATGTTTAATATAGGGATGGGGCCGATCCGATCCAGTATCGGTATCGGGACCGATACCAGCGTAAATTCACGTATCGGATTTTCCCGATCCAACCTGCGGAGATATCCGATATCCATGAGCCATGTCTGCGCTTTAACGTTGTCTGCTGAAATGACTCCAAAATTGATTCCCGCCGGCTAGTCTGCTAGCTGGCTGCAAACTGTGGAATGGATTTCCTGAACGGAGGCGCGGCTCAAATAGACACAGAGTCATGAGACACGCCTCCGCTCAGAAAATCCATTCCGCAGTTTGCAGCCAGCTAGCAGGAAAGCATTGAGCAGCATTATGTCCGCTGTGTGGAAATACTTCACACTGGAAACACCGCGGAGCAAGACAGCATAATGCAATCTTTCCAAAGCTGTAATTCAGAGAGGTGCAAGCTCCCTCGCGTCGGTCAACTCAACGAACGCAATCAAATATTTAAAAAAGCACCACGTTAAAGAGCACAAGGATTTTTTAGCCAGTGGGCAGAAAGACAACGGGAGCCGTTTTATTGATAGAGTGTGTGTGTGTGTGTGTGTGTGTTAAGGCCCTTGCACACGGAGTCCGAAATTCACGTCTGAAATTTTCGCACGTTAAAAAATAAATACGACCTCACGTTATGTCAATCACGCTTGCATACTGCCACTGAAACTTTCGTCCGTCATAAAAAAAAATCTGCGTTTTTCGCATCCGTAGCAAGAAGTTTGAATAGAGTTTGAATGGTGTTTTGACAATTCAGAGCAGCTGAATCACGAATAGCCTACGAAAATGTTGGACTATTGCACTTTTCTTATATTTCTAATATTTTACATTTTAAAACCTTGATTTGTTGATGCTACAAGAGCCAGTGTACTTGTTTTTTTGCTGTTGATGCAAACTGTTTTATTGATAGTGTGTGTGTAAGATGTTTGCACTTGCACTTTTCTTATATTTCAAGACTCAAGTATTTGGCATTTTGGGAATGTAATAAATATTGACATGACAATCAATTTGAAACCCTTACAGTTGCATATTTCCTTTCAGAATGGGATTTTTCCTGTTAACAGGATTTCCTGTTTTTCTGACCTTATACTTACCTAAAGTTGCCTTTTAGGACATACACGCATAGATACGTACATATCATACTTGCCTGTTGAGAGGAGTTTATTTCAGCATCATATAAAATCAACAATTATGATATTAATAATATTAAAGCAAACACAGCTCTGGTATCGGAATAGAATCGGTATCGGCCGGAAGTTTTGGAAGTAAAAACAATGAATTGCCATATAATATACAGTAAAAGTCCCTTTGTGAGTATGGCAGGGGCGACGCTAGACTTCAGTGACCAAGGCTTAGCCCACAAAGCCATAATATAATAAAACGATTCCTTGCGTCTATGACTTAAAAAAGGAATGCCACACTGCCTGTGAAATATCAATTGTATAAAGCACTACACTGAAACAGGTTGATATATGAGCTAAGCTCAGATGCACAATTAACGAATCAAACACATTTAAATGTCTCAGTCCCACGTCAATTAGGGCTCACTGACCAGAGTTCATTTAAAGCTATAATTTCAGCCTGACTTGTTGATTTTATACCCTGATCGATATTCATGAACATTAAGCCTTTGTATGAGCTTGACAGCACAAGGCCACTATAAACTGTCATTGTATTAAAACAAGTCTGTGAAGATGGATTTTGTTGTTGTTGTTGTTTGTTTGTTTGTTTGTTTGCTCCATGGACAAAATAGCATATGAAAAACAACATGTGTTTGGAATAAACTGATGCTGTGTATGTAATGACAAAATTTTCATTTTGGGGCAAAGTGATCCTTTTAAAAGCATAGCTAAAACCAAAACAATTTTCATGAACTATGCAAGAATACAACAAAGTGAGAATCTTTCATTGCATTGTGTGTGTAAAGCAGCTTTATTTTACAATACAATTCTCATGATGAGGCATTTGATGAGGTGTCCAATAGGTGAATAGATCATACTGTTCTGCTTACTCTTCCTGTTGGGTTTTCGGCTACAGTGGCTCCAAAATATTATCACAGCTGCTCTATGAACTTTTGAAGTTTGCATTGGGAGAGAGATAATCTGGATTGATGACAAGGTGTGTTCCTTATAAGCGCATACTCTTTTGCCAAGTAAATACATGTTATTATTTAATTATATTACATTTTATAGACTGAAATCTATAGATTGAAATTTATAGATTTGGTCACACATACCCCTGATGTACTATCTATCTATCTATCTATCTATCTATCTATCTATCTATCTATCTATCTATCTATCTATCTATCTATCTATCTATCTATCTATCTATCTATCTATCTATCTATCTATCATGAGAGTTCCCTGCCTGTTCATCATTGGTCAAAAGGGGCATTTATGGATTTTGAACTGGGAACACTTCCCTTAAATCCTGATGTACTCGTTACATCATAAGAAGAATGGCATCTACGCTAACTTTAGTTCTACCAGAAAGACTCGGGAGATAAGATACTGTACAATAATGCATTTTATTAACAGCCCAGCAAGCCATATATGCCAAAGAACTTTATTGCATATATGGCTTGCTGGGCTGTCCATAACTCGCGATCCGAGGGTACGGATTCTGCATATCCTGCCTGAAGATGAAGGCAGGGGCGCAGCCGACCCCCCCTTGGGGTTTTGGAAGGGACCGACCTGGTGGTGGTGGAAAGGATGGAGCGAAAACCGTCTTGGTGGAGGTGGGGAGGATGGTGGAAAGTGAAAGCGTCAGCATCTGCGAACTCAGACGCGTTTAAGTAAGGATCTTTTATACTTCACGTATTAGAACGCGATTGGATAGATGAGAAGGTAATACATGACGTAACAATTGAGTCTTCCTGGCAGAACGTACGCTACACTTTCATTGTCTTTGTTTATCCCAAGGTTTTCCCGCAGCCTGCCGGATCCAGGCCGTATCCAGATCTGACGAAGGAGCTTCGCCTGGACCCGATGACAATGCAGTGCTGAAGTGTCAACTATCCTCTCCCTATGGAGGATCCCTTTCCCACTCTACAGATAAAGCGTTGTTGAAAATCCGGTTCGCCTACCCCGAAGTGATAAAATAAAACAAAATTCTTCATCAAATCTATAGGCAAGACAAGTAGTTTGTTTAGGCATGGTTTGTAGGGAAATTACAAACCTGCGCACATATATTCAAACGAATATAACTATAGAATCCATTTTTAAATGCGCATGTGAACGCATGTGAACGACATCAGGTCACAGGTTCACGTTTAAAGTCTGTTTAGAGAGAACGCCGTCGTCTTAGTGGCCCCTAGTTTAATAACAAATGATAATTTTGTTGGAAGTGAATCAATCAAAACTAACTTTAACGGGAAATAACATTATTCAAAAATCGCTATAAAGCCTAAACAATCTCTGTTACCGTAAATTGTATGTTTATCTCTGTAAAGCTGCTTTGAAATCTCCATTGTTAAAAGCGCTATATAAATTAAGATGACTTGACTTGACTTTATGCCTGTTTTCCTGTAAAGCCTGTCTGTTCTCCCCTACCTGCTCTGCCCAGTCCTCCACCCCTGTTTGCACTGCCTCCTCTCCCTTCAATTCTCCTCATGATGGCTTCGCCTTTCAGTGTGGATTTGTCTTGGGCTTCGAGTTCCCCTGTCCAGCTGCTAGGGGGTGTCGACTCTGTTGCTCCACCTTGGCCTGAGAAGCAATCGGCTCCGGCTTTGCTCCTCCCTCCCCCGGCTCCACCCGGGACCATTGTCACCATGCTTCCTCGTCGCACTGCCTGCACGATGGACTTTTCAGAGCCTTCCCCTGTGCTTCGGCTCTGTCTGGCTCCACCTTCGCTTGGACTCCACCAGGCTCCTTGGTTCCTCCACCTCAATCCTACGGCCTCCTGACTTCTCCGTGGTGGCTCATTGATGAGGCTCCTCCATGCCCTCCAATACCTTCGTTGTCGCCTGGTCCTTCCAGTCTCATGGCTCCACCTGAGTCTCCACCTTCATATCGTCCAGGAGATCCAAAGGTCTCGCATGTGGAGGCTCTCCCATTGGCTCCTTCTGCCCTCGACTCCGCCTTGGGCTTATGTCCTGGTCGTTCTGCTGGTGGTTCCTGGCTGGCTGCTTCAGCCCACATCTCCACCCTGGTCCCTTCCGCCTTTGCCTCCACCCAGGCCCAGCCCGTACTGGTTTCCTGCTCTACGCCCTCCACCTAAGCCATCTCTCGCTCTCCTCTGTTGGACATTGTTTGTGTTAAGTAGGCGTGAGGACACGCCTCCTTGTTGGGGGGAGATGTTACGTGTTACATGTTTAGTTCAGTTTCCTTTTATATACCTTGGTCATTGATTGATTAATTGTTATATAAAGCTGTCGTCTCATTTCTTTGATTAGTTCACTGTGTATTTAAGCCCTGTTTTGTTCAGTTCAGTGGTCCGTTATTGTTGCTTTTATGAGGTTGTTCTGTTTTGTGTCCTGAGCACCCTGAGTTTTGTCAAAATACATTTTGAAAACTGTTGCGTTTAAATCCAGTTTCAACTTCATTTGCAACAACCTGTGACAATAATGTTATTTAATGGACCTGAGAACATGAACTAACAATAAACAGTTGTATTTTCAACTATAGAACCTTTCATAACTATGGGACCTTTATTGTAAGTAATGTACCCATATATTTTGATAAATATTATCTAAATTTCATGTATTGATGAATTCATTATTTCCATTAACATTTGCAAGTGTGTTGCAACTTTGATGTGGCCTCGCATAATAAACATGATTTAATGTCCAGGCAACTTTTGAATCCAACAAGGGTATTTAAAATACAGTGAATACATATAAATGATTTAAGTTGAAGAAGTTTATGGAATGTCTAATAAAAACTTGTGACACTCTGCCTTCAGGGTAGATAACTGGACACACATATTTGCAGTGTTTGAGGTTGCAGGTCAGGGCTTGATCTTAGATATTGTGAATTTGATTTATGTCTCCTGGTAGGACATATTGTCTGCATAGCACTGAATCCCAGAGGCGTGATCAGTTCTGAGATACACATGCCAAAGTACACACTGCTGGAGTTTTGTGGCCAGTTCAGGCATGGTGAGATGTTTGCAAACCACGACTTTTGTTTCCAAAACATTCCACAATTCTAAGATTAGATGTCTGATTATGGAATCTGTCTATTCAAAGCAGAAACAGATTGGTTCTTCTTATCCAGGTTGACTAACTAAACTGCATTAGAATGTTGGCATGAATCTACAAAAAGTTAATTTCACTTCCTCATTTACATACAAAAATTCAGTGGTATTTCAGTGTCTATAAGTGAGTTCCTTTGAAACCCCCCTACCTTCTCCCCCTGTCAGGAATTATCCTCACAAATGCAGACGAGTACTGTCGTTTAATTTGCTATGCATATATTTACGCACCAGTCAGCTGAACGCAGTGCAAATATTCAGCTGCTCAGTTGGGGTGTGAGATTTGTTTCTCACTTGTTTGCTTATGATAAGCCGAAACATGTATTCCTAATGCTTCTCAAAATGAGCAGAAAATTAAAGAAACCCAGCAAAGTGATAGAATAATTCAAGACAAGCTCAGCCTGTGCTCTTAGTAAATTTACTTTAACCATATTTATACCGTTTAACTTTGACTACCATTTAACTAAGTTGATTGATTGATTGACATTTCTGTTTGCAGTAAAGGATTTAGAAAATTGATGAGAAAGAATCCAGTCAAATGTGTTCAGAAGTAAGATATATTCCCTCATTATACATGTGTGATAACTGTAAGAATTACATAATTCATATAAAAAGAAAAGTACAATCGTTCAAGCAAAACTTGGTTAGATTCCTAAGTTCTACCATAAAGACTCAGAAGGATTCTCGAATAAAATAGAATTTAATTTGTGAAAGGAGTTTACAGACAAAAAATAAAAGTAGATGCTCGACAAGCTCCGTCTCAGAATTCTTTGGCGTAGGCCCCGTCCTCCGTCCGGGTCTGAAGGTTAGCTTGTAGGTCCTGCCTGATGTTAGAGGCAGGGGCGGAGCCTACCCCCAGACGAGTGGACGGGAGCCATTCTGGTAGTGGTGGGGAGGATGGGGGAAAACTTTGCTACGACACCTGCGGGCAACAACATGGGACGGTAAGATCAGTCTTTTATATTCAATGTCAAGCTGTGATTGGTAGCGTGGAATTATAAATAAATGACGTGGCAGTGAGGTCTTTCTGGTAGAACTTCCGCTTACGCTTTCATTTCTATCATAAAGACTCAAAAGGATTCTCGAATAAAATAGAATTTAATTTGTGAAAGGAGTTTACAGACAAAAAATAAAAGTAGATGCTCGACAAACTCCGTCTCAGAGTTCTTTGGCGTAGGCCCCGTCCTCCGTCCGGGTCTGAAGGTTAGCTTGTAGGTCCTGCCTGATGTTAGAGGCAGGGGCGGAGCCTACCCCTAAAAAGTAAAGAATATGTGATGAATTCCGTACATACCTATGAGGATTCTGAAAGGCATGCAGAAGAATTAATAAAATAGGGAAGACAATTAGACAACTTCTTTATTGCTTATCTTAAGGTGAGGTACTGTATGTGAAAGATTAAACCTACGAGATGTAGGTCACTATATAATGTCACTATATGTGAGCTGAACTTCTCATCTTCTGAATATGAACAGAAGCCACGTCTCCCCCCAAAACTTGAGATGGAGATTTTAAATGAAGCCTCGATAGGCTGAGATTTTAAGATGCATACATCCTGGGTATGAATATAGGGAGAAAATAAACAAAAGCAAAGTTAAATAGCATATGCACCAGCCCTCGTCTTTCTTTAAAAATAGGTCCGTAATTGACCTTACATTTATAAATAATGAGGCTGTCGCCAGGCGACTTCCCGAGGAGCCACGAAAGGCAGAGATGACACATTGGCATAACTGCTATCAGGGAAGCTACGATACACGTAAAATATTTGCTTAAGCGTACAGTCATGAAAGCTCGGTCAATTGTAATGTCTCGGTAGGCTGAGTTCATGTATCGGAACCGAGATTAGTTGAAAGCTCGATAGCATAAATGTAATAGGCTACGTATAGCCATGAAACGATCACAGTGATTGTAAAATAGGTCCGTGATTAACCATATATTTATAAATGATGAGGGCAGTTGCCAGGTCGACTTTCTCAAGAGGCACGAGAGGCAGAGATAAGACATTGAGATGATTACAATCGGGAAAGCTACAATTTGGGTTTATGAACGAAGGCTGCGATCGGCCATGAAAAAAGTTATCTTAGAGTACAATCATGAAAGATTGTTCAATAGTGATGCCTCGATAGGCTGATGCCTCGATAGGCTGAGTTCATGCATCAGATCGAGATAAGTCGAAAGCTTCGATAGCATTACTGTAATAGGCTACGTTTAGCCATGACACAATACCAGTAATCGAAAAATAGGTCCATGATTGACTTTGTATTTATAATGATAAAGGCTGAAGCCAGGGACTTTACGGAGGAGCCATGATAGGCATAGATATGACATTAAGATGATTACAACCAGGAAAGCTACAATATGCATTTATGAACAAAGGCCGCGATCAGCCATGAAATAATTGTCTTTAGGGTTCCAATCCTGAAAGCTTGTTCGATAGCGATGGCTCGATAGGCCGATGCCTCCATAGGCCGATGCCTCGATAGGCCGATGCCTCGATAGGCCAATGCCTCGATAGGCCGATGCCTCGATAGGCCGATGCCTCCATAGGCCGATGCCTCGATATGGCCGAGTTCATGCATCAGAACTGAGATTAGTCGAAGGCTTCGATAGCATTAATGTAATAGGCTTCGTTTAGCAATGAAACATTACCAGTGATCGTAAAATAGGTCCATGATTGACCTTACATATATGATGATAAAAAGCTGAAGCCAGGGCGACTTTTCAGAGGAGCCACGATAGGCATAGATATGACATTAAGATAATTACAATCAGGAAAGCTACGATATGCGTTTATGAACGAAGGCCGCGATCGACCATGAAATATTTGGCTTAGAGTACAATCATGAAAGCTTGTTTAATAGTGAAGCCTAGATAGGCCGATGCCTCGATTGGCTGAGTTCATGCATCAGAACTGAGATTAGTCGAACGCTTCGATAGCATTACTGTAATAGGCTACGTTTAGCCATGTAACGATACCAGTATTCGTAAAATAGGTCAATGATTGACCTTATATTTATTATGATAAAGGCTGAAGCCAGGGACACTTTTCGAGGAGCCACGATAGGCAGAGATATAACGTTAAGATGATTACAATCAGGAAAGCTACGATATGCATATATGAACAAAGGCCGCGATCGGCCATGAAATAATTGTCTTTAGGGTTCCAATCATGAAAGCTTGTTCGATAGCGATGCCTCGATAGGCCGATGCCTCGATAGGCCGATGCCTCGATATGGCCGAGTTCATGCATCAGAACTGAGATTAGTCGAAGGCTTCGATAGCATTAATGTAATAGGCTTCGTTTAGCAATGAAACATTACCAGTGATCGTAAAATAGGTCCACGATTGACCTTACATATATGATGATAAAAAGCTGAAGCCAAGGCGACTTTTCAGAGGAGCCACGATAGGCATAGATATGACATTAAGATAATTACAATCAGGAAAGCTAAGATATGCGTTTATGAACGAAGGCCGCGATCGACCATGAAATATTTGGCTTAGAGTACAATCATGAAAGCTTGTTTAATAGTGAAGCCTAGATAGGCTGATGCCTCGATTGGCTGAGTTCATGCATCAGAACTGAGATTAGTCGAAAGCTTCGATAGCATTAATGTAATAGGCTACGTTTAGCCATGAAACAATACCAGTATTCGTAAAATAGGTCCATGATTGACCTTATATTTATTATGATAAAGGCTGAAGCCAGGAAGACTTTTCCGAGGAGCCACAATAGGCAGAGATATAACGTTAAGATGATTCAACCAGGAAAGCTACGATATGCATTTATGAACGAAGCCTGCGATCAGCCATGAAATATTTGGCTTTGGATTACAATCGTGAAAGCTCACACAAGTTATGCCTCGATAGGCAGAATTTGTGCGTCGAGAACGAAATCAAGTCGAAAGCTTTCGATAACATAATGAAATAGCCCAAGATTGGTCATAAAATGGCAGTAATCGTAGAATTTCAGAAGCTGCGATAGGCTTAAAAATATTGCAGCAATCAGAACCGAAAGTTACGATTGACATAATCAAGCAAGGATACGAATAGCCTTGGAGCGTTGTTATTATGGTATTTTCAAAGCTATTCTTCATTAATCAATTATGGGATGAGTTGATGGTAAAGAACGAAATGAAGAAAGCCACGATTGACTGCGTGTAACTAAACAGATTAGCAGTGAAAAGCAGACGTATGATAGATGTATGGATTGTTAACCACCACCAGTAGCTAGCGAAGAAATTTACCTCGAATGTCGGTTGAGAGGGCTTGTTGAGCATTTAGTAGAACATACGTGTCGGATCTGATGTAGGTCTTGTATGCTGTGGACGACCATCTGTCAAGCATTTGGATAGGGGAGTCGGGAACGCCGCATTCGGCTACTGTTGTTGTGGCTCCGATACGAAAGGAATACCCAGTGTATATATGTGGAGAAAGACCGGAGAATTAAGGAGGAAGCTACATGAGTTCAAAACCAGTGCTTTGTCATTGGAAGACCGTTCGCTTATATGAAAAAAGGGGAGTATTGAAGTGTGGTCATGCTTTGAGATATGACCATAGAGGTATAAGGGCAATAGGAATTATAGATTTTAGATATAACAACGCCAGAGACTCCAGAAGAATCTGTTTTCGAAAACTTAAATACATTTAAAAGGTGGGAGAAAGACGTAAATCGGAAATAGACAAGCCACGAGCCAAATTAAAATGTTTTGAAACAGATGCGAATTCCCCTGATCACATAACCTGTAAAACACGGTTAGAAACGCTTTTTCTTGGATGCATGAGCCATGCACGCTGTTAAAACATGGCTATATGTATTATTATTTTTTTGTAATTTTTTTTATATATTTTTTTTTTATATATATATATATACTGTATATTTGAACTATTAATTGCTGTTGATTTATGATTGAATAAGAGATAGTTATATTTACAGAAAACGAGCTGAGATCAAATAGTGTGCCCCCTTTTATTAGTTGAAGTCTGCAATCATCAAGGTATAAGTCGAGATCTTTCCAGCGCTCGGGAAGTGATTGAAAAAACATCTCCATAAATGCATTACCGAAACAATAACAAATTCAGAGAAGGGCGTAAAACAAGTTGAATAGCCTTAATAGGTACTGCTCCTTTAAGATCGTCTCGTCTCTCACAATGGTGAGTGAGCAGATGAGGAGCGCGAGCTGTAATATATGGCATATACATATGCGATTTAATAACAAAGTTACTCTTAAGCTTGATTAAATTCTATTCAGCAACCCAGTTGATAGTATTTTGCAACTTTTATAGTATTTTGCAACTGGCCGTGAGTGCGTGACGATGTAGTTAACGTTACGTGAATCTTTGGATACACTTACCATTTCAATGAGCTATTCGGCCTACTGTTTACGGTTTAAAGCGTTGCAGTAAGTTGCGTTGCAGACTGCAGTATCGGCAGTTATTTTAAAGCTACCACATCACCACATTTGAACTTCACGTCTTGAAGGGAACAGAAGAGTAGCAAGTTAATATACTTACCTGAATGAAGTTTAATCGTAGTAAAAGGGGAACTTTTTGAAAAACACTGAGTGGAGATCGACTCTCATGAGATTTAAAGCTGCCACACGTTTGTTTCTTACACAAGTGTGTCGCACTCGCGCATCGCGAAAGTTGCTGAGATCAAAATCAACGATGTGACTTGTGTTATGTTTGGTATCGAAACGCGAGTAAGTGAACGCCAGCGGCTGTTTCTGCGAACTGAATGGAAACGTAATTGGCATCGAAAACTTTGCTACGACACCTGCGGGCAACAACATGGGACAGTAAGATCAGTCTTTTATATTCAATGTCAAGCTGTGATTGGTAGCGTGGAATTATAAATAAATGACGTGGCAGTGAGGTCTTTCTGGTAGAACTTCCGCTTACGCTTTAATTTCTATGTAAATCTATGAGTACGTTTTTGGGCATCGTTGCTGAAATAATTTAATGACATTTGGATCAGTTACCAAACTTTACATGAATGTCCTTTATATACTAATATGTCTGTTACCATCTGAATTTCTGTCCTCTTCTGAACTGAGGGAGTTGAAACAGAGAGTAGTATGCCCCGTTTACACAAAGGGAAGATGCAGATATTTCCCTGCGGTTTGGCCTCTCATTTACACAAAAACCCTGTTTTTATCGCAGAAAACGATTATTTCTAAAAACTCCGGCCAAAGTGGAGATTTCTAATAACGCTGATTCCCTTTCGTTGTCCCTCCGAGTTACGTCGGATGACGACGAATGGGGTTTCGCTTAGAGAGCCTATCAACTTTGAGTATTACAAAACTAGCCAATGGCAAAGAAATGCCATGGGTCTGCTGAATTTGCATGGCGCAACTCCGCCCCACCTCGTGGGTATAAAGGAGGACGCCGGCAACATGCAGATATGTTTTTCGCTTCTCTGCATGCTACGGCCACTCTGCAGGTCTACCAGGCCCAGATGCTCAGAGACATGCAAGAGGGTAGGACAGACCCAGGGCTCTTTGATGAGCTGCGCGCCGCCACCGACCTCCCTCTCCGGGCGACCCTGTGCAAGGTCAGGGAGGACGAGGAGCAGGTCATTCTGGTTACACCGCATTGGCTCACTCGGACCTGGTTCTCGGAACTCGTACTCATCGCGACAGCACCTCCTGGCCAATTCCTCTGAGGAAGGATCTCCTTTCTCAGGGACGGGGCACCCTATGGCACCCTCGTCCCGATCTTTGGGACGTCCACGTGTGGCTCCTGGGGCAGGTTTGCAGGTTTGAGTACCCTACCACCAGCGGTGGTGGCTACCATCACTTCAGCTAGATCGTCGTCCACGAGACACGCCTACGCATTGAATTGGAACCTCTTCGTCAACTGGTGCTCTTCTCGCCGAGAAGACCCCCGGAGGTGTTCGATCAGTGTCGTGCTTTCCTTCCTTCAAGATGGGTTGGAGCGAAGGCTGTCTCCCTCCACCCTCAAAGTATACGTTGCCGCTTTTGCCGCTTACCATGATACAGTGGAAGGTAAGTACGTAGGGAAGCACGACCTGATCGTCAGGTTCCTGAGAGGAGTGAGGAGACTGAATCCTCCTCGCCCTCCTCTCGTTCCCTCTTGGGACCTCTCAGTGGTTCTAACTGCCCTGCAGAGTGCTCCCTTTGAGCCTCTGCAATCAGTGGACATTAATTTCCTGTCTATGAAGACAGCTCTGCTGGTTGCACTGGCCTCCATTAAGAAGGTAAGGGACCTACACGCATTCTCCGTTGACGAAGCGTGCCTGGAGTTCGGGCCGGCTAACTCTCACGTGATCCTGAGACCCCGGCTTGGATATGTGTCCAAAGTTCCCACCACTCCCTTCCGGGACCAAGTGGTGAACCTGCAAGCGCTGCCCCTGGAGGAGGCAGACCCAGCCTTGGCACTGCTCTGTCCAGTACGTGCTCTCCGCACCTATGTAGACAGAACGCAGTGTTTCAGGACCTCAGACCAGCTCTTTGTCTGTTATGGTGGGAAGCTGAAGGGAAAGGCTCTCTCCAAGCAAAGGCTGTCTCACTGGATAGTGGACGCCATTGCTTTGGCTTACCAGCAGCAAGTTCGACCGTGCCCCTTTGGTGTGACTGCCCACTCCACCCGGAGTGTGGCGTCCTCTTGGGCTCTAGCGCATGGCGCCTCGCTAACAGACATCTGCAGAGCTGCAGGCTGGGCAACACCCAACACATTCGCCAGATTCTACAATCTCCGAGTGGAGCCTGTGTCCTCTCATGCACTTGCTTCAACCAGCTAGTACCGGACCCGCTCAGGTGTCTTCGCTTGCTCGCCATTCCACTCCATGGACTGGAAACGTGCGATATTTTCCTCAGGTGAGCTTCCTCCTCGAAGCCCTGAATTCCTCCAGCACTGCTGACGTCGATGCCAGTGTCTATTGCCTGCGCGTTGGCTAGGTGCATCCGTGTGCATGGTCCCCCCTCTGGGAGATCCCCACATGTGTATTTCCACTGTAAGCCTCTCT